>NC_060130.1:52616567-52916567 GCF_021461395.2 Schistocerca americana
AGTCATCATTGTGCCTTTTGTATTAAATTCGGATGCAATTTCTGTGTTTCATCGTCAATAAGAAGGTACAAGGGATACAGTAAACCTGAAGTGAAGCATCGGAATCTAAAACTGGACTCACAGTAGAGGTTCAAATCATAGAAAGTTCGAGTGTCAGTCCTCTCATACTTATGTCGGCATTGTGCCTTTTGTATTAAATTCGGATGCAATTTCTGTGTTTCATTGTCTATAAGAAGGTCCAAGGGATACAGTAAACCTGAAGTGAAGCATCGGAATCTAAAACTGGACTCACAAGCGAGGTTCAAATCATAGAAAGTGAGAGTGCCAGTCCTCTTGTACTTAAGTCGGCATTGTGCCTTTTGTATTAAATTCGGATGCGATTTCTGTGTTTCATCGTCAATAAGAAGGTCCAAGGGATACAGTAAACCTGAAGTGAAGCATCGGAATCTAAAACTGGACTCACAGGAGAGGTTCAAATCATAGAATGCGAGAGTGCCAGTCCTCTTGTACTTAAGTCGGCATTGTGCCTTTTGTATTAAATTCGGATGCAATTTCTGTGTTTCATCGTCAATAAGAAGGTATGAGGGATCCAGTAAACCTGAAGTGAAGCATCAGAATCTAAAACTGGACTCACTGGAGAGGTTCAAATTATAGAAAGTTAGGGTGTCAGTCCCCTTGTACTTAAGTCGGCTTGTGCCTTTTGTATTAATTCGGAGGCAATTTCTGTGTTTCAACGTCAATAAGACGGTCCAAGGGATACAGTAAACCTGAAGTGAAGCATCGGAATCTAAAACTGGACTCACAGGACAGGTTCAAATCATAGAAAGTGAGAGTGTCAGTCCTCTTGTACTTAAGTCGGCATTGTGCCTTTTGTATTAAATTCGGATGCATTTTCTGTGTTTCATCGTCAATAAGAAGGCACAAGGGATACAGTAAACCAGAAGTGAAGCATCAGAATCTAAAACTGGCCTCACAGGAGAGGTTCAAATCATAGAAAGTGAGAGTGTCAGTCCTCTTGTACTTAAGTCGGCATTGTGCCTTTTGTATTAAATTCGGATGCAATTTCTGTGTTTCATTGTCAATAAGAAGGTCCAAGGGATACAGTAAACCTGAAGTGAAGCATCGGAATCTAAAACTGGACTCACAGGAGAGGTTCAAATCATAGAAAGTGAGAGTGTCAGTCCTCTTGCACTTAAGTCGGCATTGTGCTTTTTGTATTAAATTCCGATGCAATGTCTGTGTTTCATCGACAATAAGAAGGTCCAAGGGATACAGTAAACCTGAAGTGAAGCATTGCAATCTAAAACTGGACTCACTGGAGAGGTTCAAATCATAGATAGTGAGAGTGTCAGTCCTCCTGTACTTAACTCGGCATTGTGCCTTTTGTATTAAATTCGGATGAAATATCTGTGTTTCATCGTCAATAAGAAGTTACAAGGGATACAGTAAACCTGAAGTAAAGTATCGGAATCTAAAACTGGACTCGTAAGACAGGTTCAAATCATAGAAAGTGTAGGTGTAAGTCCTCTTGTACTGATGTCGGCAATGTGCCATTTGGATTAAATTCGGATGCAATTTCTCTGTTTCATCGTCAATAAGAAGGTCCAAGGGATACAGTAAACCTGAGGTGAAGCATCGGAATCTAAAACTGGACTCACAGGAGAGGTTCAAATCATAGAAAGTAAGAGTGCCAGTCCTCTTGTACTTAAGTTCGCATTGTGCCTTTCGTATTAAATTCGGATGCAATTTCTGAGTTTCATCGTCAATAAGAAGGTCCAAGGGATACAGTAAACCTGAAGTGAAGCATCGGAATCTAAAACTGGACTCACAGGAGAGGTTCAAATCATAGAAAGTGAGAGTGCCAGTCCTCTTGTACTTAAGTTCGCATTGAGCCTCTTGTATTAAATTCGGATGCAATTTCTGTGTTTCATCGTCAATAAGAAGGTCCAAGTTATATAGTTAACCTGAAGTGAAGCATCGGAATCTAAAACTGGACTCACAGTAGAGATTCAAATCATAGAAAGTTCGAGTGTCAGTCCTCTCGTACTTATGTCGGCATTGTGCCTTTCGTATTAAATTCGGATGCAATTTCTGTGTTTCAACGTCAATTAGAAGGTCCAAGGTAAACAGGAAAAGTGAAGTGAAACATCGGAATCTGAAACTGGACTCACAGGGGAGGTTCAAATCATAGAAAGTCCGAGTGTCAGTCCTCTTGTACTTAAGTCGGCATTGTGCCTTTTGTATTAAATTCGGATGCAATTTCTGTGTTTCATCGTCAATAAGAAGGTACAAGGGATACAGTAAACCTGAAGTGAAGCATCGGAATCTAAAACTGGACTCACAGTAGAGGTTCAAATCATAGAAAGTTCGAGTGTCAGTCCTCTCGTACTTATGTCGGCATTGTGCCTTTTGTATTAAATTCGGATGCAATTTCTGTGTTTCATCGTCAATAAGAAGGTCCAAGGTATACAGTAAACCTGAAGTGAAGCATCGGAATCAAAAACTGGACTCACAGTAGAGGTTCAAATCATAGAAAGTTAGGGTGTCAGTCCCCTTGTACTTATGTCGGCATTGTGCCTTTTCTATTAATTCAGAGGCAATTTCTGTGTTTCATCGTCAATAAGACGGTCCAAGGGACACAGTAAACCTGAAGTGAAGCATCGGAATCTAAAACTGGACTCACAGGACAGGTTCAAATCATAGAAAGTGAGAGTGTCAGTCCTCTTGTACTTAAGTCGGCATTGTGACTTTTGTATTAAATTCGGATGCATTTTCTGTGTTTCATCGTCTATAAGAAGGCCCAAGGGATACAGTAAACCTGAAGTGAAGCATCAGAATCTAAAACAGGACTCACAGGAGAGGTTCAAATCCTGGAAAGTGGGAGTGTCAGTCCTCTTGTACTTAAGTCGGCATAGTGCCTTTTGAAATTAATTCCGATGCAATTTCTGTGTCTCATCGTCAATAAGATATTCCAAGGTATACAGTAAACCTGAAGTGAAGCATCGGAATCTAAATCTGGACTCACAGGAGAGGTTCAAATCATAGACAGTTAGAGTGTCAGCCCTCTTGTACTTAAGTCGGCATTGTGCCTTTTGTATTCAATTCGGATGCAATTACTGTGTTTCATCGTCAATAAGAAGGTCCAAGGAATACAGTTAACCTGAACTGAAGCATCGGAATCTAAAACTGGACTCTCAGGAGAGGTACAAGTTATAGAAAGTGAGAGTGCCAGTCCTCTTGTACTTAAGTCGGCATTGTGCCTTTTGTGTTAAATTCGGATGCAATTTCTGTGTTTCATCGTCAATAAGAAGGTCCAAGCTATACAGTAAACCTGACGTGAAGCATCGGAATTTAAAACTGGACACACAGGAGAGGTTCAAATCATAGAAATTTAGAGTGTCAGTCCTCTTGCACATAAGTCGGCATTGTGCCTTTTGTATTATATTCAAATGCACTTTCTGTGTTTCATCGTCAATAAGAAGGTTCAAGGTATACAGTAAACCTGAAGTGTAGCATCGGAATTAAAAGCTGGACTAACAGGAGAGGTTCAAATCATAGAAAGTGAGAGTGTCAGTCCTGTTGTACTTAAGTTGGCATTGTGCCTTTTGTATTAAATTCTAATGCAATTTCTGTGTTTCATCGTCAATAAGAAGGTCCAAGGTATACAGGCAAAGTGAAGTGAAGCATCGGAATCTGACACTGGACTCACAGGAGAGGTTCAAATCATAGAAAGTCCGAATGTCAGTCCTCTTAAGCTTCTGTCGGCATTGTGCTTTTTGTATTAAATTCGGATGCAATTTCTGTGCTTCATCGTCAATAAGAAGGTCCAAGGGCTACAGTAAACCCGAAGTGAAGCATCGGAATCTGAAACTGGACTCACAGGAGAGGTTCAAATCATAGAAAGTGAGAGTGTCAGTCCTCTTGTACTTGAGTCGGCATTGTGCCTTTTGTATTAATTTCGGATGCAATTTCTGTGTATCATCGTCAATAAGAAGGTCCAAGGAATACAGTAAACCTGAAGTAAAGCATCGGAATCTAATCTGGACTCACAGGAGAGGTTCAAATCATAGAAAGTAAGAGTGTCAGTCCTCTTGTACTTAAGTCGGCATTGTGCCTTTTGAATTAAATTCGGATGCAATGTCTGTGTTTCATCGTCAATAAGAAGGTCCAAGGGATACAGTAAACCTGAAGTGAAGCATCGGAATCTAAAACTGGACTCACAGGAGAGGCTTAAATCATAGGATGTTTGAGTGTCAGTCCTCTTGTACTTAGGTCGGCATTGTGTCTTTTGTATTAAGTTTGGATGCAATTTCTGTGTTTCATCGTCAATAAGAAGGTCCAAGTTATACAGTAAACCTGAAAAGAAGCATAGGAATCTGAAACTGGACTCACAAGGGAGGTTCAAATCATAGAAAGTGAGAGTGTCAGTCCCCTTGTACTTAAGTCGGCATTGTGCCTTTTGTATTAAATTCGGATGCAATTTCTGTGTTTCATCGACAATAAGAAGGTCCAAGGGATACAGTAAACCTTAAGTGAAACAACGGAATCTAAAACTGGACTCACAGGAGAGGTTCAAATTATAGAAAGTGAGAGTGTCAGTCCTCTTGTACTTAAGTCGGCATTGTGCCTTTTGTATTAAATTGGGATGCAATTTCTGTGTTTTATCGCCAATAAGACGGTCCAAGGGATATAGTAAACCTGAAGTGAAGCATCGGAATCTAAACTGGACTACAGGAGAGGTTTAAATCACAGAAAGTGAGAGTGTCAGGCCTCTTGTACTTAAGTTCGCATTGTGCCTTTTGTATTAATTTCGGATGCAATTTCTGTGTTTCATCGTCAATAAGAAGGTCCAAGGTATACAGTTAACCTGAAGTGAAGCATCGGAATCTAAAACTGGACTAACAGGTGAGGTTCAAATCATAGAAAGTGAGAGTGTCAGTCCACTTATACTTAAGTCGGCATTGTGCCTTTTGTATTAAATTCTAATGCAATTTCTGTGTTTCCTCGTCAATAAGAAGGTCCAAGGTAAACAGGCAAAGTGAAGTGAAGCATCGGAATCTGAAACTGGACTCACAGGAGAGGTTCAAATCATAGAAAGTCCGAATGTCAGTCCTCTTGTGCTTAAGTCGGCATTGTGCTTTTTGTATTATATTCGGATGCAATTTCTGTGCTTCATCGTCAATAAGAAGGTCCAAGGGCTACAGTAACCCTGAAGTGAAGCATCGGAATCTGAAACTGGACTCACAGGAGAGGTTCAAATCATAGAAAGTGAGAGTGTCAGTCCTCTTGTACTCAAGTCGGCATAGTGCCTTTTGTATTAAATTCGGATGCAATTTCTGTTTCATCGTCAGTAAGAAGGTACAAGGGATACAGTAAACCTGAAGTGAAGCATTGCAATCTAAAACTGGACTCACTGGAGAGGTTCAAATCATAGAAAGTGAGAGTGTCAGTCCTCTTATACTTAAGTCGGCATTGTGCCTTTTGTATTGAATTCGGATGAAATATCTGTGTTTCATCGTCAATAAGAAGTTACAAGGGATACAGTAAACCTGAAGTGAAGCATCGCAATCTAAAACTGGACTCGTAAGACAGGTTCAAACCATAGAAAGTGTAAGTGTAAGTCCTCTTGTACTGATGTCGGCATTGTGCCATTTGGATTAAATTCGGATGCAATTTCTGTGTTTCATCGTCAATAAGAAGGTCCAAGGGATACAGTAAACCTGAAGTGAAGCATCGGAATCTAAAACTGGACTCACAGGAGAGGTTCAAATCATAGAAAGTAAGAGTGCCAGTCCTCTTGTACTTAAGTTCGCATTGTGCCTTTTGTATTAAATTCGGATGCAATTTCTGTGTTTCATCGTCAATTAGAAGGTCCAAGGGATACAGTTAACCGGAAGTGAAGCATCGGAATCTAAAACTAGACTCACAGTAGAGGTTCAAATCATAGAAAGTTCGAGTGTCAGTCCTCTCGTACTTATGTCGGCATTGTGCCTTTCGTATTAAATTCGGATGCAATTTCTGTGTTTCAACGTCAATTAGAAGGTCCAAGGTAAACAGGAACAGTGAAGTGAAGCATCGGAATCTGAAACTGGACTCACAGGGGAGGTTCAAATCATAGAAAGTCCGAGTGTCAGTCCTCTTGTACTTAAGTCGGCATTGTGCCTTTTGTATTACATTCGGATGCAATTTCTGTGTTTCATCGTCAATATGAAGGTACAAGGGATACAGTAAACCTGAAGTGAAGCATCGGAATCTAAAACTGGACTCACAGTAGAGGTTCAAATCATTGAAAGTTCGAGTGTCAGTCCTCTCGTACTTATGTCGGCATTGTGCCTTTTGTATTAAATTCGGATGCAATTTCTGTGTTTCATCGTCAATAAGATGCTCCGAGGGATACAGTAACCCTGAAGTGAAGCATCGGAATCTAAAACTGGACTCACAGGAGAGATCCATAACATAGAAAGTTAGAGTGTCAGTCCTCTTGTATTTAAGTCGGCATTGTGCCTTTTGCATTAAATTCGGATGCAATGTCTGTGTTTCATCGTCAATAAGAAGGTCCAAGGGATACAGTAAACCTGAAGTGAAGCATCGGAATCTAAAACTGGACTCACAGGAGAGGTTCAAATCATAGAAAGTGAGAGTGCCAGTCCTCTTGTACTTACGTTCGCATTGTGCCTTTTGTATTAATTTCGGATGCAATTTCTGTGTTTCATCGTCAATAAGAAGGTCCAAGGTATACAGTTAACCTGAAGTGAAGCATCTGAATCTAAAACTGGACTCACAGGAGAGGTTCAAATCATAGAAAGTCAGAGTGTCAGTCCTCTTGTACTTAAGTCGGAATAGTGCCTTTTGAAATTAATTCCGGTGCAATTTCTGTGCCTCATCGTCAATAAGATATTCCAAGGTATCCAGTAAACCTGAAGTGAAGCATCGGAAACTAAATCTGGACTCACTGGAGAGGTTCAAATCATAGATAGTTAGAGTGTCAGCCCTCTTGTACTTAAGTCAGCATTGTGCCTTTTGTATTAAATTCGGATGCAATTTCTGTGTTTCATCGTCAATAAGAAGGTCCAAGGGATACAGTAAACCAGAAGTGAAGCATCGGAATCTAAAACTGGACTCACAGGAGAGGTACAAGTTATAGAAATTGAGAGTGCCAGTCCTCTTGTACTTAAGTCGGCATTGTGCCTTTTGTGTTAAATTCGGATGCAATTTCTGTGTTTCATCGTCAATAAGAAGTTCCAAGGTATACAGTAAACCTGACGTGAAGCATCGGAATTTAAAACTGGACACACAGGAGAGGTTCAAATCATGGAAATTTAGAGTGTCAGTCCACTTGCACATAAGTCGGCATTGTGCCTTTTGTATTATATTCAAATGCACTTTCTGTGTTTAATCGTCAATAAGAAGGTCCAAGGTATACAGTAAACCTGAAGTGAAGCATCGGAATCTAAAACTGCACTCACCGTAGAGGTTCAAATCATGGAAAGTTAGAGTGTCTGTCCTCTTGTACTTAAGTCGGCATTGTGCCTTTTGTATTAAATTCGGATGCAATTCCTGTGTTTCATCGTCAATAAGCAGGTCCAAGGGATACAGTAAACCTGAAGTGAAGCTTCCGAATCTAAAACTGGACTCACTGGAGAGGTTCATATCACAGAAAGTTAGAGTGACAGTCCTCTCGTACTTAAGTCGGCATTGTGCCTTTCGGATTAAATTCGGATGCAATTTCTGTGTTTCAACGTCAATAAGATGGTCCAAGGTATACAGTAAACCTGAAGTGAAGCATCGTAATCTAAAAGTGGACTCACAGTAGAGGTTCAAATCATAGAAAGTTAGAGTGTCAGTCCTCTTGTACTTAAGTCGACATTGTGCCTTTTGTATTAAGTCGGAGGCGATATCTGTGTTTCATCGTCAATGAGAAGGTTCAAGGTATACAGTAAACCTGAAGTGTAGCATCGGAATCTAAAGCTGGACTAACAGGAGAGGTTCAAATCATAGAAAGTGAGAGTGTCAGTCCTCTTGTACTTAAGTCGGCATTGTGCCTTTTGTATTAAATTCTAATGCAATCTCTGTGTTTCATCGTCAATAAGAAGGTCCAAGGTATACAGGCAAAGTGAAGTGAAGCATCGGAATCTGAAACTGGACTCAGAGGAGAGGTTCAAATCATAGAAAGTCCGAATGTCAGTCCTCTTGTGCTTAAGGCGGCATTGTGCTTTTTGTATTTAATTCGGATGCAATTTCTGTGCTACATCGTCAATAAGAAGGTCCAAGGGCTACAGTAAACCTGAAGTGAAGCATCGGAATCTGAAACTGGACTCACAGGAGAGGTTCAAATCATAGAAAGTGAGAGTGTCAGTCCTCTTGTACTTAAGTCGGCATTGTGCCTTTTGTATTAATTTCGGATGCATTTTCTGTGTTTCATCGTCAATAAGAAGGTCCAAGGGATACAGTAAACCGGAAGTGAAGCATCGGAATCTAAAACTGGACTCTCAGGACAGGTTCAAATCATAGAACGTTAGAGTGTCTGTCCTCTCGTACTTAAGTCAGCATTGTGCCTTTTGTATTAAATTAGGATGCAATTTCTGTGTTTCATCGTCAGTAAGAAGGTCCAAGGTATACAGTAAACCAGAAGTGAAGCATCAGAATCTAAAACTGGACTCACTGTAGAGGTTTAATTCATAGAAAGTTAGAGTGTCAGTCCTCTTGTATTTAAGACGGCAATGTGCCTTTAGTATTTATTCGGAGGCAATTTCTGTGTTTCATCGTCAATAAGAAGGTACAAGGGATACAGTCAACCTGAAGTGAAGCATCGTAATCTAAAACTGGACTCACAGGAGAGGTTCAAATCATAGAAAGTGAGAGTGTCAGTCCTCTAGTACTTAAGTCGGCATTGTGTCTTTTGCATTATGTTCGGATGCAATTTCTATGTTTCATCGTCAATAAGAAGGTCCAAGGGATACAGTAAACCTGAAATAAAGCATCGGAATCTAATCTGGACTCACAGGAGAGGTTCAAATCATAGAAAGTGAGAGTGTCAGTCCTCTTGTACTTAAGTCGGCATTGTGCCTTTTCTATTAAATTCGGATGCAATGTCTGTGTTTCATCGTCAATAAGAAGGTCCAAGGGATACAGTAAACCTGAAGTGAAGCATCGGAATCTAAAACTGGACTCACAGGAGAGGTTCAAACTATAGAAAGTGAGAGTGTCAGTCCTCTTGTACTTAAGTCGGCATTGTGCCTTTAGTATTAAATTGGGATGCAATTTCTGTGTTTCATCGCCAATAAGGCGGTTCAAGGGATATAGTAAACCTGAAGTGAAGCATCGGAATCTAAACTGGACTCACAGGAGAGGTTTAAATCGTAGAAAGTGTGAGTGTCAGGCCTCTTGTACTTAAGTCGGCATTGTGCCTTTTGTATTAAATTCGGATGCAATTTCTGTGTTTTATCGTCAATAAGATGCTCCAAGGGATACAGTAAACCTGAAGTGAAGCATCGGAATCTAAAACTGGACTCACAGGAGAGATCCAAAACATAGAAAGTTAGAGTGTCAGTCCTCTTGTACTTAAGTCGGCATTGTGCCTTTTGTATTAAAATTGGATGCAATTTCTGTGTTTCATCGTCAATAAGTAGGTACAAGGGATACAGTAAACCTGAAGAGAAGCATCGGAATCTAAAACTGGACTCACAAGAGGGGTTCAAATCATAGAAATAGAGAGTGTCAGTCCTCTTGTACTTAAGTCGGCATTGTGCCTTTTGCATTAAATTCGGATGCAATGTCTGTGTTTCATCGTCAATAAGAAGGTCCAAGGGATACAGTAAACCTGAAGTGAAGCATCGGAATCTAAATCTGGACTCACAGGAGAGGTTCAAATCATAGAAAGTAAGAGTGCCAGTCCTCTTGTACTTAAGTTCGCATTGTGCCTTTTGTATTAAATTCGGATGCAATTTCTGTGTTTCATCGTCAATAAGAAGGTCCAAGTTATACAGTAAACCTGAAGTGAAGCATCGGAATCTAAAACTGGACTCATAGGAGAGGTTCAAATCATAGAGAGTGAGAGTGTCAGTCCTCTTGTACTTAAGTCGGCATTGTGCCTTTTGTATTAATTTCGGATGCATTTTCTGTGTTTCATCGTCAATAAGAAGGTCCAAGGGATACAGTAAACCGGAAGTGAAGCATCGGAATCTAAAACTGGACTCTCAGGACAGGTTCAAATCATAGAACGTTAGAGTGTCTGTCCTCTCGTACTTAAGTCAGCGTTGTGCCTTTTGTATTAAATTAGGATGCAATTTCTGTGTTTCATCGTCAATAAGAAGGTCCAAGGTATATAGTAAACCAGAAGTGAAGCATCAGAATCTAAAACTGGACTCACTGTAGAGGTTTAATTCATAGAAAGTTAGAGTGTCAGTCCTCTTGTATTTAAGACGGCAATGTGCCTTTAGTATTTATTCGGAGGCAATTTCTGTGTTTCATCGTCAATAAGAAGGTACAAGGGATACAGTCAACCTGAAGTGAAGCATCGGAATCTAAAACTGAACTCACAGGAGAGATCCAAAACATAGAAAGTTAGAGTGTCAGTCCTCTTGTACTTAAGTCGGCATTGTGCCTTTTGTATTAAATTTGGATGCAATTTCTGTGTTTCATCGTCAAGAAGTAGGTACAAGGGATACAGTAAACCTGAAGAGAAGCATCGGAATCTAAAACTGGACTCACAAGAGGGGTTCAAATCATAGTAATAGAGAGTGTCAGTCCTCTTGTACTTAAGTCGGCATTGTGCCTTTTGCATTAAATTCGGATGCAATGTCTGTGTTTCATCGTCAATAAGAAGGTCCAAGGGATACGGTAAACCTGAAGTGAAGCATCGGAATCTAAATCTGGACTCACAGGAGAGGTTCAAATCATAGAAAGTAAGAGTGCCAGTCCTCTTGTACTTAAGTTCGCATTTTGCCTTTTGTATTAAATTCGGATGCAATTTCTGTGTTTCATCGTCAATAAGAAGGTCCAAGTTGTACAGTAAACCTGAAGTGAAGCATCGGAATCTAAAACTGGACTCACAGGAGAGGTTCAAATCATAGAAAGTGAGAGTGCCAGTCCTCTTGTACTTAAGTTCGCATTGTGCCTTTTGTATTAATTTCGGATGCAATTTCTGTGTTTCATCGTCAATAAGAAGGTCCAAGGTATACAGTTAACCTGAAGTGAAGCATCGGAATCTAAAACTGGACTAACAGGAGAGGTTCAAATCACAGAAAGTGAGAGTGTCAGTCCTCTTGTACTTAAGTCGGCATTGTGCCTTTTGTATTAAATTCTAATGCAATTTCTGTGTTTCCTCGTCAATAAGAAGGTCCAAGGTAAACAGGCAAAGTGAAGTGAAGCATCGGAATCTGAAACTGGACTCACAGGACAGGTTCAAATCATAGAAAGTCCGAATGTCAGTCCTCTTGTGCTTAAGTCGGCATTGTGCTTTTTGTATTAAATTCGGGTGCAATTTCTGTGCTTCATCGTCAATAAGAAGGTCCAAGGGCTACAGTAAACCTGTAGTGAAGCATCGGAATCTGAAACTGGACTCACAGGAGAGGTTCAAATCATAGAAAGTGAGAGTGTCAGTCCTCTTGTACTTAAGTCGGCATAGTGCCTTTTGTATTAAATTCGGATGCAATTTCTGTTTCATCGTCAGTAAGAAGGTACAAGGGATACAGTAAACCTGAAGTGAAGCATCGGAATCTAAAACTGGACTCACAAGAGAGGTTCAAATCATAGTATGTTAGAGTGTCAGTCCTCTTGTACTTAAGTCGGCATTGTGCTTTTCGTATTAAATTCCGATGCAATGTCTGTGTTTCATCGACAATAAGAAGGTGCAAGGGATACAGTAAACCAGAAGTGAAGCATTGCAATCTAAAACTGGACTCACTGGAGAGGTTGATATCATAGAAAGTGAGAGTGTCAGTCCTCTTGTACTTAAGTCGGCATTGTGCCTTTTGTATTAAATTCGGATGAAATATCTGTGTTTCATCGTCAATAAGGAGTTACAAGGGATACAGTAAACCTGAAGTGAAGCATTGGAATCTAAAACTGGACTCGTAAGACAGGTTCAAATCATAGAAAGTGCAAGTGTAAGTCCTCTTGTACTGATGTCGGCATTGTGCCATTTGGATTAAATTCGGATGCAATTTCTGTGTTTCATCGTCAATAAGAAGGTCCAAGGGATACAATAAACCTGAAGTGAAGCATCGGAATCCAAAACTGGACTCACAGGAGAGGTTCAAATCATAGAAAGTAAGAGTGCCAGTCCTCTTGTACTTAAGTTCGCATTGTGCCTTTTGTATTAAATTCGGATGCAATTTCTGTGTTTCATCGACAATAAGAAGGTCCAAGGGATACAGTAAACCTGAAGTGAAGAATCGGAATCTAAAGCTGGACTCACAGGAGAGGTTCAAATCATAGAAAGTGAGAGTGTCAGTGCTCTTGTACTTAAGTCGGCATTGTGCCTTTTGTATTAAATTCGGATGCAATGTCTTTGTTTCATCGTCAATAAGAAGGTCCAAGGGATACAGTAAACCTGAAGTGAAGCATCGGAATCTAAAACTGGACTCACAGGAGAGGCTCAAATCATAGAAAGTTTGAGTGTCAGTCCTCTTGTACTTAGGTCGGCATTATGTCTTTTGTATTAAGTTTGGATGCAATATCTGTGTTTCATCGTCAATAAGAAGGTCCAAGTTATACAGTAAACCTGAAAAGAAGCATAGGAATCTAAAACTGGACTCACAAGGGAGGTTCAAATCATAGAAAGTGAGAGTGTCAGTCCTCTTGTACTTAAGTCGGCATTGTGCCTTTTGTATTAAATTCGGATGCAATTTCTGTGTTTCGTCGACAATAAGAAGGTCCAAGGGATACAGTAAACCTGAAGTGAAACAACGGAGTCTAAAACTGGACTCACAGGAGAGGTTCAAATTATAGAAAGTGAGAGTGTCAGTCCTCTTGTACTTAAGTCGGCATTGTGCCTTTTGTATTAAATTGGGATGCAATTTCTGTGTTTCATAGCCAATAAGACGGTCCAAGGGATATAGTAAACCTAAAGTGAAGCATCGGAATCTAAACTGGACTCACAGGAGAGGTTTAAATCATAGAAAGTGAGAGTGTCAGGACTCTTGTACTTAAGTCGATATTGTGCCTTTTGTATTAAATTCGGATGCAATTTCAGTGTTTCATCGTCAATAAGAAGGTCCAAGAGATACAGTAAACCTGAAGTGAAGCATCGGAATCTAAAACTGGACTCACAGGAGAGGTTCAAATCATAGAAAGTCAGAGTGTCAGTATTCTTCGACTTAAGCCGGCATTGTGCCTTTTGAATTTAATTCCGATGCAATTTCTGTGTTTCATCGTCAATAAGAAGTTCCAAGGTATACAGTAAACCTGAAGTAATGCATCGGAATCTAAAACTGGACTCACAGGAGAGGTTCAAATCATAGAAAGTTAGAGTGTCAGTCCTCTTGTACTTAAGTAGGCATTGTGCCTTTTGTATTAAATTCGGATGCAATTTCTGTGTTTCATCGTCAATAAGAAGGTCCAAGGGATACAGTAAAACTGAAGTGAAGCATCGGAATCTAAACTTGGACTCACAGGAGAGGTTCAAATCATAGAAAGTTAGAGTGTCAGTCCTCTTGTACCTAGGTCGGCATTGTGCCTTCTGTATTAAATTCGGATGCAATTTCTGTGTTTCATCGTCAATAAGAAGGTCCAAGCTATACAGTAAACCTGAAGTGACGCATCGGATTCTAAAACTGGCCTCACAGGAGTGGATCAAATCATAGAAAGTTAGAGTGTCAGTCCTCTAGTACTTAAGTCGGCATTGTACCTTTTGTATTAAATTCGGATGCAATTTCTGTGTTTCATCGTCAATAAGATGCTCCAAGGGATACAGTAAACCTGAATTGAAGCATCGGAATCTAAAACTGGACTCACAGGAGAGTTCCAAAACATAGAAAGTTAGAGTGTCAGTCCTCTTGTACTTAAGTCGGCATTGTGCCTTTTGTATTAAATTTGGATGCAATTTCTGTGTTTCATCGTCAATAAGAAGGTCTTAGGTATACAGTTAACCTGAAGTGAAGCATCGGATTCTGAAACTGGACTAACAGGAGAGGTTCAAATCATAGAAAGTGAGAGTGTCAGTCCTCTTGTACTTAAGTCGGCATTGTGCCTTTTGTATTAAATTCTAATGCAATTTCTGTGTTTCATCGACAATAAGAAGGTCCAAGGTATACAGGCAAAGTGAAGTGAAGCATCGGAATCTGAAACTGGACTCACAGGAGAGGTTCAAATCATAGAAAGTCCGAATGTCAGTCCTCTTGTGCTTAAGTCGGCATTGTGCTTTTTGTATTAAATTCGGATGCAATTTCTGTGCTTCTTCGTCAATAAGAAGGTCCAAGGGCTACAGTAAACCTGAAGTGAAGCATCGGAATCTGAAACTGGACTCACAGGAGAGGTTCAAATCATAGAAAGTGAGAGTGTCAGTCCTCTTGTACTTAAGTCGGCATAGTGCCTTTTGTATTAAATTCGGATGCAATTTCTGTTTCATCGTCAGTAAGAAGGTACAAGGGATACAGTAAACCTGAAGTGAAGCATCGGAATCTAAAACTGGGCTCACAAGAGAGGTTCAAATCATAGTATGTTAGAGTGCCAGTCCTCTTGTACTTAAGTCGGCATTGTGCTTTTTGTATTAAATTCCGATGCAATGTCTGTGTTTCATCGACAATAAGAAGGTCCAAGGGATACAGTAAACCTGAAGTGAAGCATCGGAATCTAAAACTGGACTCACAGGAGAGGTTCAAATCATAGGAAGTAAGAGTGCCAGTCCTCTTCTACTTAAGTTCGCATTGTGCCTTTTGTATTAAATTCGAATGCAATTTCTGTGTTCATCGTCGATAAGAAGGTCCAAGGGATTCAGTAAACCTGAAGTGAAGCATCGGAATCTAAAACTGGACTCACAGTAGAGGTTCAAATCAATGAAAGTTAGGGTGTCAGTCCCCTTGTACTTAAGTCGGCATTGTGCCTTTTGTATTAATTCGGAGGCAATTTCTGTGTTTCATCGTCAATAAGACGGTCCAAGGGATACAGTAAACCTGAAGTGAAGCATCGGAATCTAAAACTGGACTCACAGGACAGGTTCAAATCATGGAAAGTGAGAGTGTCAGTCCTCTTGTACTTAAGTCGGCGTTGTGCCTTTTGTATTAAATTCGGATGCATTTTCTGTGTTTCATCGTCAATAAGAAGGCCCAAGGGATACAGTAAACCTGAAGTGAAGCATCAGAATCTAAAACTGGACTCACAGGAGAGGTTCAAATCATAGAAAGTCAGAGGGTCAGTCCTCTTGTACTTAAGTCGGCATAGTGCATTTTGAAATTAATTCCGATGCAATTTCTGTGTCTCATCGTCAATAAGATATTCCAAGGTATACAGTAAACCTGAAGTGAAGCATCGAAATCTAAATCTGGACTCACAGGAGAGGTTCAAATCATAGATGGTTAGAGTGTCAGCCCTCTTGTACTTAAGTCGGCATTGTGCCTTTTGTATTAAATTCGGATGCAATTTCTGTGTTTCATCGTCAATAAGAAGGTCCAAGGGATACAGTAAACCTGAAGTGAAGCATCGGAATCTAAAACTGGACTCACAGGAGATGTACAAGTTATAGAAAGTGAGAGTCCCAGTCCTCTTGTACTTAAGTCGGCATTGTGCCTTTTGTATTATATTCAAATGCACTTTCTGTGTTTCATCGTCAATAAGAAGGTCCAAGGTATACAGTAAACCAGAAGTGAAGCATCGGAATCTAAAACTGCACTCACAGTAGAGGTTCAAATCATGGAAAGTTAGAGTGTCAGTCCTCTTGTACTTAAGTCGGCATTGTACCTTTTGTATTAAATTCGGATGCAATTCCTGTGTTTCATCGTTAATAAGCAGGTCCAAGGGATACAGTAAACCTGAAGTGAAGCATCCGAATCTAAAACTGGACTCACTGGAGAGGTTCATATCACAGAAAGTTAGAGTGACAGTCCTCTCGAACTTAAGTCGGTATTGTGCCTTTCGTATTAAATTCGGATGCAATTTCTGTGTTTCAACGTCAATAAGATGGTCCAAGGTATACAGTAAACTTGAAGTGAAGCATCGTAATCTAATACTGGACTCACAGTAGAGGTTCAAATCATAGAAAGTTAGAGTGTCAGTCCTCTTGTACTTAAGTCGGCATTGTGCCTTTTGTATTAAGTCGAAGGCAATTTCTGTGTTTCATCGTCAATAAGAAGGTTCAAGGTATACAGTAAACCTGAAGTGTAGCATCGGAATCTAAAGCTGGAATAACAGGAGAGGTTCAAATCATAGAAAGTGAGAGTGTCAGTCCCCTTGTACTTAAGTCGGCATTGTGCCTTTTGTATTAAATTCTAATGCAATTTCTGTGTTTCATCGTCAATAAGAAGGTCCAAGGTATACAGGCAAAGTGAAGTGAAGCATCGGAATCTGAAACTGGACTCACAAGAGAGGTTAAAATCGTAGTATGTTAGAGTGTCAGTCCTCTTGTACTTAAGTCGGCATTGTGCTTTTTGTATGAAATTCCGATGCAATGTCTGTGTTTCATCGACAATAAGAAGGTCCAAGGGATACAGTAAACCTGAGGTGAAGCATTGCAATCCAAAACTGGACTCGTAAGACAGGTTCAAATCATGGAAAGTGTAAGTGTAAGTCCTCTTGTACTGATGTCGGCATTGTGCCATTTGGATTAAATTCGGATGCATTTTCTGTGTTTCATCGTCAATAAGAAGGCCCAAGGGATACAGTAAACCTGAAGTGAAGCATCAGAATTTAAAACTGGACTCACAGGAGAGGTTCAAATCATAGAAAGTCAGAGTGCCAGTCCTCTTGTACTTAAGTTCGCATTGTGCCTTTTGTATTAAATTCGGATGCAATTTCTGTGTTTCATCATCAATAAGAAGGTCCAAGGGATACAGTAAACCTGAAGTGAAGCATCGGAATCTAAAACTGGACTCACAGGAGAGGTTCAAATCATAGAAAGTGAGAGTGCCAGTCCTCTTGTACTTAAGTTCGCATTGTGCCTTTTGTATTAAATTCCGATGCAATTTCTGTGTTTCATCGTCAATAAGAAGGTCCAAGGTATACAGTTAACCTGAAGTGAAGCATCGGAATCTAAAACTGGACTCACAGTAGAGGTTCAAATCATAGAAAGTTCGAGTGTCAGTCCTCTCGTACTTATGTCGGCATTGTGCCTTTCGTATTAAATTCGGATGCAATTTCTGTGTTTCAACGTCAATTAGAAGGTCCAATTTAAACAGGGAAAGTGAAGTGAAGCATCGGAATCTGAAACTGGACTCACAGGCGAGTTTCAAATCATAGAAAGTCCGAGTGTCAGTCCTCTTGTACTTATGTCGGCATTGTGCCTTTTGTATTAAATTCGGATGCAATTTCTGTGTTTCATCGTCAATAAGAAGGTAAAAAGGAATACAGTAAACCTGAAGTGAAGCATCGGAATCTAAAACTGGACTCACAGTAGAGGTTCAAAGCATTGAAAGTTAGGGTGTCAGTCCCCTTGTACTTAAGTCGGCATTGTGCCTTTTGTATTAATTCGGAGGCAATTTCTGTGTTTCATCGTCAATAAGACGGTCCAAGGGATACAGTAAACCTGAAGTGAAGCATCGGAATCTAAAACTGGACTCACAGGACAGGTTCAAATCATGGAAAGTGAGAGTGACAGTCCTCTTGTACTTAAGTCGGCATTGTGCCTTTTGTATTAAATTCGGATGCATTTTCTGTGTTTCATCGTCAATAAGAAGGCCCAAGGGATACAGTAAACCTGAAGTGAAGCATCAGAATCTAAAACTGGACTCACAGGAGAGGTTCAAATCATAGAAAGTCAGATTGTCAGTCCTCTTGTACTTAAGTCGGCATAGTGCCTTTTGAAATTAATTCCGATTCAATTTCTGTGTCTCATCGTCAATAAGATATTCCAAGGTATACAGTAAACCTGAAGTGAAGCATCGGAATCTAAATCTGGACTCACAGGAGAGGTTCAAATCATAGATGGTTAGAGTGTCAGCCCTCTTGTACTTAAGTCGGCATTGTGCCTTTTGTATTAAATTCGGATGCAATTTCTGTGTTTCATCGTCAATAAGAAGGTCCTAGGTATACAGTAAACCTGAAGTGAAGCATCCGAATCTAAAACTGGACTCACTGGAGAGGTTCATATCACAGAAAGTTAGAGTGACAGTCCTCTCGTACTTAAGTCGGCCTTGTGCCTTTCGTATTAAATTCGGATGCAATTTCTGTGTTTCAACGTCAATAAGATGGTCCAAGGTATACAGTAAACTTGAAGTGAAGCATCGTAATCTAAAACCGGACACACAGTAGAGGTTCAAATCATAGAAAGTTAGAGTGTCAGTCCTCTTGTACTTAAGTCGGCATTGTGCCTTTTGTATTAAGTCGGAGGCAATTTCTGTGTTTCAGCGTCAATAAGAAGGTTCAAGGTATACAGTAAACCTGAAGTGTAGCATCGGAATCTAAAGCTGGACTAACAGGAGAGGTTCAAATCATAGAAAGTGAGAGTGTCAGTCCTCTTGTACTTAAGTCGGCATTGTGCCTTTTGTTTTAATTCTAATGCAATTTCTGTGTTTCATCGTCAATAAGAAGGCCCAAGGTATACAGGCAAAGTGAAGTGAAGCATCGGAATCTGAAACTGGACTCACAGGAGAGGTTCAAATCATAGAAAGTGAGAGTGTCAGTCCTCTTGTACTTAAGTCGGCATAGTGCCTTTTGTATTAAATTCGGATGCAATTTCTGTTTCATCGTCAGTAAGAAGGTACAAGGGATACAGTAAACCTGAAGTGAAGCATCGGAATCTAAAACTGGACTCACAAGAGAGGTTCAAATCATAGTATGTTAGAGTGTCAGTCCTCTTGTACTTAAGTCGGCATTGTGCTTTTTGTATTAAATTCCGATGCAATGTCTGTGTTTCATTGACAATAAGAAGGTCCAAGGGATAGAGTAAACCTGAAGTGAAGCATTGCAATCTAAAACTGGACTCACTGGAGAAGTTCAAATCATAGAAAGTGAGAGTGTCAGTCCTCTTGTACTTAATTCGGCATTGTGCCTTTTGCATTAAATTCGGATGAAATATCTGTGTTTCATCGTCATTAAGAAGTTACAAGGGATACAGTAAACCTGAAGTGAAGCATCGGAATCTAAAACTGGACTCACAGGAGATGTACAAGTTATAGAAAGTGAGAGGGCCAGTCCTCTTGTACTTAAGTCGGCATTGTGAATTTTGTGTTAAATTCTAATGCAATTTCTGTGTTTCATCGTCAATAATAAGGTCCAAGATATACAGTAAACCTGACGTGAAGCATCGGAATTTAAAACTGGACACACAGGAGAGGTTCAAATCATAGAAATTTAGAGTGTCAGTCCTCTTGCACATAAGTCGGCATTGTGCCTTTTCTATTATATTCAAATGCACTTTCTGTGTTTAATCGTCAATAAGAAGGTCCAAGGTAGACAGTAAACCTGAAGTGAAGTATCGGAATCTAAAACTGCACTCACAGTAGAGGTTCAAATCATGGAAAGTTAGAGTGTCAGTTCTCTTGTATTTAAGTCGGCATTGTGCCTTTTGTATTAAATTCGGATGCAATTCCTGTGTTTCATCGTTAATAAGCAGGTCCAAGGGATACAGTAAACCTGAAGTGAAGCATCCGAATCTAAAACTGGACTCACTGGAGAGGTTCATATCACAGAAAGTTAGAGTGACAGTCCTCTCGTACTTAAGTCGGCATTGTGCCTTTCGTATTTAATTCGGGTGCAATTTCTGTGTTTCAACGTCAATAAAATGGTCCAAGGTATACAGTAAACTTGAAGTGAAGCATCGTAATCTAAAACCGGACACACAGTAGAGGTTCAAATCATAGAAAGTTAGAGTGTCAGTCCTCTTGTACTTAAGTCGGCATTGTGCCTTTTGTATTAAGTCGGAGGCAATTTCTGTGTTTCAGCGTCAATAAGAAGGTTCAAGGTATACAGTAAACCTGAAGTGTAGCATCGGAATCTAAAGCTGGACTAACAGGAGAGGTTCAAATCATAGAAAGTGAGAGTGTCAGTCCTCTTGTACTTAAGTCGGCATTGTGCCTTTTGTTTTAATTCTAATGCAATTTCTGTGTTTCATCGTCAATAAGAAGGCCCAAGGTATACAGGCAAAGTGAAGTGAAGCATCGGAATCTGAAACTGGACTCACAGGAGAGGTTCAAATCATAGAAAGTGAGAGTGTCAGTCCTCTTGTACTTAAGTCGGCATAGTGCCTTTTGTATTAAATTCGGATGCAATTTCTGTTTCATCGTCAGTAAGAAGGTACAAGGGATACAGTAAACCTGAAGTGAAGCATCGGAATCTAAAACTGGACTCACAAGAAAGGTTCAAATCATAGTATGTTAGAGTGTCAGTCCTCTTGTACTTAAGTCGGCATTGTGCTTTTTGTATTAAATTCCGATGCAATGTCTGTGTTTCATTGACAATAAGAAGGTCCAAGGGATAGAGTAAACCTGAAGTGAAGCATTGCAATCTAAAACTGGACTCACTGGAGAAGTTCAAATCATAGAATGTGAGAGTGTCAGTCCTCTTGTACTTAATTCGGCATTGTGCCTTTTGCATTAAATTCGGATGAAATATCTGTGTTTCATCGTCATTAAGAAGTTACAAGGGATACAGTAAACCTGAAGTGAAGCATCGGAATCTAAAACTGGACTCACAGGAGATGTACAAGTTATAGAAAGTGAGAGTGCCAGTCCTCTTGTACTTAAGTCGGCATTGTGCCTTTTGTGTTAAATTCGGATGCAATTTCTGTGTTTCATCGTCAATAATAAGGTCCAAGGTATACAGTAAACCTGACGTGAAGCATCGGAATTTAAAACTGGACACACAGGAGAGGTTCAAATCATAGAAATTTAGAGTGTCAGTCCTCTTGCACATAAGTCGGCATTGTGCCTTTTCTATTATATTCAAATGCACTTTCTGTGTTTAATCGTCAATAAGAAGGTCCAAGGTATACAGTAAACCTGAAGTGAAGTATCGGAATCTAAAACTGCACTCACAGTAGAGGTTCAAATCATGGAAAGTTAGAGTGTCAGTTCTCTTGTATTTAAGTCGGCATTGTGCCTTTTGTATTAAATTCGGATGCAATTCCTGTGTTTCATCGTTAATAAGCAGGTCCAAGGGATACAGTAAACCTGAAGTGAAGCATCCGAATCTAAAACTGGACTCACTGGAGAGGTTCATATCACAGAAAGTTAGAGTGACAGTCCTCTCGTACTTAAGTCGGCATTGTGCCTTTCGTATTTAATTCGGATGCAATTTCTGTGTTTCAACGTCAATAAAATGGTCCAAGGTATACAGTAAACTTGAAGTGAAGCATCGTAATCTAAAACTGGACTCACAGTAGAGGTTCAAATCATAGAAAGTTAGAGTGTCAGTCCTCTTGTACTTAAGTCGGCATTGTGCCTTTTGTATTAAGTCGGAGGCAATTTCTGTGTTTCATCGTCAATAAGAAGGCTCAAGGTATACAGTAAACCTGAAGTGTAGCATCGGAATCTAAAGCTGGACTAACAGGAGAGGTTCAAATCATAGAAAGTGAGAGTGTCAGTCCTCTTGTACTTAAGTCGGCATTGTGCCTTTTGTATTAAATTCTAATGCAATTTCTGTGTTTCATCGTCAATAAGAAGGTCCAAGGTATACGGGCAAAGAGAAGTGAAGCATCGGAATCTGAAACTGGACTCACAGGAGAGGTTCAAATCGTAGAAAGTGAGAGTGTCAGTCCTCTTGTACTTAAATCGGCATAGTGCCTTTTGTATTATTTTCGGATGCAATTTCTGTTTCATCGTCAGTAAGAAGGTACAAGGGATACAGTACACCTGAAGTTATCCATCGGAATCTAAAACTGGACTTACAAGAGAGGTTCAAATCATAGTATGTTACAGTGTCAGCCCTCTTGTACATAAGTCGGCATTGTGCGTTTTGTATTAAATTCGGATGCAATTTCTGTGTTTCATCGTCAATAAGAAGGTCCAAGGGATACAGTAAACCTGAAGTGAAGCATCGGAATCTAAAACAGGACTCACAGGATAGGTTCAAATCATAGAAAGTGAGAGTGTCAGTCCTCTTGTACTTAAGTTGGCATTGTGCCTTTTGTATTAATTTCGGATGCATTTTCTGTGTTTCATCGTCAATAAGAAGGTCCAAGGGATACAGTAAACCGGAAGTGAAGCATCGGAATCTAAAACTGGACTCTCTGGACAGGTTCAAATCATAGAACGTTAGAGTGTCTGTCCTCTCGTACTTAAGTCGGCATTGTGCCTTTTGTATTAAATTAGGATGCAATTTCTGTGTTTCATCGTCAATAAGAAGGTCCAAGGTATACAGTAAACCAGAAGTGAAGCATCAGAATCTAAAACTGGACTCACAGTAGAGGTTTATTTCATAGAAAGTTAGAGTGTCAGTCCTCTTGTAATTAAGTCGGCATTGTGCCTTTAGTATTTATTCGGAGGCAATTTCTGTGTTTCATCGTCAATAAGAAGGTACAAGGGATACAGTCAACCTGAAGAGAAGCATCGTAATCTAAAACTGGACTCACAGGAGAGGTTCAAATCATAGAAAGTGAGAGTGTCAGTCCTCTAGTACTTAAGTCGGCATTGTGTCTTTTGCATTAAGTTCGGATGCAATTTCTATGTTTCATCGTCAATAAGAAGGTAAAAAGGAATACAGTAAACCTGAAGTGAAGCATCGGAATCTAAAACTGGACTCACAGGAGATGTTCAAATCATAGAAAGTTAGAGTGTCAGTCCTCTTGTACTTGAGTCGGCATTGTGCCTTTTGTATTAATTTCGGATGCAATTTCTGTGTATCATCGTCAATAAGAAGGTCCAAGGGATACAGTAAACCTGAAGTAAAGCATCTGAATCTAATCTGGACTCACAGGAGAGGTTCAAATCATAGAAAGTGAGAGTGTCAGTCCGCTTGTACTTAAGTCTGCATTGTGCCTTTTGTATTAAATTCGGATGCAATGTCTGTGTTTCATCGTCAATAAGAAGGTCCGAGGTACACAGTAAACCTGAAGTGAAGCATCGGAATCTAAAACTGGACTCACAGGAGCGGCTCAAATCATAGAAAGTTTGAGTGTCAGTCCTCTTGTACTTAGGTCGGCATTGTGTCTTTTGTATTAAGTTTGGATGCAATTTCTGTGTTTCATCGTCAGTAAGAAGATCCAAGTTATACTGTAAACCTGAAAAGAAACATAGGAATCTAAAACTGGACTCACATGGGAGGTTCAAATCATAGAAAGTGAGAGTGTCAGTCCTCTTGTACTTAAGTCGGCATTGTGCCTTTTGTATTAAATTCGGATGCAATTTCTGTGGTTCATCGACAATAAGAAGGTCCAAGGGAAACAGTAAACCTGAAGTGAAACAACGGAATCCAAAACTGGACTCACAGGAGAGGTTCAAATTATAGAAAGTGAGAGTGTCAGTCCTGTTGTACTTAAGTCGGCATTGTGCCTTTTGTATTAAACTGGGAAGCAATTTCTGTGTTTCATCGCCAATAAGACGGTCCAAGGGATATAGTAAACCTGAGGTGAAGCATCGGAATCTAAACTGGACTCACAGGAGAGGTTTAAATCATAGAAAATGAGAGTGTCAGGCCTCCTGTACTTATGTCGACATTGTGCCTTTTGTATTAAATTCGGATGCAATTTCTGTGGTTCATCGTCAATAAGAAGGTCCAAGGGATACAGTAAAACTGAAGTGAAGCATCGGAATCTAAACTTAAACTCACAGGAGAGGTTCAAATCACAGAAAGTTAGAGTGTCAGTCCTCTTGTACTTAGGTCGGCATTGTGCCTTCTGTATTAAATTCGGATGCAATTTCTGTGTTTCATCGTCAATAAGAAGGTCCAAGGTATACAGTTAACCTGAAGTGAAGCATCGGAATCTAAAACTGGACTCACAGTAGAGGTTCAAATCATAGAAAGTTCGAGTGTCAGTCCTGTCGTACTTATGTCGGCATTGTGCATTTCGTATTAAATTCGGATGCAATTTCTGTGTTTCAACGTCAATTAGAAGATCCAAGGTAAACAGGAAAAGTGAAGTGAAGCATCGGAATCTGAAACTGGACTCACAGGGGAGGTTCAAATCATAGAAAGTCCGAGTGTCAGTCCTCTTGTACTTAAGTCGGCATTGTGCCTTTTGTATTAAATTAGGATGCAATTTCTGTGTTTCATCGTCAATAAGAAGGTAGAAGGGATACAGTAAACCTGAAGTGAAGCATCGGAATCTAAAACTGGACTCACAGTATAGGTTCAAATCATAGAAAGTTCGAGTGTCAGTCCTCTCGTACTTATGTCGGCATTGTGCCTTTTGTATTAAATTCGGATGCAATTTCTGTGTTTCATCGTCATTAAGAAGGTCCTAGGTATACAGCAAACCTGAAGTGAAGCATCGGAATCTAAAACTGGACTCACAGTAGAGGTTCAAATATTAGAAAGTTAGGGTGTCAGTCCCCTTGTACTTAAGTCGGCATTGTGCCTTTTGTATTAATTCGGAGGCAATTTCTGTGTTTCATCGTCAATAAGACGGTCCAAGGGATACAGTAAACCTGAAGTGAAGCATCGGAATCTAAAACTGGACTCACAGGACAGGTTCAAATCATAGAAAGTGAGAGTGTCAGTCCTCTTGTACTTAAGACGGCATTGTGACTTTTGTTTTAAATTCGGATGCATTTGCTGTGTTTCATCGTCAATAAGAAGGCCCAAGAGATGCAGTAAACCTGAAGTGAAGCATCTGAATCTAAAACTGGACTCGCAGGAGGGGTTCAAATCATAGAAAGTGAGAGTGTCAGTCCTCTTGTACTTAAGTCGGCATTGTGCCTTTGGTATTAAAATCGGATGCAATTTCTGTGTTTCATTGTCAATAAGAAGGTCCAAGGGATACAGTAAACCTGAAGTGAAGCATCGGAATCTAAAACTGGACTCACTGGAGAGGTTCAAATCATAGAAAGTGAGAGTGCCAGTCCTCTTGTACTTAAGTCGGCATTGTCCCTTTTGTACTAAATTCGGATGCAATATCTGTGTTTCATCGTCAATAAGATGGTCCAAGGTATACAGTAAACCTGAAGTGAAGCATCGGAATCTAAAACTGGACACACAGGAGAGGTTCAAATCATAGAAATTTAGAGTGTCAGTCGTCTTGCAGATAAGTCGGCATTGTGCCTTTTGTATTACATTCGGAAGCAATTTCTGTGTTTCATCGTCAATAAGAAGGTCCATGGGATACAGTAAACCTGAAGTGAAGCATCGGAATCTAAAACTGGTCTCACAGGATAGGTTCAAATCATAGAAAGTAAGAGTGTCAGTCCACTTGTAGTTAAGTCGCCAAGGTGCCTTTTGTATTAAATACGGATGCAATTTCTGTGTTTCATCGTCTATAAGAAGGTACAAGGGATACAGTAAACCTGAAGTGAAGCATCGGATTCTAAAACTGGACTCACAAGAGAGTTTCAAATCATAGAAAATGAGAGTGTCAGTCCTCTTGTACTTAAGTCGGCATTGTGCTTTTTGTATTAAATTCCGATGCAATGTCTGTGTTTCATCGACAATAAGAAGGTCCAAGGGATACAGTAAACCTGAATTGAAGCATCGCAATCTAAAACTAGACTCACTGGAGAGGTTCAAATCATAGAAAGTGAGAGTGTCAGTCCTCTTGTACTTAAGTCGGCATTGTGCCTTTTGTATTAAATTCGGATGAAATATCTGTGTTTCATCGTCAATAAGAAGTTACAAGGGATACAGTAAACCTGAAGCGAAGCATCGGAATCTAAAACTGGACTCGTAAGACAGGTTCAAATCATGGAAAGTGAGAGTGACAGTCCTCTTGTACTTAAGTCGGCATTGTGCCTTTTGTATTAAATTCGGATGCATTTTCTGTGTTTCATCGTCAATAAGAAGGCCCAAGGGATACAGTAAACCTGAAGTGAAGCATCAGAATCTAAAACTGGACTCACAGGAGAGGTTCAAATCATAGAAAGTCAGATTGTCAGTCCTCTTGTACTTAAGTCGGCATAGTGCCTTTTGAAATTAATTCCGATTCAATTTCTGTGTCTCATCGTCAATAAGATATTCCAAGGTATACAGTAAACCTGAAGTGAAGCATCGGAATCTAAATCTGGACTCTCAGGAGAGGTTCAAATCATAGATGGTTACAGTGTCAGCCCTCTTGTACTTAAGTCGGCATTGTGCCTTTTGTATTAAATTCGGATGCAATTTCTGTGTTTCAACGTCAATAAGATGGTCCAAGGTATACAGTAAACTTGAAGTGAAGCATCGTAATCTAAAACTGGACTCACAGTAGAGGTTCAAATCATAGAAAGTTAGAGTGTCAGTCCTCTTGTACTTAAGTCGGCATTGTGCCTTTTGTATTAAGTCGGAGGCAATTTCTGTGTTTCAGCGTCAATAAGAAGGTTCAAGGTATACAGTAAACCTGAAGTGTAGCATCGGAATCTAAAGCTGGACTAACAGGAGAGGTTCAAATCATAGAAAGTGAGAGTGTCAGTCCTCTTGTACTTAAGTCGGCATTGTGCCTTTTGTATTAAATTCTAATGCAATTTCTGTGTTTCATCGTCAATAAGAAGGCCCAAGGTATACAGGCAAAGTGAAGTGAAGCATCGGAATCTGAAACTGGAATCACAGGAGAGGTTCAAATCATAGAAAGTGAGAGTGTAAGTCCTCTTGTACTTAAGTCGGCATAGTGCCTTTTGTATTAAATTCGGATGCAATTTCTGTTTCATCGTCAGTAAGAAGGTACAAGGGATACAGTAAACCTGAAGTGAAGCATCGGAATCTAAAACTGGACTCACAAGAGAGGTTCAAATCATAGTATGTTAGAGTGTCAGTCCTCTTGTACTTAAGTCGGCATTGTGCTTTTTGTATTAAATTCCGATGCAATGTCTGTGTTTCATCGACAATAAGAAGGTCCAAGGGATACAGTAAACCTGAAGTGAAGCATTGCAATCTAAAACTGGACTCACTGGAGAAGTTCAAATCATAGAAAGTGAGAGTGTCAGTCCTCTTGTACTTAATTCGGCATTGTGCCTTTTGCATTAAATTCGGATGAAATATCTGTGTTTCATCGTCATTAAGAAGTTACAAGGGATACAGTAAACCTGAAGTGAAGCATCGGAATCTAAAACTGGACTCACAGGAGATGTACAAGTTATAGAAAGTGAGAGTGCCAGTCCTCTTGTACTTAAGTCGGCATTGTGCCTTTTGTGTTAAATTCGGATGCAATTTCTGTGTTTCATCGTCAATAATAAGGTCCAAGGTATACAGTAAACCTGACGTGAAGCATCGGAATTTAAAACTGGACTCACAGTAGAGGTTCAAATCATGGAAAGTTAGAGTGTCAGTTCTCTTGTATTTAAGTCGGCATTGTGCCTTTTGTATTAAATTCGGATGCAATTCCTGTGTTTCATCGTTAATAAGCAGGTCCAAGGGATACAGTAAACCTGAAGTGAAGCATCCGAATCTAAAACAGGACTCACAGGATAGGTTCAAATCATAGAAAGTGAGAGTGTCAGTCCTCTTGTACTTAAGTTGGCATTGTGCCTTTTGTATTAATTTCGGATGCATTTTCTGTGTTTCATCGTCAATAAGAAGGTCCAAGGGATACAGTAAACCGGAAGTGAAGCATCGGAATCTTAAACTGGACTCTCTGGACAGGTTCAAATCATAGAACGTTAGAGTGTCTGTCCTCTCGTACTTAAGTCGGCATTGTGCCTTTTGTATTAAATTAGGATGCAATTTCTGTGTTTCATCGTCAATAAGAAGGTCCAAGGTATACAGTAAACCAGAAGTGAAGCATCAGAATCTAAAACTGGACTCACAGTAGAGGTTTATTTCATAGAAAGTTAGAGTGTCAGTCCTCTTGCACATAAGTCGGCATTGTGCCTTTTCTATTATATTCAAATGCACTTTCTGTGTTTAATCGTCAATAAGAAGGTCCAAGGTATACAGTAAACCTGAAGTGAAGTATCGGAATATAAAACTGCACTCACAGTAGAGGTTCAAATCATGGAAAGTTAGAGTGTCAGTTCTCTTGTATTTAAGTCGGCATTGTGCCTTTTGTATTAAATTCGGATGCAATTCCTGTGTTTCATCGTTAATAAGCAGGTCCAAGGGATACAGTAAACCTGAAGTGAAGCATCCGAATCTAAAACTGGACTCACTGGAGAGGTTCATATCACAGAAAGTTAGAGTGACAGTCCTCTCGTACTTAAGTCGGCATTGTGCCTTTCGTATTAAATTCGGATGCAATTTCTGTGTTTCAACGTCAATAAAATGGTCCAAGGTATACAGTAAACGTGAAGTGAAGCATCGTAATCTAAAACTGGACTCACAGTAGAGGTTCAAATCATAGAAAGTTAGAGTGTCAGTCCTCTTGAACTTAAGTCGGCATTGTGCCTTTTGTATTAAGTCGGAGGCAATTTCTGTGTTTCATCGTCAATAAGAAGGTTCAAGGTATACAGTAAACCTGAAGTGTAGCATCGGAATCTAAAGCTGGACTAACAGGAGAGGTTCAAATCATAGAAAGTGAGAGTGTCAGTCCTCTTGTACTTAAGTCGGCATTGTGCCTTTTGTATTAAATTCTAATCCAATTTCTGTGTTTCATCGTCAATAAGAAGGTCCAAGGTATACAGGCAAAGTGAAGTGAAGCATCGGAATCTGAAACTGGACTCACAGGAGAGGTTCAAATCATAGAAAGTGAGAGTGTCAGTCCTCTTGTACTTAAATCGGCATAGTGCCTTTTGTATTATTTTCGGACGCAATTTCTGTTTCATCGTCAGTAAGAAGGTACAAGGGATACAGTACACCTGAAGTGATCCATCGGAATCTAAAACTGGACTCACAAGAGAGGTTCAAATCATAGTATGTTACAGTGTCAGCCCTCTTGTACATAAGTCGGCATTGTGCGTTTTGTATTAAATTCGGATGCAATTTCTGTGTTTCATCGTCAATAAGAAGGTCCAAGGGATACAGTAAACCTGAAGTGAAGCATCGGAATCTAAAACAGGACTCACAGGATAGGTTCAAATCATAGAAAGTGAGAGTGTCAGTCCTCTTGTACTTAAGTTGGCATTGTGCCTTTTGTATTAATTTCGGATGCATTTTCTGTGTTTCATCGTCAATAAGAAGGTCCAAGGGATACAGTAAACCGGAAGTGAAGCATCGGAATCTTAAACTGGACTCTCTGGACAGGTTCAAATCATAGAACGTTAGAGTGTCTGTCCTCTCGTACTTAAGTCGGCATTGTGCCTTTTGTATTAAATTAGGATGCAATTTCTGTGTTTCATCGTCAATAAGAAGGTCCAAGGTACACAGTAAACCAGAACTGAAGCATCAGAATCTAAAACTGGACTCACAGTAGAGGTTTATTTCATAGAAAGTTAGAGTGTCAGTCGTCTTGTATTTAAGTCGGCATTGTGCCTTTAGTATTTATTCGGAGGCAATTTCTGTGTTTCATCGTCAATAAGAAGGTACAAGGGATACAGTCAACCTGAAGAGAAGCATCGTAATCTAAAACTGGACTCACAGGAGAGGTTCAAATCATAGAAAGTGAGAGTGTCAGTCCTCTAGTACTTAAGTCGGCATTGTGTCTTTTGCATTAAGTTCGGATGCAATTTCTATGTTTCATCGTCAATAAGAAGGTAAAAAGGAATACAGTAAACCTGAAGTGAAGCATCGGAATCTAAAACTGGACTCACAGGAGATGTTCAAATCATAGAAAGTTAGAGTGTCAGTCCTCTTGTACTTGAGTCGGCATTGTGCCTTTTGTATTAATTTCGGATGCAATTTCTGTGTATCATCGTCAATAAGAAGGTCCAAGGGATACAGTAAACCTGAAGTAAAGCATCGGAATCTAATCTGGACTCACAGGAGAGGTTCAAATCATAGAAAGTGAGAGTGTCAGTCCGCTTGTACTTAAGTCTGCATTGTGCCTTTTGTATTAAATTCGGATGCAATGTCTGTGTTTCATCGTCAATAAGAAGGTCCGAGGGACACAGTAAACCTGAAGTGAAGCATCGGAATCTAAAACTGGACTCACAGGAACGGCTCAAATCATAGAAAGTTTGAGTGTCAGTCCTCTTGTACTTAGGTCGGCATTGTGTCTTTTGTATTAAGTTTGGATGCAATTTCTGTGTTTCATCGTCAGTAAGAAGATCCAAGTTATACTGTAAACCTGAAAAGAAACATAGGAATCTAAAACTGGACTCACATGGGAGGTTCAAATCATAGAAAGTGAGAGTGTCAGTCCTCTTGTACTTAAGTCGGCATTGTGCCTTTTGTATTAAATTCGGATGCGATTTCTGTGTTTCATGGTCAATAAGAAGTCCAAGGCATACAGTAAACCTGAAGTGAAGAATCGGAAACTAGAACTGGACTCACAGGAGAGGTTCAAATCATAGAAAGTGAGAGTGTCAGTCCTCTTGTACTTAAGTCGGCATTGTGCCTGTAGTATCAAATTCGGATGCAATTTCTGTGTTTCCTCAACAATAAGAAGGTCCAAGGGATACAGAAAACCTGAAGTGAAGCATCGGAATCTAAACTGGTCTCACTGGAGAGGTTCAAATCATAGAAAGTGAGAGTGTCAGTCCTCTTGTACTTAAGTCGGCATTGTGCCTTTTGTATTAAATTCGGATGCAATTTCTGTGTTTCATCGTCAATAAGAAGGTCCAAGGGATACAGTAAACCTGAAGTGAGGCATCCGAATCTAAAACTGGACTCACTGGAGAGGTTCATATCATAGAAAGTTAGAGTGACAGTCCTCTCGTACTTAAGGCGGCATTGTGCCTTTCGTATTAGATTCGGATGCAATTTCTGTGTTGCAACGTCAATAAGATGGTCCAAGGTATACAGTAACCCTGAAGTGAAGCATCGTGATCTAAAACTGGACTCACAGTAGAGGTTCAAATCATAGAAAGTTAGAGTGTCAGTCCTCTTGTACTTAAGTCGACACTGTGCCTTTTGTATTAAGTCGGAGGCAATTTCTGTGTTTCATCGTCAATAAGAAGGTCCAGGGTACACAGTAAACCTGAAGTGTAGCATCGGAATCTAAAACTGGACTAACAGGAGAGGTTCAAATCATAAAAAGTGAGAGTGTCAGTCCTCTTGTACTTAAGTCGGCATTGTGCCTTTAGTATTTATTCGGAGGCAATTTCTGTGTTTCATCGTCAATAAGAAGGTACAAGGGATACAGTAAAGTTGAAGTGTAGCATCGGAATCTAAAACTGGACTTACAGGAGAGCTTCAAATCATAGAAAGTGAGAGTGTCAGTCCTCTTGTACTTAAGTCGGCATTGTGACTTTTGTATTAAATTCGGATGCAATTTCTGTGTTTCATTGTCAATATGAAGGTCCAAGGGATACAGTAAACATGAAAAGAAGCATAGGAATCTAAAACTGGACTCACAAGGGAGGTTCAAATCATAGAAAGTTAGAGTGTCAGTCCTCTTGTACTTAAGTCGGCATTGTGCCTTTTGTATTAAATTCGGATGCAATTTCTGTGTTTCATCGTCAGTAAGAAGGTAAAAGGGATACAGTAAACCTGAAGTGAAACAACGGAATCTAAAACTGGACTCACAGGAGAGGTTTAAAATATAGAAAGTGAAAGTGTCAGTCTTCTTGTACTTAAGTCGGCATTGTGCCTTTTGTATTACATTCGGATGCAATTTCTGTGTTTCATCATCAATAAGAAGGTCCAAGGGGTACAGTAAACCTGAAGTGAAGCATCGGAATCTCAAACTGGACTCACAGGAGAGGTTCAAATCATAGAAAGTTAGAGTGTCAGTCCTCTTGTACTTAAGTCGGCATTGTGCCTTTTGAATTAAATTGGGATGCAATTTCTGTGTTTCATCGCCAATAAGACGGTCCAAGGGATACAGTAAACCTGAAGTGAAGCATCGGAATCTAAACTGGACTCACAGGAGAGGTTCAAATCATAGAAAGTGAGAGTGTCAGTCCTCTTGTACTTAAGTCGACATTGTGCCTTTTGTATTAAATTCGGATGCAATTTCTGTGTTTCATCGTCAATACGAAGGTTTAAGGGATACAGTAAACCTAAAGTGAAGCATCGGAATCTAAAACTGGACTCACAACTGAGGTTCAAATCATAGAAAGTCAGAGTGTCAGTATTCTTGGACTTAAGTCGGCATTGTGCCTTTTGGAATTAATTCCGATGCAATTTCTGTGTATCATCGTCAATAAGAAGTTCCAAGGTATACACTAAACCTGAAGTGATGCATCGGAAACTAAAACTGGACTCGCAGGAGAGGTTCAAATCATAGAAAGTCAGTCCTCTTGTACTTAAGTCGGCATTGTGCCTTTTGTATTAAATTCTGATGCAATTTCTGTGTTTCATCGTCAATAAGAAGGTCCAAGGGATACAGTAAACCCGAAGTGAAGCATCGGAATCTAAACTTGGACTCACAGGAGAGGTTCAAATCATAGAAAGTTAGAGTGTCACTCCTCTTGTACTTAGGTCGGCATTGTGCCTTCTGTATTAAATTCGGATGCAATTTCTGTGTTTCATCGTCAATAAGAAGATCCAAGCTATACAGTAAACCTGAAGTTATGCATCGGATTCTAAAACTGGACTCACAGGAGAGGATCAAATCATAGAAAATTAGAGTGTCAGTCCTCTAGTACTTAAGTCGGCATTGTGCCTTTTGTATTAAATTCGGATGCAATTTCTGTGTTTCATCGTCAATAAGATGCTCCACGGGATACAGTAAACCTGAAGTGAAGCATCGGAATCTAAAACTGGACTCGAAGGAGAGGTCCAAAACATAGAAAGTTAGAGTGTCAGTCCTCTTGTACTGAAGTAGGCATTGTGCCTTTTGTATTAAATTTGGATGCAATTTCTGTGTTTCATCGTCAATAAGAAGGTACAAGGGATACAGTAAACATGAAGAGAAGCATCGGAATCTAAAACTGGACTCACAAGAGAGGTTCAAATCATAGAAATAGAGAGTGTCAGTCCTCTTGTACTTAAGTCGGCATTGTGCCTTTTGCATTAAATTCGGATGCAATGTCTGTGTTTCATCGTCAATATGAAGGTCCAAGGGATACAGTACACCTGAAGTGAAGCATCGGAATCTAGAACTGGACTCACAGAAGAGGTTCAAATCATAGAAAGTGAGAGTGTCAGTCCTCTTGTACTTAAGTCCGCACTGTGCCTTTTGTATTAAATTCGGATGCAATTTCAGTGTTTCATCGTCAATAAGAAGATACAAGGGATACAGTAAACGTGAAGAGAAGCATCGGAATCTAAAACTGGACTCACAAGAGAGGTTCAAATCATAGAAATAGAGAGTGTCAGTCCTCTTGTACTTAAGTCGGCATTGTGCCTTTTGTATAAACGTCGGATGCAATTTCTGTGTTTCATCGTCAATAATAAGTTCCAAGGTATACAGTAAACCTGAAGTGAAACATCGGAATCTAAACTGGACTCACAGGAGAGGTTCAAATCAAAGAAAGTGAGAATGTCAGACCTCTTGTACTTAAGTCGGCATCGTGCCTTTTGTATTAAATTCGGATGCAATTTCTGTGTTTCATCGTCAATAAGAAGTCCAAGGCATACAGTAAACCTGAAGTGAAGAATCGGAAACTAGAACTGGACTCACAGGAGAGGTTCAAATCATAGAAAGTGAGAGTGTCAGTCTTCTTGTACTTAAGTCGGCATTGTGCCTGTAGTATCAAATTCGGATGCAATTTCTGTGTTTCATCAACAATAAGAAGGTCCAAGGGATATAGAAAACCTGAAGTGAAGCATCGGAATCTAAACTGGTCTCACTGGAGAGGTTTAAATCAAAGAAAGTGAGAGTGTCAGTCCTCTTTTACTTAAGTCGGCATTGTGCCTTTTGTATTAAATTCGGATGCAATTTCTGTGTTTCATCGTCAATAAGAAAGTCCAAGGGATACAGTAAACCTGAAGTGACGCATCCGAATCTAAAACTGGACTCACTGGAGAGGTTCATATCATAGAAAGTTAAGGTGACAGTCCTCTCGTACTTAAGTCGGCATTGTGCCTTTCGTATTAAATTCGGATGCAATTTCTGTGTTGCAACGTCAATAAGATGGTCCAAGGTATACAGTAAACCTGAAGTGAAGCATCGTGATCTAAAACTGGACTCACAGTAGAGGTTCAAATCATAGAAAGTTAGAGTGTCAGTCCTCTTGTACTTAAGTCGGCATTGTGCCTTTTGTATTAAATTCTAATGCAATTTCTGTGTTTCATCGTCAATAAGAAGGTCCAAGGTATACAGGCAATGTGAGGTGAAGCATCGGAATCTGAAACTGGACTCACAGGAGAGGTTCAAATCATAGAAAGTCCGAGTGTCAGTCCTCTTGTGCTTAAGTCGGCATTGTGCCTTTTGCATTAAATTCGGATGCATTTTCTGTGTTTCATCGTCAATAAGAAGGTCCAAGGGATATAGTAAACCGGAAGTGAAGCATCGGAATCTAAAACTGGACTCTCAGGACAGGTTCAAATCATAGAAAGTTAGAGTGTCTGTCTTCTCGTACTTAAGTCGGCATTGTGCCTTTTGTATTAAATTAGGATCCAATTTCTGTGTTTCATCGTCAATACGAAGGTCCAAGGTATACAGTAAACCTAAAGTGAAGCATCGGAATCTAAAACTGGACTCACAGTAGAGGCTAAAATCATAGAAAGTTAGAGTGTCAGTCCTCTTGTACTTAAGTCGGCATTGTGCCTTTAGTATTTATTCGGAGGCAATTTCTGTGTTTCATCGTCAATAAGAAGGTACAAGGGATACAGTAAAGCTGAAGTGAAGCATCGGAATCTAAAAATAGACTCACAGGAGAGGTTCAAATCATAGAAAGTGAGAGTGTCAGTCCTCTTGTACTTATGTCGGCATTCTGCCTTTTGTATTAAATTCGGATGCAATTTCTGTGTTTCATCAACAATAAGAAGGTCCAAGGTATACAGGATTAGTGAAGTGAAGCATTAGGATCTAAAACTGGACTCACAGGAGAGGTTCCAATCATAGAAAGTTAGAGTGTCCGTCCTCTTATACTTATGTCGGCATTGTGCCTTTTGTATTAAATTCGGATGCAATTTCTGTGTATCATCGTCAATAAGAAGGTACAAGGGATACAGTAAACCTGAAGTGAAGCATCGGAATCTAAAACTGGACTCACAAGAGAGTTTCAAATCATAGAAAGTTAGAGTGTCAGTCCTCTTGTACTTAAGTCGGCATTGTGCCTTTTGTATTAAATTCGGATGCAATTTCTATGTTTCATCGTCAATAAGAAGGTCCAAGGGATACAGTAAACCTGAAGTGAAGCATCGTAATCTAAAACTGGACTCACAGGAGAGGTTCAAATCATAGAAAGTGAGAGTGTCAGTCCTCTAGTACTTAAGTCGGCATTGTGTCTTTTGCATTAAGTTCGGATGCAATTTCTGTGTTTCATCGTCAATAAGGAGGTCCAAGGGATACAGTAATCCTGAAGTGAAGCATCGGAATCTAAAACTGGACTCACAGGAGATGTTCAAATCATAGAAAGTTAGAGTGTGAGTCTCCTTGTACTTAAGTCGGCATTGTGCCTTTTGTATTAAATTCGGATGCAATTTCTGTGTTTCAACATCAATAAGAAGGTCCAAGGGATACAGTAAACCTTAGGTGAAGCATCGGAACCAAAAACAGGACTCACAATAGAGGTACAAATCATTGAAAGTTAGAGTTTCGCTCCTCTTGTACTTAAGTCGGCATTGTGCCTTTTGTATTAAATTGGGATGCAATTTCTGTGTTTCATCGCCAATAAGACGGTCCAAGGGATATAGTAAACCTGAAGTGAAGCATCGGAATCTATCCTGGACTCACAGGAGAGGTTCAAATCATAGAAAGTGAGAGTGTCAGTCCTCTTGTACTTAAGTCGGCATTGTGCCTTTTGTATTAAATTCGGATACAATTTCTGTGTTTCATCGTCAGTAAGAAGGTACAAGGGATACAGTAAACCTGAAGTGAAACAACGGAATCTAAAACTGGACTCACAGGAGAGGTTCAAATTATGGAAAGTGAGAGTGTCAGTCCTCTTGTACTTAAGTCGGCATTGTGCCTTTTGTATTAAACTCGGATGCAATTTCTGTGTTTCATCATCAATAAGAAGGTCCAAGGGATACAGTAAACCTGAAGTGAAGCATCGGAATCTAAAACTGGACTCACAGGAGAGGTTCAAATCATAGAAAGTTAGAGTGACAGTCCTCTTGTACTTAAGTCGGCATTGTGCCTTTTGTATTAAATTGGGATACAATTTCTGTGTTTCATCGCCAATAAGACGGTCCAAGGAATACAGTAAACCTGAAGTGAAGCATCGGAATCTAAACTGGACTCACAGGAGAGGTTCAAATCATAGAAAGTGACAGTGTCAGTCCTCTTGTACTTAAGTCGACATTGTGCCTTTTGTATTAAATTCGGATGCAATTTCTGTGTTTCATCGTCAATACGAAGGTCCAAGGGATACAGTAAACCTGAAGTGAAGCATCGGAATCTAAAACTGGACTCACAGGTGAGGTTCAAATCATAGAAAGTCAGAGTGTCAGTATTCTTGTACTTAAGTCGGCATTGTGCCTTTTGTATTAAATTCTGATGCAATTTCTGTGTTTCATCGTCAATAAGAAGGTCCAAGGGATACAGTAAACCTGAAGTGAAGCATCGGAATCTAAACTTGGACTCACAGGAGAGGTTCAAATCATAGAAAGTTAGAGTGTCAGTCCTCTTGTACTTAGGTCGGCATTGTGCCTTCTGTATTAAATTCGGATGCAATTTCTGTGTTTCATCGTCAATAAGAAGATCCAAGCTATACAGTAAACCTGAAGTGACGCATCGGATTCTAAAACTGGACTCACAGGAGAGGATCAAATCATAGAAAGTTAGAGTGTCAGTCCTCTAGTACTTAAGTCGGCATTGTGCCTTTTGTATGAAATTCGGATGCAATTTCTGTGTTTCATCGTCAATAAGATGCTCCACGGGATACAGTAAACCAGAAGTGAAGCATCGGATTCTAAAACTGGACTCACAGGAGAGGTCCAAAATATAGAAAGTTCGAGTGTCAGTCCTCTTGTACTTAAGTAGGCATTGTGCCTTTTGTATTAAATTTGGATGCAATTTCTGTGTTCCCTCGTCAATAAGAAGGTACAAGGGATACAGTAAACCTGAAGAGAAGCATCGGAATCTAAAACTGGACTCACAAGAGAGGTTCAAATCATAGAAAGTGAGAGTGTCAGTCGTCTTGTACTTAAGTCCGCACTGTGCCTTTTGTATTAAATTCGGATGCAATTTCAGTGTTTCATCGTCAATAAGAAGATACAAGGGATACAGTAAACCTGAAGAGAAGCATCGGAATCTAAAACTGGACTCACAGGAGAGGTTCAAATCAAAGAAAGTGAGAATGTCAGTCCTCTTGTACTTAAGTCGGCATTGTACCTTTTGTATTAAATTCGGATGCGATTTCTGTGTTTCATGGTCAATAAGAAGTCCAAGGCATACAGTAAACCTGAAGTGAAGAATCGGAAACTAGAACTGGACTCACAGGAGAGGTTCAAATCATAGAAAGTGAGAGTGTCAGTCCTCTTGTACTTCAGTCGGCATTGTGCCTGTAAAATCAAATTCGGATGCAATTTCTGTGTTTCATCAACAATAAGAAGGTCCAAGGGATACAGAAAACCTGAAGTGAAGCATCGGAATCTAAACTGGTCTCACTGGAGAGGTTCAAATCATAGAAAGTGAGAGTGTCAGTCCTCTTGTACTTAAGTCGGCATTGTGCCTTTTGTATTAAATTCGGATGCAATTTCTGTGTTTCATCGTCAATAAGAAGGTCCAAGGGATACAGTAAACCTGAAGTGAAGCATCCGAATCTAAAACTGGACTCACAGGAGAGGTTCATATCATAGAAAGTTAGAGTGACAGTCCTCTCGTACTTAAGGCGGCATTGTGCCTTTCGTATTAGATTCGGATGCAATTTCTGTGTTGCAACGTCAATAAGATGGTCCAAGGTATACAGTAAACCTGAAGTGAAGCATCGTGATCTAAAACTGGACTCACAGTAGAGGTTCAAATCATAGAAAGTTAGAGTGTCAGTCCTCTTGTGCTTAAGTCGGCATTGTGCCTTTTGCATTAAATTCGGATGCATTTTCTGTGTTTCATCGTCAATAAGAAGGTCCAAGGGATACAGTAAACCGGAAGTGAAGCATCGGAATCAAAAACTGGACTCTCAGGACAGATTCAAATCATAGAAAGTTAGAGTGTCTGTCTTCTCGTACTTAAGTCGGCATTGTGCCTTTTGTATTAAATTAGAATCCAATTTCTGTGTTTCATCGTCAATAAGAAGGTCCAAGGTATACAGTAAACCTGAAGTGAAGCATCGGAATCTAAAACTGGACTCACAGTAGAAGTTAAAATCATAGAAAGTTAGAGTGTCAGTCCTCTTGTACTTAAGTCGGCATTGTGCCTTTTGTATTAAATTCGGATGCAATTTCTGTGTTTCATCGTCAACAAGAAGGTCCAAGGGATACAGTAAACCTGAAGTGAAACAACGGAATCTAAAACTGGACTCACAGGAGAGGTTCAAATTATGGAAAGTGAGAGTGTCAGTCCTCTTGTACTTAAGTCGGCATTGTGCCTTTTGTATTAAATTCGGATGCAATTTCTGTGTTTCAACATCAATAAGAAGGTCCAAGGGATACCGTAAACCTGAAGTGAAGCATCGGAACCTAAAACTGGACTCACAGGAGAGGTTCAAATCATTGAATGTTAGAGTGTCGCTCCTCTTGTACTTAAGTCGGCATTGTGCCTTTTGTATTAAATTGGGATGCAATTTCTGTGTTTCATCGCCAATAAGACGGTCCAAGGGATATAGTAAACCTGAAGTGAAGCATCGGAATCTAAACTGGACTCACAGGAGAGGTTCAAATCATAGAAAGTGAGAGTGTCAGTCCTCTTGTACTTAAGTCGACATTGTGCCTTTTGTATTAAATTCGGATACAATTTCTGTGTTTCATCGTCAATAAGAAGGTCCAAGGGATACAGTAAACCTGAAGTGAAGCATCGGAATCTAAAACTGGACTCACAGGAGAGGTTCAAATCATAGAATGTGAGAGTGTCAGTCCTCTTGTACGTAAGTCGGCATTGTGCCATTTGTATTAAATTCGGATGCAATTTCTGTGTTTCATCGTCAATAAGAAGGTCCAAGGGATACAGTAAACCTGAAGTGATGCATCGGAATCTAAAACTGGACTCACACGAGAGGTTCAAATCATAGAAAGTCAGAGTGTAAGTCCTCTTGGACTTAAGTCGGCATTGTGTTTTTTTAATTTAATTCCGATGCAATATCTGTGTTTCAACGTCAATAAGAAGTTCCAAGGTATACAGTAAACCTGAAGTGATGCATAGGAATCTAAAACTGGACTAACAGGAGAGGTTCAAATCATAGAAAGTTAGAGTGTCAGTCCTCTTGTACTTAAGTCGGCGTTGTGCCTTTTGTATTAAATTCGGATGCAATTTCTGTGTTTCGTCGTCAATAAGAAGGTCCAAGGGATACAGTAAACCTGAAGTGAAGCATCAGAATCTAAAATTGGAGTCACAGGAGAGGTTCAAATCAGAGAAAGTTAGAGTGTTAGTCCTCTTGTACTTAGGTCGGCATTGAGCCTTCTGTATTAAATTCGGATGCAATTTCTGAGTTTCATCGTCAATAAGAAAGTCCAAGGAATACAGTAAACCTGAAGTGACGCATCGGATTCTAAAACTGGACTCACAGGAGAGGTTCAAATCATAGAAAGTTAGAGTGTCAGTCCTCTTGTACTTAAGTCGACATTGTGCATTTTGTATTAAATTCGGATGCAATTTCTGTGTTTCATCGTCAATACGAAGGTCCAAGGGATTCAGTAAACCTGAAGTGAAGAATCGGAATCTAAAACTTGACTCACAGGAGAGGTTCGAATCATAGAAACTGAGAATGTCAGTCCTCTTGTACTTAAGTCGGCATTGTGCCTTTTGAATTAAATTCGGATGCGATTTTTGTGTTTCATCGTCAATATGAAGTCCAAGGGATACAGTAAACCTGAAGTGAAGAATCGGAATCTAAAACTGGACTCACAGGAGAGGTTCAAATCATAGAAAGTGAGAGTGTCAGTAATCTTGTACTTAAGTCGGCATTGTGCCTTTAGTATGAAATTCGGATGCAATTTCTGTGTTTCTTCAACAATAAGAAGGACCAAGGGATACCGTAAACCTGAAGTGAAGCATCGGAATCTAGAACTGGACTCACAGGAGAGGTTCAAATCATAGAAAGTCACAGTGCCAGTCCTTTTGGATTTAACTCGGCATTGTGCCTTTTGAATTTATTTCCTATGCAATTTCTGTGTTTCATCGTCAATAATAAGTTCCAAGGTATACAGAAAACCTGAACTGAAGCATCGGAATCTAAAACTGGACTCACAGGAGAGGTTCGAATGAAAGAAAGTGAGAATGTCAGTAGTCTTGTACTTAAGTCGGCATTGTGAATTTTGTAATAAATTCGGATGCAATTTCTGTGTTTCATCGTCAATGAAAAGGTCCAAGGGATACAGTAAACCTGAAGAAAAGCATAGGAATCTAAAACTGGACTCACAGGAGAGGTTCACATCTTAAAGAGTTAGAGTATAAGTTCTCTTGTACTTAAGTCGGCATAGTGCCATTTGTATTAAATTCGGATGCAATTTCTCTGTTTCATCGTCAATAAGAAGGTCCAAGGGATATAGTAAACCTGAAGTGTAGCATCGGAATCTAAACTGGACTCACAGGTGAGGTTCAAATTATAGAAAGTGAGAGTGTCAGTCGTCTTGTACTTAAGTCGGCATTGTGCCTTTAGTATTAAATTCGGATGCAATTTCTGTGTTTCATCGTCAATAAGAAGGTACAAGGAATACAGTAAACCTGAAGTGAAACAACGGAATCTAATCTCGACTCACATTAGAGGTTCAAATCATAGAAAGTAAGAGTGTCAGTTCTGTTGTACTTAAGTCGACATTGTGCATTTTGTATTAAATTCGGATGCAATTTCTGTGTTTTATCGTCAATACGAAGGTCCAAGGGATTCAGTAAACCTGAAGTGAAGCATCGGAATCTAAAACTGGACTCACAGGAGAGGTTCGAATCATAGAAAGTGAGAATGTCAGTCCTCTTGTACTTAAGTCGGCATTGTGTCTTTTGTATTAAATTCGGATGCGATTTCTGTGTTTCATCGTCAATAAGAAATCAAAGGGATACAGTAAACCTGAAGTGAAGAATCGGAATCTAAAACCGGACTCACAGGAGAGGTTCAAATCATAGAAAGTGAGAGTGTCAGTAATCTTGTACTTAAGTCGGCATTGTGCCTTTAGTATCAAATTCGGATGCAATTTATGTGTTTCTTCAACAATAAGAAGGACCAAGCGATACAGTTAACCTGAAGTGAAGCATCGGAATCTAAAACTGGACTCACAGGAGAGGTTCAAATCATAGAATGTTACAGTGTCAGTCCTCTTGTACTTAAGTCGGCATTGTGCTTTTGTATTAAATTCGGATGCAATTTCTGTGTTTCATTGTCAATAAGAAGGTCCAAGGGATACAGAAAACCTGAAGTGAAGCATCGGAATCTAAACTGGACTCACAGGAGGGGTTCAAATCATAGAAAGTGAGAGTGTCAGTCCTCTTGTACTTAAGTAGGCGTTGTGCCTTTTGTATTAAATTCGGATGCAATTTCTGTGTTTCATCGTCAATAAGAAGGTCCAAGGGATACAGTAAACCTGAAGTGAAGCATCCGAATCTAAAACTGGACTCACTGGAGAGGTTCATATCATAGAAAGTTAGAGTGTCAGTCCTCTCGTACTTAAGTCGGCATTGTGCCTTTCGTGTTAAATTCGGATGCAATTTCTGTGTTTCAACGTCAATAAGATGGTCCAAGGTATACAGTAAACCTGAAGTGAAGCAACGTAATCTAAAACTGGACTCACAGTAGAGGTTCAAATCATAGAAAGTTAGAGTGTCAGTCCTCTTGTACTTAAGTCGGCATTGTACCTTTTGTATTAAGTAAGAGGCAATTTCTGTGTTTCATCGTCAATAAGAAGGTCCAAGCGATACAGTAAACCTGAAGTGAAGCATCCGAATCTAAAACTGGACTCACTGGAGAGGTTCATATCAATGAAAGTTAGAGTAACAGTCCTCTAGTACTTAAGTCGGCATTGTGCCTTTCGTATTAAATTCGGATGCAATTTCTGTGTTTCATCGTCAATAAGAAGGTACAAGGGATACAGTAAACCTGAAGTGAAACAACGGATTCTAATCTCGACTCACATTAGAGGTTCAAATCATAGAAAGTGAGAGTGTCAGTCCTCTTGTACTTAAGTCGGCATTGTGCCTTTTGTATTAAATTCGGATGCAATTTCTGTGTTTCATCGTCAATATGAAGGTCCAAGGGATACAGTAAACATGAAAAGAAACATAGGAATCTAAAACTGGACTCACAAGGGAGGTTCAAATCATAGAAAGTTAGAGAGTCAGTCCACTTGTACTTAAGTCGGCATTGTGCCTTTTGTATTAAATTCGGATGCTATTTCTGTGTTTCATCGTCAATAAGAAGGTCCAAGGGATACAGTAAACCTGAAGTGAAGCATCGGAATCTAGAACTGGACTCACAGGAGAGGTTCAAATCATAGAAAGTCACAGTGCCAGTCCTTTTGGACTTAACTCGGCATTGTGCCTTTTGAATTTATTTCCTATGCAATTTCTGTGTTTCATCGTCAATAATAAGTTCCAAGGTATACAGAAAACCTGAACTGAAGCATCGGAATCTAAAACTGGACTCACAGGAGAGGTTCGAATGAAAGAAAGTGAGAATGTCAGTAGTCTTGTACTTAAGTCGGCATTGTGAATTTTGTAATAAATTCGGATGCAATTTCTGTGTTTCATCGTCAATAAAAAGGTCCAAGGGATACAGTAAACCTGAAGAAAAGCATAGGAATCTAAAACTGGACTCACAGGAGAGGTTCACATCTTAAAGAGTTAGAGTATAAGTTCTCCTGTACTTAAGTCGGCATAGTGCCATTTGTATTAAATTCGGATGCAATTTCTTTGTTTCATCGTCAATAGGAAGGTCCAAGGGATATAGTAAACCTGAAGTGTAGCATCGGAATCTAAACTGGACTCACAGGTGAGGTTCAAATTATAGAAAGTGAGAGTGTCAGTCCTCTTGTACTTAAGTCGGCATTGTGCCTTTTGTATTAAATTCGGATGCAATTTCTGTGTTTCATCGTCAATAAGAAGGTACAAGGGATACAGTAAACCTGAATGGAAACAACGGACTCTAATCTCGACTCACATTAGAGGTTCAAATCATAGAAAATGAGAGTGTCAGTCCTCTTGTACTTAAGTCGGCATTGTGCCTTTTGTATTAAATTCGGATGCAATTTCTGTGTTTCATCGACAATAAGAAAGTCCAAGGGATACAGTAAACATCAAAAGAAGCATAGGAATCTAAAACTGGACTCACAAGGGAGGTTCAAATCATAGAAAATTAGAGTGTGAGTCCTCTCGTACTTAAGTCGCATTGTGCTTTTTGTATTAAATTCGGATGCAATTTCTGTGTTTCATCGTCAATAAGAAGGTCCAAGGGATACAGTAAACCTGAAGTGAAACAACGGAATCTAAAACTGGACTCACAGGAGAGGTTCAAATTATAGAAAGTGAGAGTGTCAGTCCACTTGTACTTAAGTCGGCATTGTGCCTTTTGTATTAAATTCGGATGTAATTTCTGTGTTTCATCATCAATAAGAAGGTCCAAGGGATATAGTAAACCTGAAGTGTAGCATCGGAATCTAAACTGGACTCACAGGAGAGGTTCAAATCATAGAAAGTAAGAGTGTCAGTCCTCTTGTACTTAGGTCGACATTGTGCATTTTGTATTAAATTCGGATGCAATTTCTGTGTTTCATTGTCAATAAGAAGGTCCAAGGGATACAGTAAACCTGAAGTGAAACAACGGAATCTAAAACTGGACTCACAGGAGAGGCTCAAATTATAGAAAGTGAGAGTGTCAGTCCTCTTGTACTTAAGTCGGCATTGTGCCTTTTGTATTAAATTCGGATGCAATTTCTAAGTTTCATCATCAATAAGAAGGTCCAAGGGATACAGTAAACCTGAAGTGAAGCATCGGAACCTAAAATTGGACTCACTGGAGAGGTTCAAATCATTGAAAGTTAGAGTGTCGGTCCTCTTGTACTTAAGTCGGCATTGTGCCTTTTGTATTAAATTGGGATGCAATTTCTGTGTTTCATCGCCAATAAGAAGTCCAAGGGAAATAGTAAACCTGAAGTGTAGCATCGGAATCTAAAACTGGACTCACAGGAGAGGTTCATATCATAGAATGTTACAGTGTCAGACCTCTTGTACTTAAGTCGGCATTGTGCTTTTGTATTAAATTCGGATGCGATTTCTGTGTTTCATTGTCAATAAGAAGGTCCAAGGGATACAGAAAACCTGAAGTGAAGCATCGGAATCTAAACTGGACTCACAGGAGGGGTTCAAATCATAGAAAGTGAGAGTGTAAGTCCTCTTGTACTTAAGTCGGCGTTGTGCCTTTTGTATTAAATTGTGATGCAATTTCTGTGTTTCATCGTCAATAAGAAGGTCCAAGGGATACTGTAAACCTGAAGTGAAGCATCCGAATCTAAAACTGGACTCACTGGAGTGGTTCATATCATAGAAAGTTAGAGTGTCAGTCCTCTCGTACTTAAGTCGGCATTGTGCCTTTCGTATTAAATTCGGATGCAATTTCTGTGTTTCAACGTCAATAAGATGGTCCAAGGTATACTGTAAACCTGAAGTGAAGCATCGTAATCTAAAACTGGACTCACAGTAGAGGTTCAAATCATAGAAAGTTAGAGTGTCAGTCCTCTTGTACTTAAGTCGGCATTGTACCTTTTGTATTAAGTCAGAGGCAATTTCTGTGTTTCATCGTCAATAAGAAGGTCCAAGCGATACAGTAAACCTTAAGTGAAGCATCCGAATCTAAAACTGGACTCACTGGAGAGGTTCATATCATTGAAAGTTAGAGTGGCAGTCCTCTGGTACTTAAGTCGGCATTGTGCCTTTTGTATTAAATTCGGATGCAATTTCTGTGTTTCATCGTCAATAAGAAGGTACAAGGGATACAGTAAACCTGAAGTGAAACAACGGACTCTAATCTCGACTCACATTAGAGGTTCAAATCATAGAAAATGAGAGTGTCAATCCTCTTGTACTTAAGTCGGCATTGTGCCTTTTGTATTAAATTCGGATGCAATTTCTGTGTTTCATCGACAATAAGAAGGTCCAAGGGATACAGAAACATGAAAAGAAGCATAGGAATCTAAAACTGGACTCACAAGGGAGGTTCAAATCATAGAAAATTAGAGTGTGAGTCCTCTTGTACTTAAGTCGGCATTGTGCTTTTTGTATTAAATTCGGATGCAATTTCTGTGTTTCATCGTCAATAAGAAGGTCCAAGGGATACAGTAAACCTGAAGTGAAACAACGGAATCTAAAACTGGACTCACAGGAGAGGTTCAAATTATAGAAAGTGAGAGTGTCAGTCCTCTTGTACTTAAGTCGGCATTGTGCCTTTTGTATTAAATTCGGATGCAATTTCTGTGTTTCATCATCAATAAGAAGGTCCAAGGGATACAGTAAACCTGAAGTGAAGCATCGGAACCTAAAACTGGACTCACTGGAGAGGTTCAAATCATTGAAAGTTAGAGTGTCGGTCCTCTTGTACTTAAGTCGGCATTGTGCCTTTTGTATTAAATTGGGATGCAATTTCTGTGTTTCATCGCCAATAAGAAGTCCAAGGGATATAGTAAACCTGAAGTGTAGCATCGGAATCTAAACTGGACTCACAGGAGAGGTTCAAATCATAGAAAGTAAGAGTGTCAGTCCTCTTGTACTTAGGTCGACATTGTGAATTTTGTATTAAATTCGGATGCAATTTCTGTGTTTCATTGTCAATAAGAAGGTCCAAGGGATACAGTAAACCTGAAGTGAAACAACGGAATCTAAAACTGGACTCACAGGAGAGGTTCAAATTATAGAAAGTGAGAGTGTCAGTCCTCTTGTACTTAAGTCGGCATTGTGATTTTTGTATTAAATTCGGATGCAATTTCTAAGTTTCATCATCAATAAGAAGGTCCAAGGGATACAGTAAACCTGAAGTGAAGCATCGGAACCTAAAACTGGACTCACTGGAGAGGTTCAAATCATTGAAAGTTAGAGTGTCGGTCCTCTTGTACTTAAGTCGGCATTGTGCCTTTTGTATTATATTGGGATGCAATTTCTGTGTTTCATCGCCAATAAGAAGTCCAAGGGAAATAGTAAACCTGAAGTGTAGCATCGGAATCTAAAACTGGACTCACAGGAGAGGTTCATATCATAGAATGTTACAGTGTCAGTCCTCTTGTACTTAAGTCGGCATTGTGCTTTTGTATTAAATTCGGATGCAATTTCTGTGTTTCATTGTCAATAAGAAGGTCCAAGGGATACAGAAAACCTGAAGTGAAGCATCGGAATCTAAACTGGACTCACAGGAGGGGTTCAAATCATAGAAAGTGAGAGTGTCAGTCCTCTTGTACTTAAGTCGGCGTTGTGCCTTTTGTATTAAATTCGGATGCAATTTCTGTGTTTCATCGTCAATAAGAAGGTCCAAGAGATACTGTAAACCTGAAGTGAAGCATCCGAATCTAAAACTGGACTCACTGGAGTGGTTCATATCATAGAAAGTTAGAGTGTCAGTCCTCTCGTACTTAAGTCGGCATTGTGCCTTTCGTATTAAATTCGGATGCAATTTCTGTGTTTCAACGTCAATAAGATGGTCCAAGGTATACAGTAAACCTGAAGTGAAGCATCGTAATCTAAAACTGGACTCACAGTAGAGGTTCAAATCATAGAAAGTTAGAGTGTCAGTCCTCTTGTACTTAAGTCGGCATTGTACCTTTTGTATTAAGTCAGAGGCAATTTCTGTGTTTCTTCGTCAATAAGAAGGTCCAAGCGATACAGTAAACCTGAAGTGAAGCATCCGAATCTAAAACTGGACTCACTGGAGAGGTTCATATCATTGAAAGTTAGAGTGGCAGTCCTCTGGTACTTAAGTCGGCATTGTGCCTTTCGTATTAAATTCGGATGCAATTTCAGTGTTTCATCGTCAATAAGAAGGTCCAAGGTATACAGGCAAAGTGAAGTGAAGCATCGGAATCTGAAACTGGACTCACAGGAGAGGTTCAAATCATAGGAAGTCCGAGTGTCAGTCCTCTTGTGCTTAAGTCGGCATTGTGCCTTTTGTATTAAATTCGGATGCAATTTCTGTGCTTCATCGTCAATAAGAAGGTCCAAGGGCTACAGTAAACCTGAAGTGAAGCATCGGAATCTGAAACTGGACTCACAGGAGAGGTTCAAATCATAGAAAGTGAGAGTGTCAGTCCTCTTCTACGTAGGTCGGCATTGTCCCTTTTGTATTAAATTCGGATGCAATTTCTGTTTCATCGTCAATAAGAGGGTACAAGGGATACAGTAAACCTGAAGTGAAGCATCGGAATCTAAAACTGGACTCACAAGAGAGGTTCAAATCATAGTATGTTAGAGTGTCAGTCCTCTTGTACATAAGTCGGCATTGTGCGTTTTGTATTAAATTCTAATGCAATTTCTGTGTTTCATCGTCAATAAGAAGGTCCAAGGTATAGAGGCAAAGTGAAGTGAAGCATCGGAATCTAAAACTGGACTCACAGTAGAGGTTAAAATCATAGAAAGTTAGAGTGTCAGTCCTCTTGTAATTAAGTCGGCATTGTGCCTTTAGTATTTCTTCGGAGGCAATTTCTGTGTTTCATCGTCAATAAGAAGGTACAAGGGATACAGTGAAGCTGAAGTGAAGCATCGGAATCTAAAAATAGACTCACAGGAAATTTTCAAATCATAGAATGTGAGAGTGTCAGTCCTCTTGTACTTATGTCGGCATTGTGCCTTTTGTATTAAATTCGGCTGCAATTTCTGTGTTTCATCAACAATAAGAAGGTCCAAGGTATACAGGAATAGTGAAGTGAAGCATCAGAATCTAAAACTGGACTCACAGGAGAGGTTCCAATCATAGAAAGTTAGAGTGTCCGTCCTCTTTTACTTATGTCGGCATTGTGCCTTTTGTATTAAATTCGGATGCAATTTCTGTGTATCATCGTCAATAAGAAGGTACAAGGGATACAGTAAACCTGAAGTGAAGCATCGGAATCTAAAACTGGACTCACAAGAGAGTTTCAAATCATAGAAAGTTAGAGTGTCAGTCATCTTGTACTTAAGTCGGCATTGTGCCTTTTGTATTAAATTCGGATGCAATTTCTATGTTTCATCGTCAATAAGAAGGTATAAGGGATACAGTAAACCTGATGTGAAGCATCGTAATCTAAAACTGGACTCACAGGAGAGGTTCAAATCATAGAAAGTGAGAGTGTCAGTCCTCTAGTACTTAAGTCGGCATTGTGTCTTTTGCATTAAGTTCGGATGCAATTTCTGTGATTCATCGTCAATAAGGAGGTCCAAGGGATACAGTAAACCTGAAGTGAAGCATCGGAATCTAAAACTGGACTCACAGGAGATGTTCAAATCATAGAAAGTTAGAGTGTCAGTCCTCTTGTACTTGAGTCGGCATTGTGCCTTTTGTATTAATTTCGGATGCAATTTCTGTGTTTCAACGTCAATAAGATGGTCCAAGGTATACTGTAAACCTGAAGTGAAGCATCGTAATCTAAAACTGGACTCACAGTAGAGGTTCAAATCATAGAAAGTTAGAGTGTCAGTCCTCTTGTACTTAAGTCGGCATTGTACCTTTTGTATTAAGTCAGAGGCAATTTCTGTGTTTCATTGTCAATAAGAAGGTCCAAGCGATACAGTAAACCTGAAGTGAAGCATCCGAATCTAAAACTGGACTCACTGGAGAGGTTCATATCATTGAAAGTTAGAGTGGCAGTCCTCTGGTACTTAAGTCGGCATTGTGCCTTTTGTATTAAATTCGGATGCAATTTCTGTGTTTCATCGTCAATAAGAAGGTACAAGGGATACAGTAAACCTGAAGTGAAACAACGGACTCTAATCTCGACTCACATTAGAGGTTCAAATCATAGAAAATGAGAGTGTCAGTCCTCTTGTACTTAAGTCGGCATTGTGCCTTTTGTATTAAATTCGGATGCAATTTCTGTGTTTCATCGACAATAAGAAGGTCCAAGGGATACAGTAAACATGAAAAGAAGCATAGGAATCTAAAACTGGACTCACAAGGGAGGTTCAAATCTTAGAAAATTAGAGTGTGAGTCCTCTTGTACTTAAGTCGGCATTGTGCTTTTTGTATTAAATTCGGATGCAATTTCTGTGTTTCATCGTCAATAAGAAGGTCCAAGGGATACAGTAAACCTGAAGTGAAACAACGGAATCTAAAACTGGACTCACAGGAGAGGTTCTAATTATAGAAAGTGAGAGTGTCAGTCCTCTTGTACTTAAGTCGGCATTGTGCCTTTTGTATTAAATTCGGATGCAATTTCTGTGTTTCATCATCAATAAGAAGGTCCAAGGGATACAGTAAACCTGAAGTGAAGCATCGGAACCTAAAACTGGACTCACTGGAGAGGTTCAAATCATTGAAAGTTAGAGTGTCGGTCCTCTTGTACTTAAGTCGGCATTGTGCCTTTTGTATTAAATTGGGATGCAATTTCTGTGTTTCATCGCCAATAAGAAGTCCAAGGGATATAGTAAACCTGAAGTGTAGCATCGGAATCTAAACTGGACTCACAGGAGAGGTTCAAATCATAGAAAGTAAGAGTGTCAGTCCTCTTCTACTTAGGTCGACATTGTGAATTTTGTATTAAATTCGGATGCAATTTCTGTGTTTCATTGTCAATAAGAAGGTCCAAGGGATACAGTAAACCTGAAGTGAAACAACGGAATCTAAAACTGGACTCACAGGAGAGGTTCAAATTATAGAAAGTGAGAGTGTCAGTCCTCTTGTACTTAAGTCGGCATTGTGATTTTTGTATTAAATTCGGATGCAATTTCTAAGTTTCATCATCAATAAGAAGGTCCAAGGGATACAGTAAACCTGAAGTGAAGCATCGGAACCTAAAACTGGACTCACTGGAGAGGTTCAAATCATTGAAAGTTAGAGTGTCGGTCCTCTTGTACTTAAGTCGGCATTGTGCCTTTTGTATTATATTGGGATGCAATTTCTGTGTTTCATCGCCAATAAGAAGTCCAAGGGAAATAGTAAACCTGAAGTGTAGCATCGGAATCTAAAACTGGACTCACAGGAGAGGTTCATATCATAGAATGTTACAGTGTCAGTCCTCTTGTACTTAAGTCGGCATTGTGCTTTTGTATTAAATTCGGATGCAATTTCTGTGTTTCATTGTCAATAAGAAGGTCCAAGGGATACAGAAAACCTGAAGTGAAGCATCGGAATCTAAACTGGACTCACAGGAGGGGTTCAAATCATAGAAAGTGAGAGTGTCAGTCCTCTTGTACTTAAGTCGGCGTTGTGCCTTTTGTATTAAATTCGGATGCAATTTCTGTGTTTCATCGTCAATAAGAAGGTCCAAGAGATACTGTAAACCTGAAGTGAAGCATCCGAATCTAAAACTGGACTCACTGGAGTGGTTCATATCATAGAAAGTTAGAGTGTCAGTCCTCTCGTACTTAAGTCGGCATTGTGCCTTTCGTATTAAATTCGGATGCAATTTCTGTGTTTCAACGTCAATAAGATGGTCCAAGGTATACAGTAAACCTGAAGTGAAGCATCGTAATCTAAAACTGGACTCACAGTAGAGGTTCAAATCATAGAAAGTTAGAGTGTCAGTCCTCTTGTACTTAAGTCGGCATTGTACCTTTTGTATTAAGTCAGAGGCAATTTCTGTGTTTCATCGTCAATAAGAAGGTCCAAGCGATACAGTAAACCTGAAGTGAAGCATCCGAATCTAAAACTGGACTCACTGGAGAGGTTCATATCATTGAAAGTTACAGTGGCAGTCCTCTGGTACTTAAGTCGGCATTGTGCCTTTCGTATTAAATTCGGATGCAATTTCAGTGTTTCATCGTCAATAAGAAGGTCCAAGGTATACAGGCAAAGTGAAGTGAAGCATCGGAATCTGAAACTGGACTCACAGGAGAGGTTCAAATCATAGGAAGTCCGAGTGTCAGTCCTCTTGTGCTTAAGTCGGCATTGTGCCTTTTGTATTAAATTCGGATGCAATTTCTGTGCTTCATCGTCAATAAGAAGGTCCAAGGGCTACAGTAAACCTGAAGTGAAGCATCGGAATCTGAAACTGGACTCACAGGAGAGGTTCAAATCATAGAAAGTGAGAGTGTCAGTCCTCTTCTACGTAGGTCGGCATTGTCCCTTTTGTATTAAATTCGGATGCTATTTCTGTTTCATCGTCAATAAGAGGGTACAAGGGATACAGTAAACCTGAAGTGAAGCATCGGAATCTAAAACTGGACTCACAAGAGAGGTTCAAATCATAGTATGTTAGAGTGTCAGTCCTCTTGTACATAAGTCGGCATTGTGCGTTTTGTATTAAATTCTAATGCAATTTCTGTGTTTCATCGTCAATAAGAAGGTCCAAGGTATAGAGGCAAAGTGAAGTGAAGCATCGGAATCTAAAACTGGACTCACAGTAGAGGTTAAAATCATAGAAAGTTAGAGTGTCAGTCCTCTTGTAATTAAGTCGGCATTGTGCCTTTAGTATTTCTTCGGAGGCAATTTCTGTGTTTCATCGTCAATAAGAAGGTACAAGGGATACAGTGAAGCTGAAGTGAAGCATCGGAATCTAAAAATAGACTCACAGGAAATTTTCAAATCATAGAATGTGAGAGTGTCAGTCCTCTTGTACTTATGTCGGCATTGTGCCTTTTGTATTAAATTCGGCTGCAATTTCTGTGTTTCATCAACAATAAGAAGGTCCAAGGTATACAGGAATAGTGAAGTGAAGCATCAGAATCTAAAACTGGACTCACAGGAGAGGTTCCAATCATAGAAAGTTAGAGTGTCCGTCCTCTTTTACTTATGTCGGCATTGTGCCTTTTGTATTAAATTCGGATGCAATTTCTGTGTATCATCGTCAATAAGAAGGTACAAGGGATACAGTAAACCTGAAGTGAAGCATCGGAATCTAAAACTGGACTCACAAGAGAGTTTCAAATCATAGAAAGTTAGAGTGTCAGTCATCTTGTACTTAAGTCGGCATTGTGCCTTTTGTATTAAATTCGGATGCAATTTCTATGTTTCATCGTCAATAAGAAGGTATAAGGGATACAGTAAACCTGATGTGAAGCATCGTAATCTAAAACTGGACTCACAGGAGAGGTTCAAATCATAGAAAGTGAGAGTGTCAGTCCTCTAGTACTTAAGTCGGCATTGTGTCTTTTGCATTAAGTTCGGATGCAATTTCTGTGATTCATCGTCAATAAGGAGGTCCAAGGGATACAGTAAACCTGAAGTGAAGCATCGGAATCTAAAACTGGACTCACAGGAGATGTTCAAATCATAGAAAGTTAGAGTGTCAGTCCTCTTGTACTTGAGTCGGCATTGTGCCTTTTGTATTAATTTCGGATGCAATATCTGTGTATCATCGTCAATACGAAGGTCCAAGGGATACAGTAAACCTGAAGTTAAGCATCGGAATCGAATCTCGACTCACAGGATAGGTTCAAATCATAGAAAGTGAGAGTGTCAGTCCTCTTGTACCTAAGTCGGCATTGTGCCTTTTGTATTAAATTCGGATGCAATTTATGTGTTTCATCATCAATAAGAAGGTCCAAGGGATACAGTAAACATGAAAAGAAGCATAGGAATCTAAAACTAGACTCAAAAGGGAGGTTCAAATCATAGAAAGTTAGAGTGTCAGTCCTCTTGTACTTAAGTCGGCATTGTGCCTTTTGTATTAAATTGGGATGCAATTTCTGTGTTTCATTGCCAATAAGATGTCCAAGGGATACAGTAAACCTGAAGTGTAGCATCGGAATCTAAACTGGACTCACAGGAGTGGTTCAAATCATAGAAAGTAAGAGTGTCAGTCCTCTTGTACTTAAGTCGACATTGTGCATTTTGTATTAAATTCGGATGCAATTTCTGTGTTTTATCGTCAATACGAAGGTCCAAGGGATTCAGTAAACCTGAAGTGAAGCATCGGAATCTAAAACTGGACTCACAGGAGAGGTTCGAATCATAGAAAGTGAGAATGTCAGTCCTCTTGTACTTAAGTCGGCATTGTGTCTTTTGTATTAAATTCGGATGCGATTTCTGTGTTTCATCGTCAATAAGAAGTCCAAGGGATACAGGAAAACTGAAGTGAAGAATCGGAATCTAAAACCGGACTCACAGGAGAGGTTCAAATCATAGAAAGTGAGAGTGTCTGTAATCTTGTACTTATGTCGGCATTGTGCCTTTAGTATCAAATTCGGATGCAATTTATGTGTTTCTTCAACAATAAGAAGGACCAAGGGATACTGTAAACCTGAAGTGAAGCATCGGAATCTGAAACTGGACTCACAGGAGAGGTTCAAATCATAGAATGTTACAGTGTCAGTCCTCTAGTACTTAAGTCGGCATTGTGCTTTTGTATTAAATTCGGATGCAATTTCTGTGTTTCATTGTCAATAAGAAGGTCCAAGGGATACAGAAAACCTGAAGTGAAGCATCGGAATCTAAACTGGACTCACAGGAGAGGTTCAAATCATAGAAAGTGAGAGTGTCAGTCCTCTTGTACTTAAGTCGGCGTTGTGCCTTTTGTATTAAATTCGGATGCAATTTCTGTGTTTCATCGTCAATAAGAAGGTCCAAGCGATACAGTAAACCTGAAGTGAAGCATCCGAATCTAAAACTGGACTCACTGGAGAGGTTCATATCATTGAAAGTTAGAGTGACAGTCCTCTAGTACTTAAGTCGGCATTGTGCCTTTCGTATTAAATTCGGATGCAATTTCTGTGTTTCATCGTCAATAAGAAGGTCCAAGGTAAACAGGCAAAGTGAAGTGAAGCATCGGAATCTGAAACTGGACTCACAGGAGAGGTTCAAAACATAGGAAGTCCGAGTGTCAGTCCTCTTGTGCTTAAGTCGGCATTGTGCCTTTTGTATTAAATTCGGATGCAATTTCTGTGCTTCATCGTCAATAAGAAGGTCCAAGGGCTACAGTAAACCTGAAGTGAAGCATCGGAATCTGAAACTGGACTCACAGGAGAGGTTCAAATCATAGAAAGTGAGAGTGTCAGTCCTCTTCTACGTAGGTCGGCATTGTCCCTTTTGTATTAAATTCGGATGCAATTTCTGTTTCATCGTCAATAAGAGGGTACAAGGGATACAGTAAACCTGAAGTGAAGCATCGGAATCTAAAACTGGACTCACAAGAGAGGTTCAAATCATAGTATGTTAGAGTGTCAGTCCTCTTGTACATAAGTCGGCATTGTGCGTTTTGTATTAAATTCTAATGCAATTTCTGTGTTTCATCGTCAATAAGAAGATCCAAGGTATAGAGGCAAAGTGAAGTGAAGCATCGGAATCTAAAACTGGACTCACAGTAGAGGTTAAAATCATAGAAAGTTAGAGTGTCAGTCCTCTTGTAATTAAGTCGGCATTGTGCCTTTAGTATTTATTCGGAGGCAATTTCTGTGTTTCATCGTCAATAAGAAGGAACAAGGGATACAGTAAAGCTGAAGTGAAGCATCGGAATCTAAAAATAGAGTCACAGGAGATGTTCAAATCATAGAAAGTGAGAGTGTCAGTCCTCTTGTACTTATGTCGGCATTCTGCCTTTTGTATTAAATTCGGATGCAATTTCTGTGTTTCATCAACAATAAGAAGGTCCAAGGTATACAGGATTAGTGAAGTGAAGCATCAGAATCTAAAACTGGACTCACAGGAGAGGTTCCAATCATAGAAAGTTAGAGTGTCCGTCCTCTTATACTTATGTCGGCATTGTGCCTTTTGTATTAAATTCGGATGCAATTTCTGTGTATCATCGTCAATAAGAAGGTACAAGGGATACAGTAAACCTGGAGTGAAGCATCGGAATCTAAAACTGGACTCACAAGAGAGTTTCAAATCATAGAAAGTTAGAGTGTCAGTCCTCTTGTACTTAGGTCGGCATTGTGCCTTTTGTATTAAATTCGGATGCAATTTCTGATGTTTCATCAACAATAAGAAGGTCCAAGGTAAACAGGATTAGTGAAGTGAAGCATCAGAATCTAAAACTGGACTCACAGGAGAGGTTCCAATCATAGAAAGTTAGAGTGTCCGTCCTCTTATACTTATGTCGGCATTGTGCCTTTTGTATTAAATTCGGATGCAATTTCTGTGTATCATCGTCAATAAGAAGGTACAAGGGATACAGTAAACCTGAAGTGAAGCATCGTAATCTAAAACTGGACTCACAGGAGAGGTTCAAATCATAGAAAGTGAGAGTGTCAGTCCTCTAGTACTTAAGTCGGCATTGTGCCTTTTGCATTAAGTTCGGATGCAATTTCTGTGTTTCATCGTCAATAAGGAGGTCCAAGGGATACAGTAATCCTGAAGTGAAGCATCGGAATCTAAAACTGGACTCACAGGAGATGTTCAAATCATAGAAAGTTAGAGTGTGAGTCCTCTTGTACTTGAGTCGGCATTGTGCCTTTTCTATTAATTTCGGATGCAATATCTGCGTATCATCGTCAATACGAAGGTCCAAGGGATACAGTAAACCTGAAGTGAAGCATCGGAATATAATCTGGACTCACAGGATAGGTTCAAATCATAGAAAGTGAGAGTGTCAGTCCTCTTGTACTTAAGTCGGCATTGTGCCTTTTGTATTAAATTCGGATGCAATTTATGTGTTTCATCGTCAATAAGAAGGTCCAAGGGATACAGTAAACATGAAAAGAAGCATAGGAATCTAAAACTAGACTCACAAGGGAGGTTCAAATCATAGATAGTTAGAGTGTCAGTCCTCTTGTACTTAAGTCGGTATTGTGCCTTTTGTATTAAATTGGGATGCAATTTCTGTGTTTCATCGCCAATAAGATGTCCAAGGGATACAGTAAACCTGAAGTGTAGCATCGGAATCTAATCTGGACTCACAGGAGAGGTTCAAATCATAGAAAGTAAGTGTGTCAGTCCTCTTGTACTTAAGTCGACATTGTGCATTTTGTATTAAATTCGGATGCAATTTCTGTGTTTTATCGTCAATACGAAGGTCCAAGGGATTCAGTAAACCGGAAGTGAAGCATCGGAATCTAAAACTGGACTCACAGGAGAGGTTCAAATCTTAGAAAGTGAGAATGTCAGTCCTCTTGTACTTAAGTCGGCATTGTGTCTTTTGTATTAAATTCGGATGCGATTTCTGTGTTTCATCGTCAATAAGAAGTCCAAGGGATACAGGAAAACTGAAGTGAAGAATCGGAATCTAAAACCGGACTCACAGGAGAGGTTCAAATCATAGAAAGTGAGAGTGTCAGTAATCTTGTACATAAGTCGGCATTGTGCCTTTAGTATCAAATTCGGATGCAATTTATGTGTTTCTTCAACAATAAGAAGGACCAAGGGATACAGTAAACCTGAAGTGAAGCATCTGAATCTAAAACTGGACTCACTGGAGAGGTTCATATCATAGAAAGTTAGAGTGACAGTCCTCTCGTACTTAAGTCGGCATTGTGCCTTTCGTATTAAATTCGGATGCAATTTCTGTGTTTCATCGTCAATAAGAAGGTTCAAGGTATACAGGCAAAGTGAAGTGAAGCATCGGAATCTGAAACTGGACTCACAGGAGAGGTTCTAATCATAGACAGTCCGAGTGTCAGTCCTCTTGTGCTTTAGTCGGCATTGTGCCTTTTGTATTAAATTCGGATGCAATTTCTGTGCTTCATCGTCAATAAGAAGGTCCAAGGGCTACAGTAAACCTGAAGTGAAGCATCGGAATCTGAAACTGGACTCACAGGAGAGGTTCAAATCATAGAAAGTGAGAGTTTCAGTCCTCTTCTACTTAAGTCGGCATTGTGCCTTTTGTATTAAATTCGGATGCAATTTCTGTTTCATCGTCAATAAGAGGGTACAAGGGATACAGTAAACCTGAAGTGAAGCATCGGAATCTAAAACCGGACTCACAAGAGAGGTTCAAATCACAGTATGTTAGAGTGTCAGTCCTCTTGTACATAAGTCGGCATTGTGCGTTTTGTATTAAATTCTAATGCAATTTCTGTGTTTCTTCGTCAATAAGAAGGTCCAAGGTATTGAGGCAAAGTGAAGTGAAGCATCGGAATCTGAAACTGGACTCACAGGAGAGGTTCAAATCATAGAAAGTCCGAGTGTCAGTCCTCTTATGCTTAAGTCGGCATTGTGCCTTTTGTATTAAATTCGGATGCAATTTCTGTGCTTCATCGTCAATAAGAAGGTCCAAGGGTTACAGTAAACCTGAAGTGAAGCATCGGAATCTGAAACTGGACTCACACGAGAGGTTCAAATCATAGAAAGTGAGAGTGTCAGTCCTCTTCTACTTAAGTCGGCATTGTGCCTTTTGTATTAAATTCGGATGCAATTTCTGTTTCATCGTCAATAAGAGGGTACAAGGTATACAGTAAACCTGAAGTGATGCATCGGAATCTAAAACTGGACTCACAGTAGAGGTTAAAATCATAGAAAATTAGAGTGTCAGTCCTCTTGTACTTAAGTCGGCATTGTGCCTTTAGTATTTATTCGGAGGCAACTTCTGTGTTTCATCGTCAATAAGAAGGTACAAGGGATACAGTAAAGCTGAAGTGAAGCATCGGAATCTAAAACTAGACTTACAGGAGAGGTTCAAATCATAGAAAGTGAGAGTGTCAGTCCTCTTGTACTTATGTCGGCATTGTGCCTTTTGTATTAAATTCGGATGCAATTTCTGTGTTTCATCAACAATAAGAAGGTCCAAGGTATACACGAATAGCGAAGTGAAGCATCAGAATCTAAAACTGGACTCACAGGAGAGGTTCCAATCTTAGAAAGTAGGAGTGTCCGTCCTCTTATACTTATGTCGGCATTGCGCCTTTTGTATTAAATTCGGATGCAATTTCTGTGTTTCATCGTCAATAAGAAGGTACAAGGGATACAGTAAACCTCAAGTGAAGCATCGGAATCTAAAACTGGACTCACAAGAGAGTTTCAAATCATAGAAAGTTAGAGTGTCAGTAATCTTGTACTTAAGTCGGCATTGTGCCTTTAGTATCAAATTCGGATGCAATTTATGTGTTTCTTCAACAATAAGAAGGACCAAGGGATACAGTAAACCTGAAGTGAAGCATCGGAATCTAAAACTGGACTCACTGGAGAGGTTCAAATCATAGAATGTTACAATGTCAGTCCTCTCGTACTTAAGTCGGCATTGTGCCTTTTGTAGTAAATTCTAATGCAATTTCTGTGTTTCATCGTCAATAAGAAGGTCCAAGGTATACAGGCAGAGTGAAGTGAAGCATCGGAATCTGAAACTGGACTCACAGGAGAGGTTCAAATCATAGAAAGTAAGAGTGTCAGTCCTCTTGTGCTTAAGTCGGCATTGTGCCTTTTGTATTAAATTCGGATGCAATTTCTGTTTCATCGTCAATAAGAGGGAACAAGGGATACAGTAAACCTGAAGTGAAGCATCGGAATCTAAAACTGGACTCACAAGAGAGGTTCAAATCATAGTATATTAGAGTGTCAGTCATCTTGTACATAAGTCGGCATTGTGCGTTTAGTATTAAATTCTAATGCAATTTCTGTGTTTCATCGTCAATAAGAAGGTCCAAGGTATATAGGCAAAGTGAAGTGAAACATCGGAATCTGAAACTGGACTCACAGGAGAGGTTCAAATCATAGAAAGTCCGAGTGTCAGTCCTCTTGTGCTTAAGTCGGCATTGTGCCTTTTGTATTAAATTCGGATGCAATTTCTGTGATTCATCGTCAATAAGAAGGTCCAAGGGCTACAGTAAACCTGAAGTGAAGCATCGGAATCTGAAACTGGACTCACAGGAGAGGTTAAAATCATAGAAAGTTAGAGTGTCAGTCCTCTTGTACTTAAGTCGGCATTGTGCCTTTAGTATTTATTCGGAGACAATTTCTGTGTTTCATCGTCAATAAGAAGGTACAAGGGATACAGTAAAGCTGAAGTGAAGCATCAGAATCTAAAACTGGACTCACAGGAGAGGTTCCAATCATAGAAAGTTAGAGTGTCCGTCCTCTTATACTTATGTCGGCATTGTGCCTTTTGTATTAAATTCGGATGCAATTTCTGTGTTTCATCGTCAATAAGAAGGTACAAGGGATACAGTAAACCTGAAGTGAAGCATCGAAATCTAAAACTGGACTCACAAGAGAGTTTCAAATCATAGAAAGTTAGACTGTCAGTCCTCTTGTACTTTAGTCGGCATTGTGCCTTTTGTATTAAATTCGGATGCAATTTCTGTGTTTCATCGTCAATAAGAAGGTCGAAGGGATACAGTAAACCTGAAGTGAAGCATCGTAATCTAAAACTGGACTCACAGGAGAGGTTCAAATCATAGAAAGTGAGAGTGTCAGTCCTCTAGTACTTAAGTCGGCATTGTGTCTTTTGCATTAAGTTCGGATGCAATTTCTGTGTTTCATCGTCAATAAGGAGGTCCAAGGGATACAGTAAACCTGAAGTGAAGCATCGGAATCTAAACTGGACTCACAGGAGATGTTCAAATCATAGAAAGTTAGAGTGTCAGACCTCTTGTACTTAAGTCGGCATTGTGTCTTTTGTATTAAATTCGGATGCGATTTCTGTGTTTCATCGTCAATAAGAAGTCCAAGGGATACAGTTAACCTGAAGTGAAGAATCGGAATCTAAAACCGGACTCACAGGAGAGGTTCAAATCATAGAAAGTGAGAGTGTCAGTAATCTTGTACATAAGTCGGCATTGTGCCTTTAGTATCAAATTCGGATGCAATTTATGTGTTTCTTCAACAATAAGAAGGTCCAAGGGATACAGTAAACCTGAAGTGAAGCATCTGAATCTAAAACTGGACTCACTGGAGAGGTTCATATCATAGAAAGTTAGAGTGACAGTCCTCTCGTACTTAAGTCGGCATTGTGCCTTTCGTATTAAATTCGGATGCAATTTCTGTGTTTCATCGTCAATAAGAAGGTTCAAGGTATACAGGCAAAGTGAAGTGAAGCATCGGAATCTGAAACTGGACTCACTGGAGAGGTTCTAATCATAGACAGTCCGAGTGTCAGTCCTCTTGTGCTTTAGTCGGCATTGTGCCTTTTGTATTAAATTCGGATGCAATTTCTGTGCTTCATCGTCAATAAGAAGGTCCAAGGGCTACAGTAAACCTGAAGTGAAGCATCGGAATCTGAAACTGGACTCACAGGAGAGGTTCAAATCATAGAAAGTGAGAGTTTCAGTCCTCTTCTACTTAAGTCGGCATTGTGCCTTTTGTATTAAATTCGGATGCAATTTCTGTTTCATCGTCAATAAGAGGGTACAAGGGATACAGTAAACCTGAAGTGAAGCATCGGAATCTAAAACCGGACTCACAAGAGAGGTTCAAATCACAGTATGTTAGAGTGTCAGTCCTCTTGTACATAAGTCGGCATTGTGCGTTTTGTATTAAATTCTAATGCAATTTCTGTGTTTCATCGTCAATAAGAAGGTCCAAGGTATTGAGGCAAAGTGAAGTGAAGCATCGGGATCTGAAACTGGACTCACAGGAGAGGTTCAAATCATAGAAAGTCCGAGTGTCAGTCCTCTTATGCTTAAGTCGGCATTGTGCCTTTTGTATTAAATTCGGATGCAATTTCTGTGCTTCATCGTCAATAAGAAGGTCCAAGGGTTACAGTAAACCTGAAGTGAAGCATCGGAATCTGAAACTGGACTCACAGGTGAGGTTCAAATCATAGAAAGTGAGAGTGTCAGTCCTCTTCTCCTTAAGTCGGCATTGTGCCTTTTGTATTAAATTCGGATGCAATTTCTGTTTCATCGTCAATAAGAGGGTACAAGGTATACAGTAAACCTGAAGTGATGCATCGGAATCTAAAACTGGACTCACAGTAGAGGTTAAAATCATAGAAAATTAGAGTGTCAGTCCTCTTGTACTTAAGTCGGCATTGTGCCTTTAGTATTTATTCGGAGGCAACTTCTGTGTTTCATCGTCAATAAGAAGGTACAAGGGATACAGTAAAGCTGAAGTGAAGCATCGGAATCTAAAACTAGACTCACAGGAGAGGTTCAAATCATAGAAAGTGAGAGTGTCAGTCCTCTTGTACTTATGTCGGCATTGTGCCTTTTGTATTAAATTCGGATGCAATTTCTGTGTTTCATCAACAATAAGAAGGTCCAAGGTATACACGAATAGCGAAGTGAAGCATCAGAATCTAAAACTGGACTCACAGGAGAGGTTCCAATCATAGAAAGTAGGAGTGTCCGTCCTCTTATACTTATGACGGCATTGCGCCTTTTGTATTAAATTCGGATGCAATTTCTGTGTTTCATCGTCAATAAGAAGGTACAAGGGATACAGTAAACCTCAAGTGAAGCATCGGAATCTAAAACTGGACTCACAAGAGAGTTTCAAATCATAGAAAGTTAGAGTGTCAGTAATCTTGTACTTAAGTCGGCATTGTGCCTTTAGTATCAAATTCGGATGCAATTTATGTGTTTCTTCAACAATAAGAAGGACCAAGGGATACAGTAAACCTGAAGTGAAGCATCGGAATCTAAAACTGGACTCACAGGAGAGGTTCAAATCATAGAATGTTACAATGTCAGTCCTCTCGTACTTAAGTCGGCATTGTGCCTTTTGTATTAAATTCTAATGCAATTTCTGTGTTTCATCGTCAATAAGAAGGTCCAAGGTATACAGGCAGAGTGAAGTGAAGCATCGGAATCTGAAACTGGACTCACAGGAGAGGTTCAAATCATAGAAAGTCCGAGTGTCAGTCCTCTTGTGCTTAAGTCGGCATTGTGCCTTTTGTATTAAATTCGGATGCAATTTCTGTTTCATCGTCAATAAGAGGGAACAAGGGATACAGTAAACCTGAAGTGAAGCATCGGAATCTAAAACTGGACTCACAAGAGAGGTTCAAATCATAGTATGTTAGAGTGTCAGTCATCTTGTACATAAGTCGGCATTGTGCGTTTAGTATTAAATTCTAATGCAATTTCTGTGTTTCATCGTCAATAAGAAGGTCCAAGGTATATAGGCAAAGTGAAGTGAAACATCGGAATCTGAAACTGGACTCACAGGAGAGGTTCAAATCATAGAAAGTCCGAGTGTCAGTCCTCTTGTGCTTAAGTCGGCATTGTGCCTTTTGTATTAAATTCGGATGCAATTTCTGTGATTCATCGTCAATAAGAAGGTCCAAGGGCTACAGTAAACCTGAAGTGAAGCATCGGAATCTGAAACTGGACTCACAGGAGAGGTTAAAATCATAGAAAGTTAGAGTGTCAGTCCTCTTGTACTTAAGTCGGCATTGTGCCTTTAGTATTTATTCGGAGACAATTTCTGTGTTTCATCGTCAATAAGAAGGTACAAGGGATACAGTAAAGCTGAAGTGAAGCATCGGAATCTAAAACTGGACTCACAGCAGAGGTTCGAATCATAGAAAGTGAGAGTGTCAGTCCTCTTGTACTTATGTCGGCCTTGTGCCTTTTGTATTAAATTCGGATGCAATTTCTGTGTTTCATCAACAATAAGAAGGTCCAAGGTATACAGGAATAGTGAAGTGAAGCATCAGAATCTAAAACTGGACTCACAGGAGAGGTTCCAATCATAGAAAGTTAGAGTGTCCGTCCTCTTATACTTATGTCGGCATTGTGCCTTTTGTATTAAATTCGGATGCAATTTCTGTGTTTCATCGTCAATAAGAAGGTACAAGGGATACAGTAAACCTGAAGTGAAGCATCGAAATCTAAAACTGGACTCACAAGAGAGTTTCAAATCATAGAAAGTTAGACTGTCAGTCCTCTTGTACTTAAGTCGGCATTGTGCCTTTTGTATTAAATTCGGATGCAATTTCTGTGTTTCATCGTCAATAAGAAGGTCGAAGGGATACAGTAAACCTGAAGTGAAGCATCGTAATCTAAAACTGGACTCACAGGAGAGGTTCAAATCATAGAAAGTGAGAGTGTCAGTCCTCTAGTACTTAAGTCGGCATTGTGTCTTTTGCATTAAGTTCGGATGCAATTTCTGTGTTTCATCGTCAATAAGGAGGTCCAAGGGATACAGTAAACCTGAAGTGAAGCATCGGAATCTAAAACTGGACTCACAGGAGATGTTCAAATCATAGAAAATTAGAGTGTCAGTCCTCCTGTACTTGAGTCGGCATTGTGCCTTTTGTATTAATTTCGGATGCAATTTCTGTGTATCATCGTCAATACGAAGGTCCAAGGGATACAGTAAACCTGAAGTGAAGCATCGGAATCTAATCTCGACTCACAGGATAGGTTCAAATCATAGAAAGTGAGAGTGTCAGTCCTCTTGTACTTAAGTCGGCATTGTGCCTTTTGTATTAAATTCATATGCAATTTCTGTGTTTCATCGCCAATAAGAAGGTCCAAGGGATACAGTAAACATGAAAAGAAGCATAGGAATCTAAAACTGGACTCACAAGGGAGGTTCAAAACATAGAAAGTTAGAGTGTCAGTCCTCTTGTACTTAAATCGGCATTGTGCCTTTTGTATTAAATTCGGATGCAATTTCTGTGTTTCATCGTCAATAAGAAGGTCCAAGGGATACAGTAAACCTAAAGTGAAACAACGGAATCTAAAACTGGTCTCACAGGAGAGGTTCAAATTATAGAAAGTGAGAGTGTCAGTACCCTTGTACTTAAGTCGGCATTGTGCCTTTTGTATTAAATTCGGATGCAATTTCTGTGTTTCATCATCAATAAGAAGGTCCAAGGGATACAGTGAACCTTAAGTGAAGCATCGGAATCTAAAACTGGACTCACAGGAGAGGTTCAAATCATAGAAAGTGAGAGTGTGAGTCCTCTTGTACTTAAGTCGACATTGTGCATTTTGTATTAAATTCGGATGCAATTTCTGTGTTTCATCGTCAATAAGAAGGTCCGAGGGATACAGTAAACCTGAAGTGAAGCATCGGAATGTAAAACTGGACTCACAGGAGAGGCTCAAATCATAGAGAGTTTGAGTGTCAGTCCTCTTGTACTTAGGTCGGCATTGTGTCTTTTCTATTAATTTTGGATGCAATTTCTGTGTTTCATCGTCAGTAAGAAGGTCCACTTTAGACAGTAAACCTGAAGAGAAGCATCGGAATCTAAAACTGGACTCACAGGAGAGGTTCAAATCATAGAAAGTTAAAGCGTCAGCCCTCTTCTACTTAAGTCGGCATTGTTACTTTTGTATTAAATTCGGATCCAATTTCTGTGTTTCATCGTCAATAAGAAGGTCCAAGGGATACAGTAAACCTGAAGTGAAGCATCGGAATCTAAAACTGGATTCACAGGAGAGGTTCAAATCATAGAATGTGAGAGTGTCGGTCCTCTTGCACGTAAGTCGGCATTGTGCCTTTTGTATTAAATTCGGCTGCAATTTCTGTGTTTCATCGTCAATAAGAAGGTCCAAGGGATACAGTAAACCTGAAGTGAAGCATCGGAATCTAAAACTGGACTCACAGGAGAGGTTCAAACCATAGAAAGTCAGAGTGTCAGTCCTCTTGGACTTAAGTCGGCATTGTGCCTTTTGAATTTAATTACGATGCAATTTCTGTGTTTCATCGTCAATAAGTAGTTCCAAGGTATACAGTAAACCTGAAGTGATGCATCGGAATCTAAAACTGGACTCACAGGAGAGGTTCAAATCATAGAAAGTTAGAGTGTCAGTCCTCTTGTACTTAACTCGGCATTGTGCCTTTTGTATTAAATTCGGATGCAATTTCTGTGTTTCATCGTCAATAAGAAGGTCCAAGGGATACAGTAAACCTGAAGTGAAGCATCAGAAGCTAAAATTGGACTCACAGGAGAGGTTCAAATCATAGAAAGTTAGAGTGTCAGTCCTCTTGTACTTAGGTCGGCATTGTGCCTTCTGTATTAAATTCGGATGCAATTTCTGTGCTTCATCGTCAATAAGAAGGTCCAAGGTATACAGTAATCCTGAAGTGACGCATCGGATTCTGTAACTGGACTCACAGGAGAGGTTCAAATCATAGAAAGTTAGGGTGTCAGTCCTCTAGTACTTAAGTCCTCATTGTGCCTTTTGTATTACATTCAGGAGGCAGTTTCTGTGTTTTATCGTCAATAAGATGCTCCAAGGGATACAGTAAACCTGAAGTGAAGCATCGGAACCTAAAAGTGGACTCACAGGAGAGGTCCAAAACATAGAAAGTTAGAGTGTCAGTCCTCTTGTACTTAAGTTGGCGTTGTGCCTTTTGTATTAAATTTGGATGCAATTTCTGTGTTTCATCGTCAATAAGAAGGTACAAAAGATACAGTAAACCTGAAGAGAAGCATCGGAATCTAAAACTGGACTCACAAGAGAGGTTCAAATCATAGAAATAGAGAGTGTCAGTCCTCTTGTACTTAAGTCGGCTTTGTGCCTTTTGTATTAAATTCGGATGCAATGTCTGTGTTTCATCGTCAATAAGAAGGTCCAAGGGATACAGTAAACCTGAAGTGAAGCATCGGAATCTAGAACTGGACTCACAGGAGGGGTTCAAATCATAGAAAGTGAGAGTGTCAGTCCTCTTGTACTTAAGTCGGCACTCTGCCTTTTGTATTAAATTCGGGTGCACTTTCTGTGTTTCATCGTCAATAAGAAGGTACAAGGGATACAGTAAACCCGAAGAGAAGCATCGGAATCTAAAACTGGACTAACAAGAGAGGTTCAATTCATAGAAATAGAGAGTGTCAGTCCTCTTGTACTTAAGTCGGCATTGTGCCTTTTGTATAAAATTCGGATGCAATGTCTGTGTTTCATCGTCAATAAGAAGGTCCAAAGGATACAGTAAACCTGAAGTGAAGCATCGGAATCTAGAACTGGACTCACAGGAGAAGTTCAAATCATAGAAAGTCACAGTGGCAGTCCTTTTGGACTTAACTCGGCATTGTGCCTTTTGAATTTATTTCCTATGCAATTTCTGTGTTTCATCGTCAATAATAAGATCCAAGGTATACAGTAAACCTGAAGTGAAGCATCGGAATCCAAAACTGGACTCACAGGAGATGTTCGAATCAAAGAAAGTGAGAATGTCAGTCCTCTTGTACTTAAGTCGGCATTGTGCCTTTTGTATTAAATTCGGATGCGATTTCTGTGTTTCATCGTCAATAAGAAGTCCAAGGGATACAGTAAACCTGAAGTGAAGAATCGGAATCTAGAACTGGACTCACAGGAGAGGTTCAAATCATAGAAAGTGCGAGTGTCAGTCCTCTTGTACGTAAGTCGGAATTGTGCTTTTGTATTAAATTCGGATGCAATTTCTGTGTTTCATTGTCAATAAGAAGGTCCAAGGGATACAGAAAACCTGAAGTGAAGCATCGGAATCTAAACTGGACTCACAGGAGAAGTTCAAATCATAGAAAGTCAGTGTGTCAGTCCTCTTGTACTTAAGTCGGCATTGTGCCTTTTGTATTAAATTCGGATGCAATTTCTATGTTTCATCGTCAATAAGTAGGTCCAAGGGATACAGTAAACCTGAAGTGAAGCATCGTAATCTAATCTCGACTCACAGGATAGGTTCAAATCATAGAAAGTGAGAGTGTCAGTCCTCTTGTACTTAAGTCGGCATTGTGCCTTTTGTATTAAATTCGGATGCAATTTCTGTGTTTCATCGTCAATAAGAAGGTCAAAGGGATACAGTAAACATGAAAAGAAGCATAGGAATCTAAAACTGGACTCACAAGGGAGGTTCAAATCATAGAAAGTTAGAGTGTCAGTCCTCTTGTACTTAAGTCGGCATTGTGCCTTTTGTATTAAATTCGGATGCAATTTCTGTGTTTCATTGTCAATAAGAAGGTCCAAGGGATACAGAAAACCTGAAGTGAAGCAACGGAATCTAAACTGGACTCACAGGAGAGGTTCAAATCATAGAAAGTGAGAGTGTCAGTCCTCTTGTACTTAAGTCGGCATTGTGCCTTTTGTATTAAATTCGGGTGCAATTTCTGTGTTTCATCGTCAATAAGAAGGTCCAAGGGATAAAGTAAACCTGAAGTGAAGCATCGGAATCTAAAACTGGACTCACAGGAAACTCTCAAATCATAGAAAGTTTGAGTGTCAGTTCTCTTGTACTTAGGTCGGCATTGTGTCTTTTGTATTAAATTTGGATGCAATTTCTGTGTTTCCTCGTCAATAAGTAGGTCCAAGGGATACAGTTATCCTGGAGTTAGGTTCAAAATGGTTCAAATGGCTCTGAGCACTATGGGACTCAACTGCTGTGGTCATAAGTCCCCTAGAACTTAGAACTACTTAAACCTAACTAACCTAAGGACAGCACACAACACCCAGCCATCACGAGGCAGAGAAAATCCCTGACCCCGCCGGGAATCGAACCCGGGAACCCGGGCGTGGGAAGCGAGAACGCTACCGCACGGCCACGAGATGCGGGCTCCTGAAGTGAGGCAACGGAATCTAAAACTGGACTCACAGGAGAGGTTCATATCACAGTGAGTGAGAGTGTCAGTCCTCTTGTACTTAAGTCGGCATTGTGAATTTTGTAATAAATTAGGATGCAATTTCTGTGTTTCATCGTCAATAAAAAGGTCCAAGGGATACAGTAAACCTGAAGAAAAGCATAGGAATCTAAAACTGGACTCACAGGAGAGGTTCACATCTTAAAGAGTTAGAGTATAAGTTCTCTTGTACTTAAGTCGGCATAGTGCCATTTGTATTAAATCCAGATGCAATTTCTTTGTTTCATCGTCAATAAGAAGGTCCAAGGGATAGAGTAAACCTGAAGTGAAGCATCGGAATCTAAACTGGTCTCACAGGAGAGGTTGAAATCATAGAAAGTAAGAGTGTCAGTCCTCTTGTACTTAAGTCGACATTGTGTATTTTGTATTAAATTCGGATGCAATTTCTGTGTTTCATCGTCAATACGAAGGTCCAAGGGATTCAGTAAACCTGAAGTGAAGCATCGGAATCGAAAACTGGACTCATAGGAGAGGTTCGAATCATAGAAAGTGAGAATGTCAGTCCTCTTGTACTTAAGTCGGCATTGTGTCTTTTGTATTAAATTCGGATGCGATTTCTGTGTTTCATCGTCAATAAGAAGTCCAAGGGATACAGTTAAATTGAAGTGAAGAATCGGAATCTAAAACCGGACTCACAGGAGAGGTTCAAATCATAGAAAGTGAGAGAGTCAGTAATCTTGTACTTAAGTCGGCATTGTGCCTTTAGTATCAAATTCGGATGCAATTAATGTGTTTCTTCAACAATAAGAAGGACCAAGGGATACAGTAAACCTGAAGTGAAGCATCGGAATCTAAAACTGGACTCACAGGAGAGGTTCAAATCATAGAATGTTACAATGTCAGTCCTCTCGTACTTAAGTTGGCATTGTGCCTTTTGTATTAAATTCTAATGCAATTTCTGTGTTTCATCGTCAATAAGAAGGTCCAAGGTATACAGGCAAAGGGAAGTGAAGCATCGGAATCTGAAACTGGACTCACAGGAGAGGTTCAAATCATAGAAAGTCATGCGGTGCCATTTGTATTAAATCCGGATGCAATTTCTTTGTTTCATCGTCAATAAGAAGGTCCAAGGGATAGAGTAAACCTGAAGTGAAGCATCGGAATCTAAACTGGTCTCACAGGAGAGGTTCAAATCATAGAAAGTAAGAGTGTCAGTCCTCTTGTACTTAAGTCGACATTGTGCCTTTTGTATTAAATTCGGATGCAATGTCTGTGTTTCATCGTCAATAAGAAGGTCCAAGGGATACAGTAAACCTGAAGTGAAGCATCGGAATCTAGAACTGGACTCACAGGAGGGGTTCAAATCATAGAAAGTGAGAGTGTCAGTCCTCTTGTACTTAAGTCGGCACTCTGCCTTTTGTATTAAATTCGGGTGCACTTTCTGTGTTTCATCGTCAATAAGAAGGTACAAGGGATACAGTAAACCCGAAGAGAAGCATCGGAATCTAAAACTGGACTAACAAGAGAGGTTCAAATCATAGAAATAGAGAGTGTCAGTCCTCTTGTACTTAAGTCGGCATTGTGCCTTTTGTATAAAATTCGGATGCAATGTCTGTGTTTCATCGTCAATAAGAAGGTCCAAGGGATACAGTAAACCTGAAGTGAAGCATCGGAATCTAGAACTGGACTCACAGGAGAAGTTCAAATCATAGAAAGTCACAGTGGCAGTCCTTTTGGACTTAACTCGGCATTGTGCCTTTTGAATTTATTTCCTATGCAATTTCTGTGTTTCATCGTCAATAATAAGTTCCAAGGTATACAGTAAACCTGAAGTGAAGCATCGGAATCCAAAACTGGACTCACAGGAGATGTTCGAATCAAAGAAAGTGAGAATGTCAGTCCTCTTGTACTTAAGTCGGCATTGTGCCTTTTGTATTAAATTCGGATGCAATTTCTGTGTTTCATCGTCAATAAGAAGGTCAAAGGGATACAGTACACATGAAAAGAAGCATAGGAATCTAAAACTGGACTCACAAGGGAGGTTCAAATCATAGAAAGTTGGAGTGTCAGTCCTCTTGTACTTAAGTCGGCATTGTGCCTTTTGTATTAAATTCGGATGCAATTTCTGTGTTTCATTGTCAATAAGAAGGTCCAAGGGATACAGAAAACCTGAAGTGAAGCAACGGAATCTAAACTGGACTCACAGGAGAGGTTCAAATCATAGAAAGTGAGAGTGGCAGTCCTCTTGTACTTAAGTCGGCATTGTGCCTTTTGTATTAAATTCGGGTGCAATTTCTGTGTTTCATCGTCAATAAGAAGGTCCAAGGGATAAAGTAAACCTGAAGTGAAGCATCGGAATCTAAAACTGGACTCACAGGAAACTCTCAAATCATAGAAAGTTTGAGTGTCAGTTCTCTTGTACTTAGGTCGGCATTGTGTCTTTTGTATTAAGTTTGGATGCAATTTCTGTGTTTCCTCGTCAATAAGTAGGTCCAAGGGATACAGTTATCCTGGAGTTAGGTTCAAAATGGTTCAAATGGCTCTGAGCACTATGGGACTCAACTGCTGTGGTCATAAGTCCCCTAGAACTTAGAACTACTTAAACCTAACTAACCTAAGGACAGCACACAACACCCAGCCATCACGAGGCAGAGAAAATCCCTGACCCCGCCGGGAATCGATCCCGGGAACCCGGGCGTGGGAAGCGAGAACGCTACCGCACGGCCACGAGATGCGGGCTCCTGAAGTGAGGCAACGGAATCTAAAACTGGACTCACAGGAGAGGTTCATATCACAGTGAGTGAGAGTGTCAGTCCTCTTGTACTTAAGTCGGCATTGTGAATTTTGTAATAAATTAGGATGCAATTTCTGTGTTTCATCGTCAATAAAAAGGTCCAAGGGATACAGCAAACCTGAAGAAAAGCATAGGAATCTAAAACTGGACTCACAGGAGAGGTTCACATCTTAAAGAGTTAGAGTATACGTTCTCTTGTACTTAAGTCGGCATAGTGCCATTTGTATTAAATCCGGATGCAATTTCTTTGTTTCATCGTCAATAAGAAGGTCCAAGGGATAGAGTAAACCTGAAGTGAAGCATCGGAATCTAAACTGGACTCACAGGAGAGGTTCAAATCATAGAAAGTAAGAGTGTCAGTCCTCTTGTACTTAAGTCGACATTGTGCATTTTGTATTAAATTCGGATGCAATTTCTGTGTTTCATCGTCAATACGAAGGTCCAAGGGATTCAGTAAACCTGAAGTGAAGCATCGGAATCGAAAACTGGACTCACAGGAGAGGTTCGAATCATAGAAAGTGAGAATGTCAGTCCTCTTGTACTTAAGTCGGCATTGTCTCTTTTGTATTAAATTCGGATGCGATTTCTGTGTTTCATCGTCAATAAGAAGTCCAAGGGATACAGTTAACGTGAAGTGAAGAATCGGAATCTAAAACCGGACTCACTCGAGAGGTTCAAATCATAGAAAGTGAGAGTGTCAGTAATCTTGTACTTATGTCGGCATTGTGCCTTTAGTATCAAATTCGGATGCAATTTATGTGTTTCTTCAACAACAAGAAGGACCAAGGGATACAGTAAACCTGAAGTGAAGCATCGGAATCTAAAACTGGACTCACAGGAGAGGTTCGAATCATAGAATGTTACAATGTCAGTCCTCTCGTACTTAAGTCGGCATTGCGCCTTTTGTATTAAATTCTAATGCAATTTCTGTGTTTCATCGTCAATAAGAAGGTCCAAGGTATACAGGCAAAGTGAAGTGAAGCATCGGAATCTGAAACTGGACTCACAGGAGAGGTTCAAATCATAGAAAGTCCGAGTGTCAGTCCTCTTGTACTTAGGTCGGCATTGTGTCTTTTGTATTAAGTTTGGATGCAATTTCTGTGTTTCATCGTCAATAAGTAGGTCCAAGAGATACAGTAATCCTGGAGTTAGGTTCAAAATGGTTCAAATGGCTCTGAGCACTATGGGACTCAACTGCTGTGGTCATAAGTCCCCTAGAACTTAGAACTACTTAAACCTAACTAACCTAAGGACAGCACACAACACCCAGCCATCACGAGGCAGAGAAAATCCCTGACCCCGCCGGGAATCGAACCCGGGAACCCAGGCGTGGGAAGCGAGAACGCTACCGCACTGCCACGAGATGCGGGCTCCTGAAGTGAGGCAACGGAATCTAAAACTGGACTCACAGGAGAGGTTCATATCACAGTGAGTGAGAGTGTCAGTCCTCTTGTACTTAAGTCGGCATTGTGAATTTTGTAATAAATTAGGATGCAATTTCTGTGTTTGATCGTCAATAAAAAGGTCCAAGGGATACAGTAAACCTGAAGAAAAGCATAGGAATCTAAAACTGGACTCACAGGAGAGGTTCACATCTTAAAGAGTTAGAGTATAAGTTCTCTTGTACTTAAGTCGGCATAGTGCCATTTGTATTAAATCCGGATGCAATTTCTTTGTTTCATCGTCAATAAGAAGGTCCAAGGGATAGAGTAAACCTGAAGTGAAGCATCGGAATCTAAACTGGTCTCACAGGAGAGGTTCAAATCATAGAAAGTAAGAGTGTCAGTCCTCTTGTACTTAAGTCGACATTGTGTATTTTGTATTAAATTCGGATGCAATTTCTGTGTTTCATCGTCAATACGAAGGTCCAAGGGATTCAGTAAACCTGAAGTGAAGCATCGGAATCGAAAACTGGACTCACAGGAGAGGTTCGAATCATAGAAAGTGAGAATGTCAGTCCTCTTGTACTTAAGTCGGCATTGTGTCTTTTGTATTAAATTCGGATGCGATTTCTGTGTTTCATCGTCAATAAGAAGTCCAAGGGATACAGTTAAATTGAAGTGAAGAATCGGAATCTAAAACCGGACTCACAGGAGAGGTTCAAATCATAGAAAGTGAGAGAGTCAGTAATCTTGTACTTAAGTCGGCATTGTGCCTTTAGTATCAAATTCGGATGCAATTTATGTGTTTCTTCAACAATAAGAAGGACCAAGGGATACAGTAAACCTGAAGTGAAGCATCGGAATCTAAAACTGGACTCACAGGAGAGGTTCAAATCATAGAATGTTACAATGTCAGTCCTCTCGTACTTAAGTTGGCATTGTGCCTTTTGTATTAAATTCTAATGCAATTTCTGTGTTTCATCGTCAATAAGAAGGTCCAAGGTATACAGGCAAAGTGAAGTGAAGCATCGGAATCTGAAACTGGACTCACAGGAGAGGTTCAAATCATAGAAAGTCCGAGTGTCAGTCCTCTTGTGCTTAAGTCGGCATTGTGCCTTTTGTATTAAATTCGGATGCAATTTCTGTTTCATCGTCAATAAGAGGGAACAAGGGATACAGTAAACCTGAAGTGAAGCATCGGAATCTAAAACTGGACTCACAAGAGAGGTTCAAATCATAGTATGTTAGAGTGTCAGTCATCTTGTACATAAGTCGGCATTGTGCGTTTAGTATTAAATTCTAATGCAATTTCTGTGTTTCATCGTCAATAAGAAGGTCCAAGGTATACAGGCAAAGTGAAGTGAAACATCGGAATCTGAAACTGGACTCACAGGAGAGGTTCAAATCATAGAAAGTCCGAGTGTCAGTCCTCTTGTGCTTAAGTCGGCATTGTGCCTTTTGTATTAAATTCGGATGCAATTTCTGTGATTCATCGTCAATAAGAAGGTCCAAGGGCTACAGTAAACCTGAAGTGAAGCATCGGAATCTGAAACTGGACTCACAGGAGAGGTTAAAATCATAGAAAGTTAGAGTGTCTGTCCTCTTGTACTTAAGTCGGCATTGTGCCTTTAGTATTTATTCGGAGACAATTTCTGTGTTTCATCGTCAATAAGAAGGTACAACGGATACAGTAAAGCTGAAGTGAAGCATCGGAATCTAAAACTGGACTCACAGGAGAGGTTCAAATCATAGAAAGTGAGAGTGTCAGTCCTCTTGTACTTATGTCGGCCTTGTGCCTTTTGTATTAAAATCGGATGCAATTTCTGTGTTTCATCAACAATAAGAAGGTCCAAGGTATACAGGAATAGTGAAGTGAAGCATCAGAATCTAAAACTGGACTCACAGGAGAGGTTCCAATCATAGAAAGTTAGAGTGTCCGTCCTCTTATACTTATGTCGGCATTGTGCCTTTTGTATTAAATTCGGAAGCAATTTCTGTGCTTCATCGTCAGTAAGAAGGTACAAGGGATACAGTAAACCTGAAGTGAAGCATCGAAATCTAAAACTGGACTCACAAGAGAGTTTCAAATCATAGAAAGTTACACTGTCAGTCCTCTTGTACTTAAGTCGGCATTGTGCCTTTTGTATTAAATTCGGATGCAATTTCTGTGTTTCATCGTCAATAAGAAGGTCCAAGGGATACAGTAAACCTGAAGTGAAGCATCGTAATCTAAAACTGGACTCACAGGAGAGGTTCAAATCATAGAAAGTGAGAGTGTCAGTCCTCTAGTACTTAAGTCGGCATTGTGTCTTTTGCATTAAGTTCGGATGCAATTTCTGTGTTTCATCGTCAATAAGGAGGTCCAAGGGATACAGTAAACCTGAAGTGAAGCATCGGAATCTAAAACTGGACTCACAGGAGATGTTCAAATCATAGAAAGTTAGAGTGTCAGTCCTCCTGTACTTGAGTCGGCATTGTGCCTTTTGTATTAATTTCGGATGCGATTTCTGTGTATCATCGTCAATACGAAGGTCCAAGGGATACAGTAAACCTGAAGTGAAGCATCGGAATCTAATCTCGACTCACAGGATAGGTTCAAATCATAGAAAGTGAGAGTGTCAGTCCTCTTGTACTTAAGTCGGCATTGTGCCTTTTGTATTAAATTCATATGCAATTTCTGTGTTTCATCGCCAATAAGAAGGTCCAAGGGATACAGTAAACATGAAAAGAAGCATAGGAATCTAAAACTGGACTCACAAGGGAGGTTCAAAACATAGAAAGTTAGAGTGTCAGTCCTCTTGTACTTAAATCGGCATTGTGCTTTTTTTTTAAATTCGGATGCAATTTCTGTGTTTCATCGTCAATAAGAAGGTCCAAGGGATACAGTAAACCTGAAGTGAAACAACGGAATCTAAAACTGGACTCACAGGAGAGGTTCAAATTATAGAAAGTGAGAGTGTCAGTACTCTTGTACTTAAGTCGGCATTGTGCCTTTTGTATTAAATTCGGATGCAATTTCTGTGTTTCATCATCAATAAGAAGGTCCAAGGGATACAGTGAACCTGAAGTGAAGCATCGGAATCTAAAACTGGACTCACAGGAGAGGTTCAAATCATAGAAAGTGAGAGTGTCAGTCCTCTTGTACTTAAGTCGACATTGTGCATTTTGTATTAAATTCGGATGCAATTTCTGTGTTTCATCGTCAATAAGAAGGTCCGAGGGATACAGTAAACCTGAAGTGAAGCATCGGAATGTAAAACTGGACTCACAGGAGAGGCTCAAATCATAGAGAGTTTGAGTGTCAGTCCTCTTGTACTTTGGTCGGCATTGTGTCTTTTCTATTAATTTTGGATGCAATTTCTGTGTTTCATCGTCAGTAAGAAGGTCCGAGTTAGACAGTAAACCTGAAGAGAAGCATCGGAATCTAAAACTGGACTCACAGGAGAGGTTCAAATCATAGAAAGTTAAAGCGTCAGCCCTCTTCTACTTAAGTCGGCATTTTTACTTTTGTATTTAATTCGGATCCAATTTCTGTGTTTCATCGTCAATAAGAAGGTCCAAGGGATACAGTAAACCTGAAGTGAAGCATCGGAATCTAAAACTGGACTCACAGGAGAGTTTCGAATCATAGAAAGTTAGAGTGTCAGTCCTCTTGGACTTAAGTCGGCATTGTGCCTTTTGAATTTAATTACGATGCAATTTCTGTGTTTCATCGTCAATAAGAAGTTCCAAGGTATACAGTAAACCTGAAGTGATGCATCGGAATCTAAAACTGGACTCACAGGAGAGGTTCAAATCATAGAAAGTTAGAGTGTCAGTCCTCTTGTACTTAACTCGGCATTGTGCCTTTTGTATTAAATTCGGATGCAATTTCTGTGTTTCATCGTCAATAAGAAGGTCCAAGGGATACAGTAAACCTGAAGTGAAGCATCAGAAGCTAAAATTGGACTCATAGGAGAGGTTCAAATCATAGAAAGTTAGAGTGTCAGTCCTCTTGTACTTAGGTCGGCATTGTGCCTTCTGTATTAAATTCGGATGCAATTTCTGTGTTTCATCGTCAATAAGAATGTCCAAAGTATACAGTAAACCTGAAGTGACGCATCGGATTCTGAAACTGGACTCACAGGAGAGGTTCAAATCATAGAAAGTTAGAGTGTCAGTCCTCTAGTACTTAAGTTGGCATTGTGCCTTTTGTAATAAATTCAGAGGCAGTTTCTGTGTTTTATCGTCAATAAGATGCTCCAAGGGATACAGTAAACCTGAAGTGAAGCATCGGAATCTAAAACTGGACTCACAGGAGAGGTCCATAACATAGAAAGTTAGAGTGTCAGTCCTCTTGTACTTAAGTCGGCATTGTGCCTTTTGTATTAAATTTGGACGCAATTTCTGTGTTTCATCGTCAATAAGAAGGTACAAAAGATACAGTAAACCTGAAGAGAAGCATCGGAATCTAAAACTGGACTCACAAGAGAGGTTCAAATCATAGAAATAGAGAGTGTCAGTCCTCTTGTACTTAAGTCGGCTTTGTGCCTTTTGTATTAAATTCGGATGCAATGTCTGTGTTTCATCGTCAATAAGAAGGTCCAAGGGATACAGTAAACCTGAAGTGAAGCATCGGAATCTAGAATTGGACTCACAGGAGAGGTTCAAATCATAGAAAGTGCGAGTGTGAGTCCTCTTATATTTAAGTCGGAATTGTGCTTTTGTATTAAATTCGGATGCAATTTCTGTGTTTAATTGTCAATAAGAAGGTCCAAGGGATACAGAAAACCTGAAGTGAAGCATCGGAATCTAAACTGGACTCACAGGAGAAGTTCAAATCATAGAAAGTGAGAGTGTCAGTCCTCTTGTACTTAAGTCGGCATTGTGCCTTTTGTATTAAATTCGGATGCAATTTGTGTTTTTCATCGTCAATAAGAAGGTCCAAGGGATACAGAAAACCTGAAGTGAAGCAACGGAATCTAAAACTGGACTCACAGGAGAGGTCCATAACATAAAAAGTTAGAGTGTCAGTCCTCTTGTACTTAAGTCGGCATTGTGCCTTTTGTATTAAATTTGGACGCAATTTCTGTGTTTCATCGTCAATAAGAAGGTACAAAAGATACAGTAAACCTGAAGAGAAGCATCGGAATCTGAAACTGGACTCACAAGAGAGGTTCAAATCATAGAAATAGAGAGTGTCAGTCCTCTTGTACTTAAGTCGGCATTGTGCCTTTAGTATCAAATTCGGATGCAATTTCTGTGTTTCATCAACAATAAGAAGGACCAAGGGATACAGTAACCCTGAAGTGAAGCATCGGAATCTAAAACTGGACTCACAGGAGAGGTTCAAATCACGGAATGTTACAGTGTCAGTCCTCTTGTACTTAAGTCGGCATTGTGCCTTTTGAATTAAAATCGGATACAATTTCTGTGTTTCATCGTCAATAAGAAGGTCCAAGGGATACAGTAAACCTGAAGTGAGGCATCGGAATCTAAAACTGGACTCACAGGAGAGGTTCAAATCATAGAAAGTAAGAGTGTCAGTCCTCTTGTACTTAAGTCGGCATTGTGCCTTTTGTATTAAATTCGGATGCAATTTGTGTTTTTCATCGTCAATAAGAAGGTCCAAGGGATACAGAAAACCTGAAGTGAAGCAACGGAATCTAAAACTGGACTCACAGGAGAGGTTCATATCACAGGAAGTGAGAGTGTCAGTCCTCTTGTATTTAAGTCGGCATTGTGAATTTTGTAATAAATTCGGATGCTATTTCTGTGTTTCATCGTCAATAAGAAGTCCAAGGGATACAGTAAACATGAAGAAAAGCATAGGAATCTAAAACTGGACTCACAGGAGAGGTTCAAATCATAGAATGTTGGAGTGTCAGTCCGCTTGTACTTAAGTCGGCATTGTGCTTTTGTATTAAATTCGGATGCAATTTCTGTGTTTTATTGTCAATAAGAAGGTCCAAGGGATACAGAAAACCTGAAGTGAAGCTTCGGAATCTAAACTGGACTCACAGGAAAGGTTCAAATCATAGAAAGTGGGAGTGTCAGTCCTCTTGTACTTAAGTCGGCATTGTGCCTTTTGTATTAAATTCGGGTGCAATTTCTGTGTTTCATCGTCAATAAGAAGGTCCAAGGGATACAGTAAACCTGAAGTGAAGCATCGGAATGTAAACTGGACTCACAGGAGAGGTTCAAATCATAGAAAATTAGAGTTTCAGTCCTCTTGTACTTATCCGACATTGTGCCTTTTGTATTAAATTCGGATGCAATTTCTGTGTTTCATCGTCAATACGAAGGTCCAAGGGATACAGTAAACCTGAAGTGAAGCATCGGAATCTAAAACTTGACTCGCAGGAGAGGTTCAAATCATAGAAAGTGAGAGTGTCAGTCCTCTTGTACTTAAGTCGGCACTGTGCCTTTTGTATTAAATTCGGATGCAATTTCTGTGTTTCATCATCAATAAGAAGGTACAAGGGATACAGTAAACCTGAAGAGAAGCATCGGAATCTAAAACTGGACTCACAAGAGAGGTTCATATCATAGAAATAGAGAGTGTCAGTCCTCTTGTACCTAAGTCGGCATTGTGCCTTTTGAATTTATTTCCTATGCAATTTCTGTGTTTCATCGTCAATAAAAAGTTCCAAGGTATACAGTAAACCTGAAGTGAAGCATCGGAATCTAAAACTGGACTCACAGGAGAGGTTCGAATTAAAGAAAGTGAGAATGTCAGTCCTCTTGTACTTAAGTCGGCATTGTGCCTTTTGTATTAAATTCGGATGCGATTTCTGTGTTTCATCGTCAATGAGAAGTCCAAGGGATACAGTAAACCTGAAGTGAAGAATCGGAATCTAGAACTGGACTCACAGGAGTGGTTCAAATTATAGAAAGTGAGAGTGTCAGTCCTCTTGTACTTAAGTCGGCATTGTGCTTTAGTATTAAATTCTGATGCAATTTCTGTGTTTCATTGTCAATAAGAAGGTCCAAGGGATACAGAAAACCTGAAGTGAAGCATCGGAATGTAAACTGGACTCACAGGAGAGGTTCAATTCATAGAAAGTGAGAGTGTCAGTCCTCTTGTACTTAAGTCGGCATTGTGCCTTTTGTATTAAATTCGGATGCAATTTCTGTGTTTCATCGCCAATAAGAAGGTCTAAGGGATACAGTAATCCTGAAGTGAGGCAACGGAATCTAAAACTGAACTCACAGGAGAGGTTCATATCACAGAGGGTGAGAGTGTCAGTCCTCTTGTACTCAAGTCGGCATTGTGAATTTTGTAATAAATTCGGATGCAATTTCTGTGTTTCATCGTCAATAAAAAGGTGCAAGGGATACAGTAAACCTGAAGAAAAGCATAGGAATCTAAAACTGGACTCACAGGAGAGGTTTAAATCAAAAGAGTTAGAGTGTAAGTTCTCTTGTACTTAAGTCGGCATAGTGCCATTTGTATTACATTCAGGTGCAATTTCTGTGTTTCATCGGCAATACGAAGGTCCAAGGGATACAGTAAACCTGAAGTGAAGCATCGGAATCTAAAACTGGTCTCACAGGAGAGGTTCGAATCATAGAAAGTAAGAGTGTCAGTCCTCTTGTACTTAAGTCGGCATTGTGCCTTTTGTATTAAATTCGGATGCGATTTCTGTGTTTCATCGTCAACAAGAAGTCCAAGGGATACAGTAAACCTGAAGTGAAGCATCGGAATCTAAAACTGGACTCACAGGAGAGGTTCGAATCATAGAAAGTGAGAATGTCAGTCCTCTTGTACTTAAGTCGGCATTGTGCCTTTTGTATTAATTTCGGATGCGATTTCTGTGTTTCATCGTCAACAAGAAGTCCAAGGGATACAGTAAACCTGAGGTGAAGAATCGGAATCTAAAACTGGACTCACAGGAGAGGTTCAAATCATAGAAAGTGAGAGTGTCAGTAATCCTGTACTTCAGTCGGCATTGTGCCCTTAGTATCAAATTCGGATGCAATTTCTGTGTTTCATCAACAATAAGAAGGACCAAGGGATACAGTAAACCTGAAGTGAAGCATCGGAATCTAAAACTGGACCCACAGGAGAGGTTCAAATCATAGAAAATTACAGTGTCAGTCCTCTTGTACTTAAGTCGGCATTGTGCCTTTTGTATTAAATTCGGATGCGATTTCTGTGTTTCATCGTCAACAAGAAGTCCAAGGGATACAGTAAACCTGAAGTGAAGCATCGGAATCTAAAACTGGACTCACAGGAGAGGTTCGAATCATAGAAAGTGAGAATGTCAGTCCTCTTGTACTTAAGTCGGCATTGTGCCTTTTGTATTAAATTCGGATGCAATTTCTGTGTTTCATCGTCAATAAGAAAGTCCAAGGGATACACTAAACCTGAAGTGAAGCACCGGAATCTAAAACTGGACTCACAGGAGAGGTTCATATCACAGAAAATGAGAGTGTCAGACCTCTTGTACTTAAATCGGTATTGTGAATTTTGTAATAAATTCGGATGCAATTTCTGTGTTTCATAGTCAATAAGAAGTCCAAGGGATACAGTAAACCTGAAGAAAAGCGTAGGAATCTAAAACTGGACTCACAGGAGAGGTTCAAATCATAGAATGTTAGGGTGTCAGTCCTCTTGTACTTAAGTCGACATTGTGCTTTTGTATTAAATTCGGATGCAATTTCTGTGTTTTATTGTCAATAAGAAGGTCCAAGGGATACAGTAAACCTGAAGTGAAGCTTTGGAATCTAAACTGGACTCAGAGGAAAGGTTCAAATCATAGAAAGTGTGAGTGTCAGTCCTCTTGTACTTAAGTCGGCATTGTGCCTTTTGTATTAAATTCGGGTGCAATTTCTGTGTTTCATCGTCAATAAGAAGGTCCAAGGGATACAGTAAACCTGAAGTGAAGCATCGGAATCTAAACTGGACTCACAGGAGAGGTTCAAATCATAGAAAGTTAGAGTTTCAGTCCTCTTGTACTTAAGTCGGCATTGTGCCTTTTGTATTAAATTCGGATGCAATTTCTGTGTTTCATCGTCAATAAGAAGGTCCAAGGGATACAGTAAACCTGAAGTGAAGCATCGGAATCTAAAACTGGACTCACAGGAGAGGTTCAAATCATAGTTAGAGTGTCAGTCCTCTAGTACTTAAGTCGGCATTGTGCCTTTTGTATTAAATTCGGATGCAATTTCTGTGTTTCATCGTCAATAAGATGTTCCAAGGTATACAGTAAACCTGAAGTGAAGCATCAGAATCAAACACTGGACTCACAGGAGAGGTTCATATCATAGAAAGTTAGAGTGTCAGTCCTCTTGTACGTAAGCCGGCATTGTGCCTCTTGTATTAAATTTGGATGCAATTTCTGTGTTTCATCGTCAATAAGAAGGTACAAGGGATACAGTAAACCTAAAGTGAAGCATCGGAATCAAAAACTGGACTCACAGGAGAGGTTCAAATCATAGATAGTGAGAGTGTCAGTCCTCTTGTTCTTAAGTCGTCATTGTGCTTTTGTATTAAATTCGGATGCAATTTCTGTGTTTGATCGTCAATAAGAAGGTCCAAGGGATACAGTAAACCTGAAGTGAAGCATCGGAATCTAAATCTGGACTCACAGGAATGGTTCAAATCATAGAAAGTTAGAGTGTCAGTCCTCTTGTAATTAAGTCGGCATTGTGCATTTTATATTATATTTGAATGCAAATTCTGTGTTACATCGTCAATAAGAAGGTCCAAGGGATAAAGTATACCTGAAGTGAAGCATCGGAATCTAACTCTGGACTCACAAGAGAGGTTCAAATCATAGAAAGTGAGAGTGTCAGTCCTATTGTACTTAAGTCGGCATTGTGCCTTTTGTATTAAATTCGTATGAAATTTCTGTGTTTCATCGTCAATAAGAAGGTCCAAGGGATACAGTAAACCTGAAGTGAAGCATCGGAATCTAAAACTGGACTCACAGGAGAGGTTCAAATCATAGAGAGTTAGAGTTTCAGTCCTCTTGTACTTAAGTCGACATTGTGCCTTTTGTATTAAATTCGGATGCAATTTCTGTGTTTCATCGTCAATAAGAAGTCCAAGGGATACAGTAAACCTGAAGAAAAGCATAGGAATCTAAAACTGGACTCACAGGAGAGGTTCAAATCATAGAATGTTAGAGTGTCAGTCCACTTGTACTTAAGTCGGCATTGTGCTTTGTAATAAATTCGGATGCAATTTCTGTGTTTCATCGCCAATAAGAAGGTCTAAGGGATACAGTAAACCTGAAGAAAAGCATAGAAATCTAAAACTGGACTCACAGGAGAGGTTCGAATCATAGAAAGTGAGAATGTCAGTCCTCTTGTACTTAAGTCCCCATTGTGCCTTTTGTATTAATTTCGGATGCGATGTCTGTGTTTCATCGTCAACAAGAAGTCCAAGGGATACACTAAACCTGAAGTGAAGAATCGGAATCTAAAACTGGACTCACAGGAGAGGTTCAAATCATAGAAAGTGAGAGGGTCAGTAATCCTGTACTTAAGTCGGCATTGTGCCTTTAGTATCAAATTCGGATGCAATTTCTGTGTTTCATCAACAATAAGAAGGACCAAGGGATACAGTAAACCTGAAGTGAAGCATCGGAATCTAAAACTGGACCCACAGGAGAGGTTCAAATCATAGAAAATTACAGTGTCAGTCCTCTTGTACTTAAGTCGGCATTGTGCCTTTTGAATTAAAATCGGATACAATTTCTGTGTTTCATCGTCAATAAGAAGGTCCAAGGGATACAGTAAACCTGAAGTGAGGCATCGGAATCTAAAACTGGACTCACAGGAGAGGCTCAAATCATAGAAAGTTAGAGTGTCATTCCTCTTGTACTTAAGTCGGCATTGTGCCTTTTGTATTAAATTCGGATGCAATTTCTGTGTTTCATCGTCAATAACAAAGTCCATGGGATACACTAAACCTGAAGTGAAGCACCGGAATCTAAAACTGGACTCACAGGAGAGGTTCATATCACAGAAAATGAGAGTGTCAGACCTCTTGTACTTAAGTCGGCATTGTGAATTTTGTAATAAATTCGGATGCAATTTCTGTGTTTCATCGTCTATAAGAAGTCCAAGGGATGCAGTAAACCTGAAGAAAAGCTTAGGAATCTAAAACTGGACTCACAGGAGAGGTTCAAATCATAGAATGTTAGGGTGTCAGTCCTCTTGTACTTAGGTCGACATTGTGCTTTTGTATTAAATTCGGATGCAATTTCTGTTTTTTATTGTCAATAAGAAGGTCCAAGGGATACAGTAAACCTGAAGTGAAGCTTTGGAATCTAAACTGGACTCACAGGAAAGGTTCAAATCATAGAAAGTGGGAGTGTCAGTCCTCTTGTACTTAAGTCGGCATTGTGCCTTTTGTATTAAATTCGGGTGCAATTTCTGTGTTTCATCGTCAATAAGAAGGTCCAAGGGATACAGTAAACCTGAAGTGAAGCATCGGAATCTAAACTGGACTCACAGGAGAGGTTCAAATCATAGAAAGTTAGAGTTTCAGTCCTCTTGTACTTAAGTCGACATTGTGCCTTTTGTATTAAATTCGGATGCAATTTCTGTGTTTCATCGTCAATATGAAGGTCCAAGGGATACAGTAAACCTGAAGTGAAGCATCGGAATCTAAAACTGGACTCACTGGAGTGGTTCAAATCACAGAAAGCTACAGTGTCAGTCCTCTTGTACTTAAGTCGGCATTGTGCCTTTTGTATTAAATTCGGATGCAATTTCTGTGTTTCATCGTCAATAAGAAGGTCCAAGGGATACAGTAAACCTGAAGTGAAGCATCGGAATCTAAAACTGGACTCACAGGAGAGGTTCAAATCATAGTTAGAGTGTCTGTCCTCTAGTACTTAAGTCGGCATTGTGCCTTTTGTATTAAATTCGGATGCAATTTCTGTGTTTCATCGTCAATAAGATGTTCCAAGGTATACAGTAAACCTGAAGTGAAGCATCAGAATCTAACACTGGACTCACAGGAGAGGTTCAAATCATAGAAAGTTAGAGTGTCAGTCCTCTTGTACTTAAGCTGGCATTGTGCCTCTTGTATTAAATTTGGATGCAATTTCTGTGTTTCATCGTCAATAAGAAGGTACAAGGGATACAGTAAACCTAAAGTGAAGCATCGGAATCAAAAACTGGACTCACAGGAGAGGTTCAAATCATAGATTGTGAGAGTGTCAGTCCTCTTGTTCTTAAGTCGTCATTGTGCTTTTGTATTAAATTCGGATGCAATTTCTGTGTTTGATCGTCAATAAGAAGGTCCAAGGGATACAGTAAACCTGAAGTGAAGCATCGGAATCTAAATCTGGACTCGCAGGAATGGTTCAAATCATAGAAAGTTAGAGTGTCAGTCCTCTTGTACTTATGTCGGCATTGTGCATTTTATATTATATTTGAATGCAAATTCTGTGTTACATCGTCAATAAGAAGGTCCAAGGGATAAAGTTAACCTGAAGTGAAGCATCGGAATCTAACTCTGGACTCACAAGAGAGGTTCAAATCAAAGAAAGTGAGAGTGTCAGTCCTATTGTACTTAAGTCGGCATTGTGCCTTTTGTATTAAATTCGTATGAAATTTCTGTGTTTCATCGTCAATAAGAAGGTCCAAGGGATACAGTAAACCTGAAGTGAAGCATCGGAATCTAAAACTGGACTCACAGGAGAGGTTCAAATCATAGAAAGTGAGAGTGTCAGTCCTCTTGTACTGAAGTCGGCATTGGGCCTTTTGTATTAAATCCGGATGCAATTTCTGTGTTTCATCGTCAATTAGAAGGTCCAAGGGATACAGTAAACCTGAAGTGAAGCATCGGAATCTGAAACTGGACTCACAGGATAGGTTCAAATCATAGAAAGTGAGAGTGTCAGTCCTCTTGTACTTATATCGGCATTGTGTCTTTTGTATTAAATTCCGATGCAATTTCTGTGTTTCATCGTCAATAAGGAGGTCCAAGGGATACAGTAAACCTGGTGTGAAGCAACGGAATCTAAAACTGGACTCACAGGAGAGGTTCATATCACAGAAAATGAGAGTGTCAGTCCTCTTGTACTTAAGTCGGCATTATGAATTTTGTAATAAATTCGGATGCAATTTCTGTGTTTCATCGTCAATAAGAAGTCCAAGGGATACAGTAAACCTGAAGAAAAGCATAGGAATCTAAAACTGGACTCACAGGAGAGGTTCAAATCATAGAATGTGGGACTGTCAGTCCTCTTGTACTTAAGTCGGCATTGTGCCTTTTGTATTAAATTCGGGTGCAATTTCTGTGCTTCATCGTCAATAAGAAGGTCCAAGGGATACAGTAAACCTTAAGTGAAGCATCGGAATCTAAACTGGACTCACAGGAGAGGTTCAAATCATAGAAAGTTAGAGTTTCAGTCTTCTTGTACTTAAGGCGACATTGTGCCTTTTCTATTAAATTCGGATGCAATTTCTCTGTTTCATCGTTAATACGAAGGTCCAAGGGATACAGTAAACGTGAAGTGAAGCATCGGAATCTGAAACTGGACTCACAGGAGAGGCTCAAATCATAGAAAGTTTAAGTGTCAGTCCTCTAGTTCTTTGGTCGGCATTGTGTCATTTGTATTAAGTTTGGATGCTATTTCTGTGTTTCATCGTCAATAAGAAGGTCCAAGTTATACAGTAAACCTGAAGAGAAGCATCGGAATCTAAAACTGGACTCACAGGAGAGGTTAAAATCACAGAAAGTAACAGTGTCAGTCCTCTTGTACGTAGGTCGGCATTATGCTTTTGTATTAAATTCGGATGCAATTTCTGTGTTTCATCGTCAATAGGAAGGTCCAAGGGATACAGTAAACCTGAAGTGAGGCATCGGAATCTAAATCTGGACTCACAGGAGAGGTTCAAATCATAGAAAGTTAGAGTTTCAGTCCTCTTGTACTGAAGTCGGCATTAGGCCTTTTGTATTAAATCCGGATGCAATTTCTTTGCTTCATCGTCAATTAGAAGGTCCAAGGTATACAGTAAACCTGAAGTGAAGCATCAGAATCTAACACTGGACTCACAGGAGAGGTTCAAATCATAGAAAGTTAGAGTGTCAGTCCTCTTGTACTTAAGCCGGCATTGTGCCTCTTGTACCTAATTTGGATGCAATTTCTGTGTTTCATCGTCGATAAGAAGGTACAAGGGATACAGTAAACCTAAAGTGAAGCATCGGAATCAAAAACTGGACTCACAGGAGAGGTTCAAATCATAGATAGTGAGAGTGTCAGTCCTCTTGTTCTTAAGTCGTCATTGTGCTTTTGTATTAAATTCGGATGCAATTTCTGTGTTTGATAGTCAATAAGAAGGTCCAAGGGATACAGTAAACCTGAAGTGAAGCATCGGAATCTAAATCTGGACTCACAGGAGTGGTTCAAATCATAGAAAGTTAGAGTGTCAGTCCTCTTGTACTTAAGTCGGCATTGTGCATTTTATATTATATTTGAATGCAAATTCTGTGTTACATCGTCAATAAGAAGGTCCAAGGGATAAAGTAAACCTGAAGTGAAGCATCGGAATCTAACTCTGGACTCACAAGAGAGGTTCAAATCATAGAAAGTGAGAGTGTCAGTCCTATTGTACTTAAGTCGGCATTGGGCCTTTTGTATTCAATTCGGATGCAAATTCTGTGTTTCATATTCAATAATAAGGTCCAAGAGATACAGTAAACCTGAAACGATGCATCGGAATCTAAAACTGGGCTCACAGGAGAGGTTCAAATCATAGAAAGTGAGAGTGTCAGTCCTCTTGTACTGAAGTCGGCATTGGGCCTTTTGTATTAAATCCGGATGCAATTTCTGAGTTTCATCGTCAATTAGTAGGTCCAAGGGATACAGTAAACCTGAAGTGAAGCATCGGAATCTAAAACCGGACTCACAGGATAGGTTCAAATCATAGAAAGTGAGAGTGTCAGTCCTCTTGTACTTAGGTCGGCATTGTGCCTTTTGTATTAAATTCGGATGCAATTTCTGTGTTTCATCGTCAATAAGAAGGTCCAAGGGATAAAGTAAACCTGAAGTGAAGCATCGGAATCTAAAACTGGACTCACAGGAGAGGTTCATATCATTGAAAGTGAGAGTGTCAGTCCTCTTGTACTTAAGTTGGCATTGTGCCTTTTGTATTCAATTCGGGTGCAATTTCTGTGTTTCATCGTCAATAAGAAGGTCCAAGGGATACAGTAAACCTGAAGTGAAGCTTCGGAATCTAAAACTGGACTCACAGGAGAGGCTCAAATCACAGAAAATTTGAGTGTCAGTCCTCTTGTACTTAGGTCGGCATTGTGTCTTTTGTATTAAGTTTGGATGCAATTTCTGTGTTTCATCGTCAATAAGAAGTTCCAAGTTATACAGTAAATCTGAAGAGAAGCATCGGAATCTAAAACTGGACTCACTGGAGAGATTCAAATGATGGAAAGTTACAGTGTCAGTCCTCTTGTACTTAAGTCGGCATTGTGCCTTTTGTATTAAATTCGGGTGCAATTTCTGTGTTTCATCGTCAATAAGAAGGTCCAAGGGATACAGTTAACCTGAAGTGAAGCATCGGAATCTAAAGCTGGACTCACAGGAGAGGCTCAAATCATAGTAAGTTTAAGTGTCAGTCCTCTTGTACTTTGGTCGGCATTGTGTCTTTTGTATTAAGTTTGGATGCTATTTCTGTGTTTCATCGTCAATAAGAAGGTCCAAGTTATACAGTAAACCTGAAGAGAAGCATCGGAACCTAAAACTGGACTCACAGGAGAGGTTAAAATCACAGAAAGTTACAGTGTCAGTTATCTTGTACATAAGTCGGCATTGTGCTTCTGTATTAAATTCGGATGCAATTTCTCTGTTTCTTCGTCAATTGGAAGGTCCAAGGGATACAGTAAACCTGAAGTGAGGCATCGGAATCTAAATCTGGACTCACAGGAGAGGTTCACATCATTGAAAGTTAGAGTTTCAGTCCTCTTGTACTTAAGTCGGCATTGTGCCTTTTGTATTAAATTCGGATGCAATTTCTAAGTGTCATCGTCAATAACAAGGTCCAAGGGATACAGTAAACCTGAAGTGAAGCATCGGATTCTAAAACTGGACTCACAGGAGAGGTTCAAATCATAGAAAGTTAGAGTGTCAGTCCTCTTGTACTTAAGTCGGCATTGTGCCCTTTGTATTTAATTCGGATGCAATTACTGTGTTTCATCGCCAATAAGAAGGTCCAATGGATACAGTAAACCTGAAGTGTAGCAACGGAATCTAAAACTGGACTCACAGGAGTGGTTCAAATAATAGAAAGTGAGAGTGTCTGTCCTCTTGTACTTAAGTCGGCATTGTGCCTTTTGTATTAAATTCGGATGCAATTTCTGTGTTTCATCGTCAATAAGAAGGTCCAAGGGATACAGTAAAACAGAAGTGAAGCATCGGAATCTAAAACTCGACTCACAGGAGAGGTTCAAATCATAGAAAGTTAGAGTGTCAGTCCTCTTGTACTTAGGTCGGCATTGAGTCATTTGTATTATATTCGAATGCAATTTCTGTGTTTCATCGTCAATAAGAAGGTCCAAGGGATATAGTAAACATGACGTGAAGCATCGGAATCTAAACTGGACTCACAGGAGTGGTTCACATCATAGAAAGTGAGAGTGTCAGTCCTCTTGCACTTAAGTCGACATTGTGATTTTTGTATTAAATTCGGATGCAATTTCTGTGTTTCATCGTCAATAAGAAGGTCCAAGGAAAACAGTAAACCTGAAGTGAAGCATCGGAATCTAAAACTGGACTCACAGGAGAGGTTCAAATCATAGAAAGTTAGAGTGTCAGTCCTCTAGTACTTAAGATGGCATTGTGCTTTTTGTATTAAATTCGGATGCAATTTCTGTGCTTCATCGTCAATAAGAAGGTCCAAGGGATACAGTAAACCTGAAGTGTAGCATCGGAATCAAAAACTGGACTCACAGGAGAGGTTCAAATCATAGAAAGTTAGAGTGTCAGTCCTCTTGTACTTAGGTCGGCATTGAGCCTTTTGTATTAAATTCGAATGCAATTTCTGTGTTTCATCGTCAATAAGAAGGTCCAAGGGATACAGTAAACCTGAAGTGAGGCATGGGAATCTAAACTGGACTCAGAGGACAGGTTCACATCATAGAAAGTGAGAGTGTTAGTCCTCTTGAACTTAAGTCGACATTGTGCCTTTTGTATTAAATTCGGATGCAATTTCTGTGTTTCATCGTCAATAAGAAGGTCCAAGGGATACAGTAAACCCGAAGTGAAGCATCGGAATCTAAAACTGGGCACACAGGAGAGGTTCAAATCATAGAAAGTGAGAGTGTCAGTCCTCTTGTACGTTAGTCGGCATTGTGCCGTTAGTATTAAATTCGGATGTAATTTCTGTGTTTCATCGTCAATAGGAAGGTCCAAGGGACACAGTAAACCTGAAACGAAGCATCGGAATCTAAAACTGGACTCACAGGAGAGGTTCAAATCATAGAAAGTGAGAGTGTCAGTCCTCTTCTACTTAAGTCGGCTTTGTGCCTTTTGAATTTATTTCCGATGTAATTTCTGTGTTTCATCGTCAATAAGAAGTTCCAAGGTATACAGTAAACCTGAAGTGAAGCATCAGAATCTAACACTGGACTCACAAGGGAGGTTCAAATCATAGAAAGTGAGAGTGTCAGTCCTCTTGTACTTAAGCCGGCATTGTGCATTTTGTATTAAATTCGGATGCAATTTCTGTGTTTCATCGTCAATAAGAAGGTCCAAGGGATACAGTAAACCTAAAGTGAACCATCGGAATCTAAAACTGGACTCACAGGAGAGGTTCAAATCATAGATAGTGAGAGTGTCAGTCCGCTTGTTCTTAAGTCGTCATTGTGCTTTTTTATTAAATTCGGATGCAATTTCTGTGTTTCATCGTCAATAAGAAGGTCCAAGGGATACAGTAAACCTGAAGTGAAGCATCGGAATCTAAAACTGGACTCACAGGATAGGTTCAAATCATAGAAAGTGAGAGTGTCAGTCCTCTTGTACTTAGGTCGGCATTGTGCCTTTTGTATTACATTCGGATGCAATTTCTGTGTTTCATCGTCAATAAGAATGTCCAAGGGATACAGTAAACCTGAAGTGAAGCATCGGAATCTAAAACTAGACTCACAGGAGAGGTTCAAATCATAGAAAGTTAGAGTGTCAGTCGTCTTGTACTTAATTCGGCATTGTGCTTTTTGTATTAAATTCGGGTGCAATTTCTGTGTTTCATCGTCAATAAGAAGGTCCAAGGGATACAGTAAACCTGAAGTGAAGCATCGGAATCTAAAACTGGGCTCACAGGAGAGGTTCAAATCATAGAAAGTGAGAGTGTCAGTCTTCTTGTACGTAAGTTTGCATTGTGCCTTTTGTATTAAATTCGGATGCAATTTCTGTCTTACATCGTCAATAAGAAGGTCCAAGGGATAAAGTAAACCTGAAACGAAGCATCGGAATCTAAAACTGGACTCACAGGAGAGGTTCAAATCATAGAAAGTGAGAGTGTCAGTCCTCTTGTACTTAAGTTGGCATTGTGCCTTTTGTATTAAATCCGGATGCAATTTCTGTGTTTCATCGTCAATAAGAAGGTCCAAGGGACACAGTAAACCTGAAACGAAGCATCGGAATCTAAAACTGGACTCACAGGAGAGGTTCAAATCATAGAAAGTGAGAGTGTCAGTCCTCTTGTACTTAAGTCGGCATTGTGCCTTTTGTATTAAATCCAGATGCAATTTCTGTGTTTCGTCGTCAATAAGAAGGTCCAAGGGATACAGTAAACCTGAAGTGAAGCATCGGTATCTAAAATTGGACTCACAGGAGCGGTGCAAATCATGGAAAGTGAGGGTGTCAGTCCTCTCGTACTTAAGTCGTTAATGTGCATTTTGTATCTAATTCGGATGCAATTTCTCTGTTTCATCGTCAATAAGAACGTCCAAATATACAGTAACGTGAAGTGAAGCATCGGAATCTAAAACTGGACTCACACTAGAGGTTCAAATCATAGAAAGTGAGAGTGTCAGTCCTCTTGTACTTATGTCGGCATTCTGCCTTTTGTATTAAATTCGGATGCAATTTCTGTGTTTCATCGTCAATAAGAAGGTCCAAGGGATACAGAACTGGACTCACAGGAGAATTTCATATCATAGAAAGTTAGAGTGTCAGTCCTCTTGTACTTAAGTCGGCATTGTGAATTTTGTAATAAATTCGGATGCAATTTCAGTGTTTCATCGTCAATAAAAGGTCCAAGGGATACAGTAAACCTGAAGAGAAGCATAGGAATCTAAAACTTGACTCACAGGAGAGGTTCAAATCATAGTAAGTTAGAGTGTCAGTCCTCTTGTACCTAAGACGGCATTGTGCCTTTTGTATTAAATTCGGATGCAATTTCTGTGTTTCATCGTCAATAAGAAGGTCCAAGGGATACAAAAACCTGAAGTGTAGCAACGGAATCTAAAACTGGACTCACAGGAGTGGTTCAAATCATAGAAAATGAGAGTGTCAGTCCTCTTGTACTTAAGTCAGCATTGTGCCTTTTGTATAAAATTCGGATGCAATTTCTGTGTTTCATCATCAATAAGAAGGTCCAAGGGATACAGTAAACCTGAAGTGAAGCATCCGAATCTAGAACTGGCCTCACAGGAGAGGTTCAAATCATAGAAAGTTAGAGTGTCAGTCGTCTAGTACTTAAGTCGGCATTGTGCCTTTTGTATTAAATTCGGATGCAATTTCTGTGTTTCATCGTCAATAAGAAGGTCCAAGGGATACAGTAAACCTGAAGAGAAGCATAGGAATCTAAAACTGGACTCACAGGAGAGGTTCTTATCATAGAAGGTGAGAGTGTCAGTCCTCTTGCACTTAAGTCGGCATTGTGCCTTTTGTATTAAATTCGGATGCAATTTCTGTGTTTCATCGTCAATAAGAAGGTCCAAGGGATACAGTAAAACAGAAGTGAAGCATCGGAATCTAAAACTCGACTCACAGGAGAGGTTCAAATCATAGAAAGTTAGAGTGTCAGTCCTCTTGTACTTAGGTCGGCATTGAGTCATTTGTATTATATTCGAATGCAATTTCTGTGTTTCATCGTCAATAAGAAGGTCCAAGGGATATAGTAAACATGACGTGAAGCATCGGAATCTAAACTGGACTCACAGGAGAGGTTCACATCATAGAAAGTGAGAGTGTCAGTCCTCTTGCACTTAAGTCGACATTGTGATTTTTGTATTAAATTCGGATGCAATTTCTGTGTTTCATCGTCAATAAGAAGGTCCAAGGAAAACAGTAAACCTGAAGTGAAGCATCGGAATCTAAAACTGGACTCACAGGAGAGGTTCAAATCATAGAAAGTTAGAGTGTCAGTCCTCTAGTACTTAAGATGGCATTGTGCTTTTTGTATTAAATTCGGATGCAATTTCTGTGCTTCATCGTCAATAAGAAGGTCCAAGGGATACAGTAAACCTGAAGTGTAGCATCGGAATCAAAAACTGGACTCACAGGAGAGGTTCAAATCATAGAAAGTTAGAGTGTCAGTCCTCTTGTACTTAGGTCGGCATTGAGCCTTTTGTATTAAATTCGAATGCAATTTCTGTGTTTCATCGTCAATAAGAAGGTCCAAGGGATACAGTAAACCTGAAGTGAGGCATGGGAATCTAAACTGGACTCAGAGGACAGATTCACATCATAGAAAGTGAGAGTGTTAGTCCTCTTGAACTTAAGTCGACATTGTGCCTTTTGTATTAAATTCGGATGCAATTTCTGTGTTTCATCGTCAATAAGAAGGTCCAAGGGATACAGTAAACCCGAAGTGAAGCATCGGAATCTAAAACTGGGCACACAGGAGAGGTTCAAATCATAGAAAGTGAGAGTGTCAGTCCTCTTGTACGTTAGTCGGCATTGTGCCGTTAGTATTAAATTCGGATGTAATTTCTGTGTTTCATCGTCAATAGGAAGGTCCAAGGGACACAGTAAACCTGAAACGAAGCATCGGAATCTAAAACTGGACTCACAGGAGAGGTTCAAATCATAGAAAGTGAGAGTGTCAGTCCTCTTCTACTTAAGTCGGCTTTGTGCCTTTTGAATTTATTTCCGATGTAATTTCTGTGTTTCATCGTCAATAAGAAGTTCCAAGGTATACAGTAAACCTGAAGTGAAGCATCAGAATCTAACACTGGACTCACAAGGGAGGTTCAAATCATAGAAAGTGAGAGTGTCAGTCCTCTTGTACTTAAGCCGGCATTGTGCATTTTGTATTAAATTCGGATGCAATTTCTGTGTTTCATCGTCAATAAGAAGGTCCAAGGGATACAGTAAACCTAAAGTGAACCATCGGAATCTAAAACTGGACTCACAGGAGAGGTTCAAATCACAGATAGTGAGAGTGTCAGTCCTCTTGTTCTTAAGTCGTCATTGTGCTTTTTTATTAAATTCGGATGCAATTTCTGTGTTTCATCGTCAATAAGAAGGTCCAAGGGATACAGTAAACCTGAAGTGAAGCATCGGAATCTAAAACTGGACTCACAGGATAGGTTCAAATCATAGAAAGTGAGAGTGTCAGTCCTCTTGTACTTAGGTCGGCATTGTGCCTTTTGTATTACATTCGGATGCAATTTCTGTGTTTCATCGTCAATAAGAATGTCCAAGGGATACAGTAAACCTGAAGTGAAGCATCGGAATCTAAAACTAGACTCACAGGAGAGGTTCAAATCATAGAAAGTGAGAGCGTCAGTCTTCTTGTACGTAAGTCTGCATTGTGCCTTTTGTATTAAATTCGGATGCAATTTCTGTCTTACATCGTCAATAAGAAGGTCCAAGGGATAAAGTAAACCTGAAACGAAGCATCGGAATCTAAAACTGGACTCACAGGAGAGGTTCAAATCATAGAAAGTGAGAGTGTCAGTCCTCTTGTACTTAAGTTGGCATTGTGCCTTTTGTAATAAATCCGGATGCAATTTCTGTGTTTCATCGTCAATAAGAAGGTCCAAGGGACACAGTAAACCTGAAACGAAGCATCGGAATCTAAAACTGGACTCACAGGAGAGGTTCAAATCATAGAAAGTGAGAGTGTCAGTCCTCTTGTACTTAAGTCGGCATTGTGCCTTTTGTATTAAATCCAGATGCAATTTCTGTGTTTCGTCGTCAATAAGAAGGTCCAAGGGATACAGTAAACCTGAAGTGAAGCATCGGTATCTAAAATTGGACTCACAGGAGCGGTGCAAATCATGGAAAGTGAGGGTGTCAGTCCTCTCGTACTTAAGTCGTTAATGTGCATTTTGTATCTAATTCGGATGCAATTTCTCTGTTTCATCGTCAATAAGAACGTCCAAATATACAGTAACGTGAAGTGAAGCATCGGAATCTAAAACTGGACTCACACTAGAGGTTCAAATCATAGAAAGTGAGAGTGTCAGTCCTCTTGTACTTATGTCGGCATTCTGCCTTTTGTATTAAATTCGGATGCAATTTCTGTGTTTCATCGTCAATAAGAAGGTCCAAGGGATACAGAACTGGACTCACAGGAGAATTTCATATCATAGAAAGTTAGAGTGTCAGTCCTCTTGTACTTAAGTCGGCATTGAGAATTTTGTAATAAATTCGGATGCAATTTCAGTGTTTCATCGTCAATAAAAGGTCCAAGGGATACAGTAAACCTGAAGAGAAGCATAGGAATCTAAAACTTGACTCACAGGAGAGGTTCAAATCATAGTAAGTTAGAGTGTCAGTCCTCTTGTACCTAAGACGGCATTGTGCCTTTTGTATTAAATTCGGATGCAATTTCTGTGTTTCATCGTCAATAAGAAGGTCCAAGGGATACAAAAACCTGAAGTGTAGCAACGGAATCTAAAACTGGACTCACAGGAGTGGTTCAAATCATAGAAAATGAGAGTGTCAGTCCTCTTGTACTTAAGTCAGCATTGTGCCTTTTGTATAAAATTCGGATGCAATTTCTGTGTTTCATCATCAATAAGAAGGTCCAAGGGATACAGTAAACCTGAAGTGAAGCATCGGAATCTAGAACTGGATTCACAGGAGAGGTTCAAATCATAGAAAGTTAGAGTGTCAGTCGTCTAGTACTTAAGTCGGCATTGTGCCTTTTGTATTAAATTCGGATGCAATTTCTGTGTTTCATCGTCAATAAGAAGGTCCAAGGGATACAGTAAACCTGAAGAGAAGCATAGGAATCTAAAACTGGACTCACAGGAGAGGTTCTTATCATAGAAGGTGAGAGTGTCAGTCCTCTTGCACTTAAGTCGGCATTGTGAATTTTGTAATTAATTCGGATGCACTTTCTGTGTATCATCGTCATTAAAAAGGTCCAAGGGATATAGTAAACCTGAAGTGAAGCATAGGAATCTAAAACTGGACTCACAGGAGAGGCTCAAATCATAGAAAGTCAGAGTGTCAGTCCTCTTGTACTTAAGTCGGCATTGTGCCTTTTGAATTAAATTCGGATGCAATTTCTGCGTTTCATCGTCAATAAGAAGGTCCAAGTGATATAGTAAACCTGATGTGAAGCATCGGAATCTAAACTGGACTCACAGGAGAGGTTCAAATCATAAAAAGTTAGAGTGTCAGTCGTCTAGTACTTAAGTCGGCATTGTGCCTTTTGTATTAAATTCGGATGCAATTTCTGTGTTTCATCGTCAATAAGAAGGTCCAAGGGATACAGTAAACCTGAAGAGAAGCATAGGAATCTAAAACTGGACTCACAGGAAAGGTTCTTGTCATAGGAAGTGAGAGTGTCAGTCCTCTTGTACTTAAGTCGGCATTGTGAATTTTGTAATAATTTCGGATGCAATATCTGTGTTTCATCGTCAATAAAAAGGTCCTAGGGATACAGTAAACCTGAAGTGAAGCATTGGAATCTAAAACTGGACTCACAGGAGAGGTTCAAATCATAGAAAGTTAGAGTGTCAGTCGTCTAGTACTTAAGTCGGCATTGTGCCTTTTGTATTAAATTCGGATGCAATTTCTGTGTTTCATCGTCAATAAGAAGGTCCAAGGGATACAGTAAACCTGAAGAGAAGCATAGGAATATAAAACTGGACTCAGAGGAGGGGTTCTTATCATAGAAAGTGAGAGTGTCAGTCCTCTTGTACTTAAGTCGGCATTGTGAATTTTGTAATAAATTCGGACGCAATTTCTGTGTTTCATCGTCAATAAAAAGGTCCAAGGGATACAGTAAACCTGAAGAGAAGCATAGGAATCTAAAACTGGACTCACAGGAGAGGTTCAAATCAGAGAAAGTTAGAGTGTCAGTCTTCTTGTACCTAAGACGGCATTGTGCCTTTTGTATTAAATTCGGATGCAATTTCTGTGTTTCATCGTCAATAAGAAGGTCCTAGGGATACAGTAAACCTGAAGTGTAGCAACGGAATCTAAAACTGGACTCACAGGAGTGGTTCAAATCATAGATAATGAGAGTGTCAGTCCTCTTGTACTTAGGTCGGCATTGAGCCTTTTGTATAAAATTCGGATGCAATGTCTGTGTTTCTTCATCAATAAGAAGGTCCAAGGGATACAGTAAACCTGAAGTGAAGCATCGGAATCTAGAACTGGCCTCACAGGAGAGGTTCAAATCATAGAAAGTTAGAGTGTCAGTCCTCTTGTACTTAGGTCGGCATTGTGCCTTTTGTATTAAATTCGGATGCAATTTCTGCGTTTCGTCGTCAATAAGAAGGTCCAAGTGATATAGTAAACCTGAAGTGAAGCATCGGAATCTAAACTGGACTCACAGGAGAGGTTCAAATCATAAAAAGTTAGAGTGTCAGTCGTCTAGTACTTAAGTCGGCATTGTGCCTTTTGTATTAAATTCGGATGCTATTTCTGTGTTTCATCGTCAATAAGAAGGTCCAAGGGATACAGTAAACCTGAAGAGAAGCATAGGAATCTAAAACTGGACTCACAGGAGAGGTTCTTATCATAGGAAGTGAGAGTGTCAGTCCTCTTGTACTTAAGTCGGCATTGTGAATTTTGTAATAATTTCGGATGCAATATCTGTGTTTCATCGTCAATAAAAAGGTCCAAGGGATACAGTAAACCTGAAGTGAAGCATTGGAATCTAAAACTGGACTCACAGGAGAGGTTCAAATCATAGAAAGTTAGAGTGTCAGTCGTCTAGTACTTAAGTCGGCATTGTGCCTTTTGTATTAAATTCGGATGCAATTTCTGTGTTTCATCGTCAATAAGAAGGTCCAAGGGATACAGTAAACCTGAAGAGAAGCATAGGAATATAAAACTGGACTCACAGGAGAGGTTCTTATCATAGAAAGTGAGAGTGTCAGTCCTCTTGTACTTAAGTCGGCATTGTGAATTTTGTAATAAATTCGGATGCAATTTCAGTGTTTCATCGTCAATAAAAGGTCCAAGGGATACAGTAAACCTGAAGAGAAGCATAGGAATCTAAAACTTGACTCACAGGAGAGGTTCAAATCATAGTAAGTGAGAGTGTCAGTCCTCTTGTACTTAGGTCGGCATTGTGCCTTTTGTATTAAATTCGGATGCAATTTCTGTGTTTCATCGTCAATAAGAAGGTCCAAGGGATACAGTAAACCTGAAGTGTAGCAACGGAATCTAAAACTGGACTCACAGGAGTGGTTCAAATCATAGAAAATGAGAGTGTCAGTCCTCTTGTACTTAAGTCAGCATTGTGCCTTTTGTATAAAATTCGGATGCAATTTCTGTGTTTCATCATCAATAAGAAGGTCCTAGGGATACAGTAAACCTGAAGTGAAGCATCGGAATCTAGAACTGGCCTCACAGGAGAGGTTCAAATCATAGAAAGTTAGAGTGTCAGTCGTCTAGTACTTAAGTCGGCATTGTGCCTTTTTATTTAATTCGGATGCAATTTCTGTGTTTCATCGTCAATAAGAAGGTACAAGGGATACAGTAAACCTGAAGAGAAGCATAGGAATCTAAAACTGGACTCACAGGAGAGGTTCAAATTATAGAAAGTTAGAGTGTCAGTCCTCTTGTACTTAAGTCGGCATTGTGCCTTTCCGATGTAATTTCTGTGTTTCATCGTGAATAAGAAATTGCAAGGTATCCAGTAAATCTGAAGTGAAGCATCAGAATCTAACACTGGACTCACAGAAGAGGTTCAAATCATAGAAAGATAGAGTGTCAGTCCTCTTGTACTTAAACCGGCATTGTGCCTTTTGTATTAAATTCGGATGCAATTTCTGTGTTTCATCGTCAGTAAGAAGGTCCAAGGGATACAGTAAACCTAAAGTGAAGCATCGGAATCTAAAACTGGACTCACAGGAGAGGTTCAAATCATAAATAGTGAGAGTGTCAGTCCTCTTGTTCTTAAGTCGTCATTGTGCTTTTGTATTAAATTCGGATGCAATTTATGTGTTCCATCGTCAATAAGAAGGTCCAAGGGATACAGTAAACCTGAAGTGAAGCATCGGAATCTATATCTGGACTCACAGGACAGGTTCAAATCATAGAGAGTCAGAGTGTCAGTCCTCTTGTACTTAAGTCGGCAATGAGCGTTTTATATTATATTTGAATGCAAAATCTGTGTTACATCGTCAATAAGAAGGTCCAAGGGATACAGTAAACCTGAAATGAAGCATCGGAATCTAACACTGGACTCACAAGAGAGGTTCAAATCATAAAAAGTTAGAGTGTCAGTCGTCTAGTACTTAAGTCGGCATTGTGCCTTTTGTATTAAATTCGGATGCAATGTCTGTGTTTCATCGTCAATATGAAGGTCCAAGGGATACAGTAAACCTGAAGAGAAGCATAGGAATCTAAAACTGGACTCACAGGAGAGGTTCTTATCACAGGAAGTGAGAGTGTCAGTCCTCTTGTACTTAAGTCGTCATTGTGAATTTTGTAATAAATTCGGATGCAATTTCTGTGTTTCATCGTCAATAAAAAGGTCCAAGGGATACAGTAAACCTGAAGTGAAGCATAGGAATCTAAAACTGGACTCACAGGAGAGGTTCAAATCATAGAAAGTCAGAGTGTCAGTCGTCTAGTACTTAAGTCGGCATTGTGCCTTTTGTATTAAATTCGGATGTAATTTCTGTGTTTCATCGTCAATAAGAAGGTCCAAGGGATACAGTAAGCCTGAAGAGAAGCATAGGAATCTAAAACTGGACTCACAGGAGAGGTTCTTATCATAGAAAGTGAGAGTGTCAGTCCTCTTCTACTTAAGTCGGCATTGTGAATTTTGTAATTAATTCGGATGCAATTTCTGTGTTTCATCGTCAATAAAAAGGTCCAAGGGATACAGTAAACCTGAAGTGAAGCATAGGAATCTAAAACTGGACTCAGAGGAGAGGTTCAAATCATAGAAAGTTAGAGTGTCAGTCCTCTTGTACTTAAGTCGGCATTGTGCCTTTTGAATTTAAATCCGATGTAATTTCTGTGTTACATCGTCAATATGAAGTTCCAAGGTATACAGTAAACCTGAAGTGAAGCATCAGAATCTAACACTGGACTCACAGGAGAGGTTCAAATCATAGAAAGTGAAAGTGTCAGTCCTCTTGTACTTAAGTCGGCATTGTGCCTTTTGTATTAAATTCGGGTGCAATTTCTGTGTTTCATCGTCAATAAGAAGGTCCAAGGGATTCAGTGAACCTAAAGTGAAGCATCGGAATCTAAAACTGGACTCACAGGAGTGGTTCAAATCATAGTTAGTGAGAGTGTCGGTCCTCTTGTTCTTAAGTCGTCATTGTGCTTTTGTATTAAATTCGGATGCAATTTCTGTGCTTCATCGTCAATAACTAGGTCTAAGGGATACAGTAAACCTGAAGTGAAGCATCGGAATCTAAATCTGGACTCACAGGAGAAGTTCAAATCATAGAAAGTTACAGTGTCAGTCCTCTTGTACTTAAGTCGGCATTGTGCATTTTGTATTATATTCGAATGCAAAATCTGTGTTTCATCGTCAATAAGAGGGTCCAAGGGATACAGTAAACCTGAAGTGATGCATCCGTATCTGAAACTGGACTCACAGGAGAGGTTCAAATCATAGAAAGTAAGAGTGTCAGTCCTCCTGTACTTAAGTCGGCATTGTGCCTTTTGTATTAAATTCGGATGCAATTTATGTGTTCCATCGTCATTAAGAAGGTCCAAGGTATACAGTAAACCTGAAGTGATGCATCAATATCTGAAACTGGACTCACAGGAGAGGTTCAAATCATAGAAAGTTAGAGTGTCAGTCCTCTTGTACTTAAGTCGGCATTGTGCCTTTTGAATTTAATTCCGATGTAATTTCTGTGTTTCATCGTCAATAAGAAGTTGCAAGGTATACAGTAAAGCTGAAGTGAAGCATCAGAATCTAACACTGGACTCACAGAAGAGGTTCAAATCATAGAAAGTTAGAGTGTCAGTCCTCTTGTACTTAAGTCGGCATTGTGCCTTTTGTATTAAATTCGGATGCAATTTCTGTGTTTCATCGTCAATAAGAAGGTCCAAGGGATACAGTGAACCTAAAGTGAAGCATCGGAATCTAAATCTGGACTCACAGGAGATTTTCAAATCATAGAAAGAGAGAGTGTCAGTCCTTTTGTAGTGAAGTCGGCATTGTGGCTTCAGTATTAAATCCGGATGCAATTTCTGTGTTTCATCGTCATTTAGAAGGTCCAAGGGATACAGTAAACCTGATGTGAAGCATCGGAATCTAAAACTGGAATCACAGGATAGGTTCAAATCATAGAAAGTGAGAGTGTCAGTCCTCTTGTACTTAGGTCGGCATTGTGCCTATTGTATTAAAATCGGATGCAATTTCTGTGTTTCATAGTCAATAAGAAGGTCCAAAGGATACAGTAAACCTGAAGTGAAGCATCGTAATCTAAAACTGGGGTCACAGGAGAGGTTCAAATCATAGAAAGTGAGAGTGTGAGTCCTCTTGTACGTAAGTCTGCATTGTGCCTTTTGTATTAAATTCGGATGCAATTTCTGTGTTTCATCGTCAATAAGAAGGTCCAAGGGATAAAGTAAACCTGAAACGAAGTATCGGAATCTAAAACTGGACTCACAGGAGAGGTTCAAATCATAGAAAGTGAGAGTGTCAGTCCTCCTGTACTTAAGTCGGCATTGTGCCTTTTGTATTAAATCCGGATGCAATTTCTGTGTTTCATCGTCAATAACAAGGTCCAAGGGATACAGTAAACCTGAAGTGAAGCATCGGAATCTAAAACTGGGCTCACAGGAGAGGTTCAAATCATAGAAAGTGAGAGTGTCAGTCCTCTTGTACGTAAGTCGGCATTGTGCCTTTAGTATTAAATTCGAATGCAATTTCTGTGTTTCTTCGTCAATAAGAAGGTCCAAGGGACACATTAAACCTGAAACGAAGCATCGGAATCTAAAACTGGACTCACAGGAGAGGTTCAAATCATAGAAAGTGAGAGTGTCAGTCCTCTTGTACTTAAGTCGGCATTGTGCCTTTTGTATTAAATCCAGATGCAATTTCTGTGTTTCATCGTCAATAAGAAGGTCCAAGGGATACAGTAAACCTGAAGTGAAGCATAGGAATCTAAAACTGGACTCACAGGAGAGGTTCAAATCATAGAAAGTCAGAGTGTCAGTCGTCTAGTACTTAAGTCGGCATTGTGCCTTTTGTATTAAATTCGGATGTAATTTCTGTGTTTCATCGTCAATAAGAAGGTCCAAGGGATACAGTAAGCCTGAAGAGAAGCATAGGAATCTAAAACTGGACTCACAGGAGAGGTTCTTATCATAGAAAGTGAGAGTGTCAGTCCTCTTCTACTTAAGTCGGCATTGTGAATTTTGTAATTAATTCGGATGCAATTTCTGTGTTTCATCGTCAATAAAAAGGTCCAAGGGATACAGTAAACCTGAAGTGAAGCATAGGAATCTAAAACTGGACTCAGAGGAGAGGTTCAAATCATAGAAAGTTAGAGTGTCAGTCCTCTTGTACTTAAGTCGGCATTGTGCCTTTTGAATTTAAATCCGATGTAATTTCTGTGTTACATCGTCAATATGAAGTTCCAAGGTATACAGTAAACCTGAAGTGAAGCATCAGAATCTAACACTGGACTCACAGGAGAGGTTCAAATCATAGAAAGTGAAAGTGTCAGTCCTCTTGTACTTAAGTCGGCATTGTGCCTTTTGTATTAAATTCGGGTGCAATTTCTGTGTTTCATCGTCAATAAGAAGGTCCAAGGGATTCAGTGAACCTGAAGTGAAGCATCGGAATTTAATACAGGACTTACAGGATAGGTACAAATCATAGAAAGTGAGGGTGTCAGCCCTCTCGTACTTAAGTCGGCATTGTTATTTTGTATTAAATTCGGATGCAATTTCTGTGTTTCATTGTCAATAAGAACGTCCAAGGTATACAGTAACGTGAAGTGAAGCATCGGAATCTAAAACTGGACTCACAGTAGAGGTTCAAATAACAGAAAGTTAGAGTGTCAGTCCTCTTGTACTTAGGTCGGCATTGTGCCTTCTGTAATAAATTCGTATGCAATTTCTGTGTTTCATCTTCAATAAGAAGGTCCAAGGTATACAGTAAACCTGAAGTGAGGCATCGTATTCTGAAACTGTACTCACAGGAGAGGTTCAAATCATAGAAAGTTAGAGTGTAAGTCCTCTTGTACTTAAGTCGGCATTGTGCCTTTTGTATTAAATTCGGATGCAATTTCAGTGTTTCATCGTCAATAAGAAGGTCCAAGGGATACAGTAAACCTGAAGTGAAGCATCGTAATGTAAAACTGGACTCACAGGAGAATTTCAAATCACAGAAAGATAGAGTGTCAGTCCTCTTGTACTTAAGTCGGCATTGTGGCTTTTGTATTATAGTCGGATGCAATTACTGTGTTTCATCGTCAATAAGAAGGTCCAAGGTATACAGTAAACCTGAAGTGAAGCATCGGAATCTAAAACTGTCCTCACAGGAGAGGTTCAAATCATAGAAAGTTAGAGTGTCAGTCCTCTTGTACTTAGGTCGGCATTGTGCCTTTTGTATTAAATTCGGATGCAATTTCTGTGTTTCATCGTCAATAAGAAGGTCCAAGGGATACGGTAAATCTGAAGTGAATCATCGGAATCTAAAACTGGACTCACAGGAGAGGTTCAAATCATAGAAAGTTAGAGTGTCAGTCGTCTATTACTTAAGTCGGCATTGTGCCTTTTGTATTAAATTCGGATACAATTTCTGTGTTTCATCGTCAATAAGAAGGTCCAAGGGATACGGTAAACCTGAAGAGAAGCATAGGAATCTAAAACTGGACTCACAGGAGAGGTTCTTATCATAGAAAGTGAGAGTGTCAGTCCTCTTGTACTTAAGTCGGCATTGTGAATTTTGTAATAAATTCGGATGCAATTTCTGTGTTTCATCGTCAATAAAAAGGTCCAAGGGATACAGTAAACCTGAAGTGAAGCATAGGAATCTAAAACTGGACTCACAGGAGAGGTTCAAATCGTAGAAAGTTAGAGTGTCAGTCCTCTTGTACGTAAGTCGGCATTGTCCCTTTTGAATTTAAATCCGATGTAATTTCTGTGTTACATCGTCAATAAGAAGTTCCAAGGTATACAGTAAACCTGACGTGAAGCATCAGAATCTAACACTGGACTCATAGGAGAGGTTCAAATCGTAGAAAGTTACAGAGTCAGTCCTCTTGTACTTAAGTCGGCATTTTGAATTTTGTAATAAATTCGGATGCAATTTCTGTGTTTCATCGTCAATAAAAAGGTCCAAGGGATACAGTAAACATGAAGTGAAGCATCGGAATCTAAAACTGGGCTCACAGGAGAGGTTCAAATCATAGAAAGTGAGAGTGTCAGTCCTCTTGTACGTAAGTCGGCATTGTGCCTTTTGTATTAAAATCGGATGCAATTTCTGTGTTTCATCGTCAATAAGAAGGTCCAAGGTATACAGTAAACATGAAGTGAAGCACCGGATTCTAAAACTGGACTCACAGTAGAGGTTCAAATCACAGAAAGTTAGAGTGTCAGTCCTCTTCTACTTAGGTCGGCATTGTGCCTTCTGTATTAAATTCGGATGCAATTTCTGTGTTTCATCTTCAATAAGAAGGTCCAAGGTATACAGTAAACCTGAAGTGAGGCATCGGATTCTAAAACTGGACTCACAGGAGAGGTTCAAATCATAGAAAGTTAGAGCGTCAGTCCTCTTGTACTTAAGTCGGCATTGCGCCATTTGTATTAAATTCGGTTGCAATTTCTGTGTTTCATCGTCAATAAGAAAGTCCAAGGGAAACAGAAAACCTGAAGTGAAGCATCGGAATCTAAAACTGGACTCACAGGAGAGGTTCAAATCATAGAAAGTTAGAGTGTCAGTCGTCTTGTACTTAATTCGGCATTGTGCCTTTTGTATTAAATTCGTTGCAATTTCTGTGTTTCATCGTCAGTAAGAAGGTCAGTCGTCTTGTACTTAATTCGGCATTGTGCCTTTTGTATTAAATTCGGTGCAATTTCTGTGTTTCATCGTCAGTAAGAAGGTCCAAGGGATACAGTAAACCTGAAGTGAAGCATCGGAAACAAAAACGGGACTCACAGGACAGGTTCAAATGATAGAAAGTGAGAGTGTCAGTGCTCTTGTACTTAAGTCGGCATTCTGCCTTTTGTATTAAATTCGGATGCAATTTCTGTGTTTCATCGTCAATAAGAAGGTCCAAGGGATACAGAACTGGACTCACAGGAGAAATTCATATCATAGAAAGTTAGAGTGTCAGTTCCTCTTGTACTTAAGTCGGCATTGTGCCTTTTGTATTAAATTCGGATGCAATTTCGGCGTTTCATCTTTAATAAGAAGGTACAAGGGATACAGTAAACCTGAAGTGAAGCATCGGAATCTAAAACTGGGCTCACAGGAGAGGTTCAAATCATAGAAAGTTAGAGTGTCAGTCCTCTTGTACTTAAGTCGGCATTGCGCCATTTGTATTAAATTCGGTTGCAATATCTGTGTTTCATCGTCAATAAGAAAGTCCAAGGGAAACAGAAAACCTGAAGTGAAGCATCGGAATCTAAAACTGGACTCACAGGAGAGGTTCAAATCATAGAAAGTGAGAGTGTCAGTCCTCTTGTACTTAAGTCGGCATTGTGAATTTTGTAATAAATTCGGATGCAATTTCTGTGTTTCATCGTCAATAAAAAGGTCCAAGGGATACAGTAAACCTGAAGTGAAGCATAGGAATCTAAAACGGGACTCACAGGAGAGGTTCAAATCATAGAAAGTTAGAGTGTCAGTCCTCTTGTACTTAAGTCGGCATTGTCCCTTTTGAACTTAAATCCGATGTAATTTCTGTGTTACATCGTCAATAAGAAGTTCCAAGGTATACAGTAAACCTGAAGTGAAGCATCAGAATCTAACACTGGACTCATAGGAGAGGTTCAAATCATAGAAAGTTACAGTGTCAGTCCTCTTGTACTTAAGTCGGCATTGTGCATTTTGTATTATATTTGAATGCAAATTCTGTGTTTCATCGTCAATAAGTAAGTCCAAGGGATACAGTAAACCTGAAGTGATGCATCGGTATCTGAAACTGGACTCACAGGAAAGGTTCAAATCATAGAAAGTTAGAGTGTCAGTCCTCCTGTACTTAAGTCGGCATTGTGCCTTTTGTATTAAATTCGGATGCAATTTATGTGTTTCATCGTCAATAAGAAGGTCCAAGGGATAAAGTAAACCTGAAACGAAGCATCGGAATCTAAAACTGGACTCTCGGGTGAGGTTCAAATCATAGAAAGTGAAAGTGTCAGTCCTCTGGTACGTAAGTCGGCATTGTGCCTTTTGTATTAAAATCGGATGCAATTTCTGTGTTTCATCGTCAATAAGAAGGTCCAAGGTATACAGTAAACATGAAGTGAAGCACCGGATTCTAATACTGGACTCACAGTAGAGGTTCAAATCACAGAAAGTTAGAGTGTCAGTCCTCTTGTACTTAGGTCGGCATTGTGCCTTCTGTATTAAATTCGGATGCAATTTCTGTGTTTCATCGTCAATAAGAAGGTCCAAGGTATACAGTAAACCTGAAGTGAGGCATCGGAATCTAAAACTGGACTCACAGGAGAGGTTCAAATCATAGAAAGTTAGAGTGTCAGTCCTCTTGTACTTAAGTCGGCATTGCGCCATTTGTATTAAATTCGGTTGCAATATCTGTGTTTCATCGTCAATAAGAAAGTCCAAGGGAAACAGAAAACCTGAAGTGAAGCATCGGAATCTAAAACTGGACTCACAGGAGAGGTTCAAATCATAGAAAATTAGAGTGTCAGTCGTCTTGTACTTTATTCGGCATTGTGCCTTTTGTATTAAATTCGGGTGCAATTTCTGTGTTTCATCGTCAATAAGAAGGTCCAGGGGATACAGTAAACCTGAAGTGAAGCATCGGAATCTAAAACTGGGCTCACAGGAGAGGTTCAAATCATAGAAAGTGAGAGTGTCAGTCCTCTTGTACGTAAGTCTGCATTGTGCCTTTTGTATTAAATTCGGAAGCGATTTCTGTGTTTCATCGTCAATAAGAAGGTCCAAGGGATTTAGTAAACCCGACACGAAGCATCGGAATCTAAAACTGGACTCACAGGAGAGGTTCAAATCATAGAAAGTGAGAGTGACAGTCCTCTTGTACTTAAGTCGGCATTGTGCCTTTTGTATTAAATCCGGATGCAATTTCTGTGTTTCATCGTCACTAAGAAGGTCCAAGGGATACAGTAAACCTGAAGTGAAGCATCGGAATCTAAAACTGGGCTCACAGGAGAGGTTCAAATCATAGAAAGTGAGAGTGTCAGTCCTCTTGTACGTAAGTCGGCATTGTGCCTTTAGTATTAAATTCGGATGCAATTTCTGTGTTTCATCGTCAATAAGAAGGTCCAAGGGACACAGTAAACCTGAAACGAAGCATCGGAATCTAAAGCTGGACTCACAGGAGCGGTACAAATCATAGAAAGTGAGGGTGTCAGCCCTCTCGTACTTAAGTCGGCATTGTTATTTTGTATTAAATTCGGATGCAATTTCTGTGTTTCATTGTCAATAAGAACGTCCAAGGTATACAGTAACGTGAAGTGAAGCATCGGAATCTAAAACTGGACTCACAGTAGAGGTTCTAATAACAGAAAGTTAGAGTGTCAGTCCTCTTGTACTTAGGTCGGCATTGTGCCTTCTGTATTAAATTCGGATGCAATTTCTGTGTTTCATCTTCAATAAGAAGGTCCAAGGTATACAGTAAACCTGAAGTGAGGCATCGTATTCTGAAACTGTACTCACAGGAGAGGTTAAAATCACAGAAAGTGAGAGTGTCAGTCCTCTTGTACTTAAGTCGGCATTGTGCCTTTTGTATTAAGTTCGGATGCAATTTCTGTGTTTCATCGTCAATAAGAAGGTCCAAGGGATACAGTAAACCTGAAGTGAAGCAACGTAATGTAAAACTGGACTCACAGAAGAATTTCAAATCACAGAAAGATAGAGTGTCAGCTCTCTTGTACGTAAGTCGGCAATGTGATTTTTGTATTAAATCCGGATGCAATTTCTGTGTTTCATCGTCAATAAGAAGGTTCAAGGGATACAGTAAACCTGAAGTGAAGCATCGTAATGTAAAACTGGACTCACAGGAGAATTTCAAATCACAGAAAGATACAGTGTCAGTCCTCTTGTACTTAAGTCGGCATTGTGGCTTTTGTATTAAAGTCGGATGCAATTACTGTGTTTCATCGTCAATAAGAAGGTCCAAGGGATACAGTAAACCTGAAGTGAAGCATCGGGATCTAAAATTGGACTCACAGGAGAGGTTCAAATCATAGAAAGTGAGTGTGTCAGTGCTCTTGTACTTAAGTCGGCATTGTGCCTTTTGTATTAATTTCGGATGCAATATCTGTGTGTCATCGTCAATGAGAAGGTCCAAGGGATACAGTAAACCTGAAGTGAAGCATCGGAATCTAAAACTGGCCTCACAGGAGAGGTTCAAATCATAGAAAGTTAGAGTGTCAGTCCTCTTGTACTTAGGTCGGCATTGTGCCTTTTGTATTAAATTCGGATGCAATTTCTGTGTTTCATCGTCAATAAGAAGGTCCCAGGGATACGGTAAATCTGAAGTGAATCATCGGAATCTAAAACTGGACTCACAGGAGAGGTTCAAATCATAGAAAGTTAGAGTGTCAGTCGTCTATTACTTAAGTCGGCATTGTACCTTTTGTATTAAATTCGGATGCGATTTCTGTGTTTCATCGTCAATAAGAAGGTCCAAGGGATACAGTAAACCTGAAGAGAAGCACAGGAATCTAAAACTGGACTCACAGGAGAGGTTCTTATCATAGAAAGTGAGAGTGTCAGTCCTCTTGTACTTAAGTCGGCATTGTGAATTTTGTAATAAATTCGGATGCAATTTCTGTGTTTCATCGTCAATAAAAAGGTCCAAGAGATACAGTAAACCTGAAGTGAAGCATAGGAATCTAAAACGGGACTCACAGGAGAGGTTCAAATCATAGAAAGTTAGAGTGTCAGTCCTCTTGTACTTAAGTCGGCATTGTCCCTTTTGATATTAAATCCGATGTAATTTCTGTGTTACATCGTCAATAAGAAGTTCCAAGGTATACAGTAAACCTGAAGTGAAGCATCAGAATCTAACACTGGACTCATAGGAGAGGTTCAAATCATAGAAAGTTACAGTGTCAGTCCTCTTGTACTTAAGTCGGCATTGTGCATTTTGTATTATATTTGAATGCAAATTCTGTGTTTCATCGTCAATAAGTAAGTCCAAGGGATACAGTAAACCTGAAGTGATGCATCGGTATCTGAAACTGGACTCACAGGAAAGGTTCAAATCATAGAAAGTTAGAGTGTCAGTCCTCCTGTACTTAAGTCGGCATTGTGCCTTTTGTATTAAATTCGGATGCAATTTATGTGTTTCATCGTCAATAAGAAGGTCCAAGGGATAAAGTAAACCTGAAACGAAGCATCGGAATCTAAAACTGGACTCACGGGAGAGGTTCAAATCATAGAAAGTGAAAGTGTCAGTCCTCTTGTACGTAAGTCGGCATTGTGCCTTTTGTATTAAATCCGGATGGAATTTCTGTGTTTCATCGTCAATAAGAAGGTCCAAGGGATACAGTAAACCTGAAGTGAAGCATCGGAATCTAAAACTGGGCTCACAGGAGAGGTTCATATCATAGAAAGTGAGAGTGTCAGTCCTCTTGTACTTAAGTCGGCATTGTGAATTTTGTAATAAATTCGGATGCAATTTCTGTGTTTCATCATCAATAAGAAGGTCCAAGGCATACAGTAAACCTGAAGTGAAGCATTGGAATCTAGAACTGGCGTCACAGGAGAGGTTCAAATCATAGAAAGTTAGAGTGTCAGTCCACTTGTACTTAGGTCGGCATTGTGCCTTTTGTATTAAATTCGGATGCAATTTCTGTGTTTCATCGTCAAGAAGAAGGTCCAAGGGATACGGTAAATCTGAAGTGAATCATCGGAATCTAAAACTGGACACACAGGAGAGGTTCAAATCATAGAAAGTTAGAGTGTCAGTCGTCTATTACTTAAGTCGGCATTGTGCCTTTTGTATTAAATTCGGATGCAATTTCTGTGTTTCATCGTCAATAAGAAGGTCCAAGGGATACAGTAAACCTGAAGAGGAGCATAGGAATCTAAAACTGGACTCACAGGAGAGGTTCTTATCATAGAAAGTGAGAGTGTCAGTCCTCTTGTACTTAAGTCGGCATTGTGAATTTTGTAATAAATTCGGATGCAATTTCTGTGTTTCATCGTCAATAAAAAGGTCCAAGGGATACAGTAAACCTGAAGTGAAGCATCGGAATCTAAAACTGGGCTCACAGGAGAGGTTCACATCATAGAAAGTGAGAGAGTCAGTCCTCTTGTACGTAAGTCGGCATTGTGCCTTTTGTATTAAAATCGGATGCAATTTCTGTGTTTCATCGTCAATAAGAACGTCCAAGGTATACAGTAAACATGAAGTGAAGCACCGGATTCTAAAACTGGACTCACAGTAGAGGTTCAAATCACAGAAAGTTAGAGTGTCAGTCCTCTTGTACTTAGGTCGGCATTGTGCCTTCTGTATTAAATTCGGATGCAATTTCTGTGTTTCATCGTCAATAAGAAGGTCCAAGGTATACAGTAAACCTGAAGTGAGGCATCGGAATCTAAAACTGGACTCACAGGAGAGGTTCAAATCATAGAAAGTTAGAGTGTCAGTCCTCTTGTACTTAAGTCGGCATTGCGCCATTTGTATTAAATTCGGTTGCAATATCTGTGTTTCATCGTCAATAAGAAAGTCCAAGGGAAACAGAAAACCTGAAGTGAAGCATCGGAATCTAAAACTGGACTCACAGGAGAGGTTCAAATCATAGAAAGTTAGAGTGTCAGTCGTCTTGTACTTAATTCGGCATTGTGCCTTTTGTGTTAAATTCGGTGCAATTTCTATGTTTCATCGTCAGTAAGAAGGTCCAAGGGATACAGTAAACCTGAAGTGAAGCATCGGAATCTAAAACTGGGCTCACAGGAGAGGTTCAAATCATAGAAAGTGAGAGTGTCAGTCCTCTTGTACGTAAGTCTGCATTGTGCCTTTTGTATTAAATTCGAATGCAATTTCTGTGTTTCATCGTCAATAAGAAGGTCCAAGGGATAAAGTAAACCTGAAACGAAGCATCGGAATCTAAAACTGGACTCACTGGAGCGGTTCAAATCATAGAAAGTGAGAGTGTCAGTCCTCTTGTACTTAAGTCGGCATTGTGCCTTTGTATTAAATCCGGATGCAATTTCTGTGTTTCATCGTCAATAAGAAGGTCCAAGGGATACAGTAAACCTGAAGTGAAGCATCGCTATGTAAAACTGGACTCACAGGAGAATTTCAAATCACAGAAAGATAGAGTGTCAGTCCTCTTGTACTTAAGTCGGCATTGTGGCTTTTGTATTAAAGTCGTATGCACTTACTGTGTTTCATCGTCAATAAGAAAGTCCAAGAGGTACAGTAAACCTGAAGTGAAGCATCGTAATGTAAAACTGGGCTCACAGGAGAATTTCAAATCACAGAAAGATAGAGTGTCAGTCCTCTTGTACTTAAGTCGGCATTGTGGCTTTTGTATTAAAGTCGGATACAATTACTGTGTTTCATCGTCAATAAGAAGGTCCAAGGGATACAGTAAACCTGAAGTTAAGCATCGGAATCAAAAACTGGACTCACAGGAGAGGTTCAAATCATAGAAAGTGAGAGTGTCAGTGCTCTCGTACTTAAGGCGGCATTGTGCCTTTTGTATTAATTTCGGATGCAATTTCTGTGTTTCATCGTCAATAAGAAGGTCCAAGGGATACAGTAAACCTGAAGTGAAGCATCGGAATCTAAAACTGGACTCACAGGAGAGGTTCAAATCATAGAAAGTGACAGTGTCAGCCCTCTTGTACGTAAGTCGGCATTGTGCCTTTTGTATTAAATCCGGATGGAATTTCTGTGTTTCATCGTCAATAAGAAGGTCCAAGGGATACAGAACTGGACTCACAGGAGAATTTCATATCATAGAAAGTTAGAGTGTCAGTTCCTCTTGTTCTTAAGTCGGCATTGTGCCTTTTGTATTAAATTCGGATGCAATTTCGGTGTTTCATCATCAATAAGAAGGTCCAAGGGATACAGTAAACCTGAAGTGAAGCATCGGAATCTAAAACTGGACTCACAGGAGAGGTTCAAATCATAGAAAGTGAAAGTGTCAGTCCTCTTGTACGTAAGTCGGCATTGTGCATTTTGTATTAAATCCGGATGGAATTCCTGTGTTTCATCGTCAATAAGAAGGTCCAAGGGATACAGTAAACCTGAAGTGAAGCATCGGAATCTAAAACTGGGCTCACAGGAGAGGTTCATATCATAGAAAGTGAGAGTGTCAGTCCTCTTGTACTTAAGTCGGCATTGTGAATTTTTTAATAAATTGGGATGCAATTTCTGTGTTTCATCATCAATAAGAAGGTCCAAGGCATACAGTAAACCTGAAGTGAAGCATTGGAATCTAGAACTGGCCTCACAGCAGAGGTTCAAATCATAGAAAGTTAGAGTGTCAGTCCTCTTGTACTTAGGTCGGCATTGTGCCTTTTGTATTAAATTCGGATGCAATTTCTGTGTGTCATCGTCAATAAGAAGGTCCAAGGGATACGGTAAATCTGAAGTGAATCATCGGAATCTAAAACTGGACACACAGGAGAGGTTCAAATCATAGAAAGTTAGAGTGTCAGTCGTCTATTACTTAAGTCGGCATTGTGCCTTTTGTATTAAATTCGGATGCAATTTCTGTGTTTCATCGTCAATAAGAAGGTCCAAGGGATAAGTAAACCTGAAGTGAAGCATCGGAATCTAAAACTGGACTCACAGGAGAGGTTCAAATCATAGTAAGTGTGAGTGTCAGACCTCTTGTACTTATGTCGGCATTGTGATTTTTGTATTAAATCCGGATGCAATTTCTGTGTTTCATCGTCAATAAGAAGGTCCAAGGGATACAGTAAACCTCAAGTGAAGCATCGGAATCTAAAACTGGACTCGCAGGAGACGTTCAAATCATAGAAAGTCAGAGTGTCAGTCCTCTTGTACTTAAGTCGGCATTGTGCCTTCTGTATTAAATTCGGATGCAATTTCTGTGTTTCATCGTCAATAAGAAGGTCCAAGGTATACAGTAAACCTGAAGTGAGGCATCGGATTCTAAAACTGGACTCACAGGAAAGGTTCAAATCATAGAAAGTTAGAGTGTCAGTCCTCTTGTACTTAAGTCGGCATTGCGCCATTTGTATTAAATTCGGATGCAATTTCGGTGTTTCATCTTTAATAAGATGGTACAAGGGATACAGTAAACCTGAAGTGAAACATCGAAATCTAAAACTGGGCTCACAGGAGAGGTTCAAATCGTAGAAAGTGAGAGTATCAGTCCTCTTGTACGTAAGTCGGCATTGTGATTTTTGTATTAAATCCGGATGCAATTTCTGTGTTTCATCGTCAATAAGAAGGTCCAAGGGATACAGTAAACCTGAAGTGAAGCATCGTAATGTAAAACTGGGCTCACAGGAGAATTTCAAATCACAGAAAGATAAAGTGTCAGTCCTCTTGTACTTAAGTCGGAATTGTGGCTTTTGTATTAAAGTCGGATACAATTACTGTGTTTCATCGTCAATAAGAAGGTCCAAGGGATACAGTAAACCTGAAGTTAAGCATCGGAATCAAAAACTGGAGTCACAGGAGAGGTTCAAATCATAGAAAGTGAGAGTGTCAGTTCTCTTGTACTTAAGGCGGCATTGTGCCTTTTGTATTAATTTCGGATGCAATTTCTGTGTTTCATCGTCAATAAGAAGGTCCAAGGGATACAGTAAACCTGAAGTGAAGCATCGGAATCTAAAACTGGACTCACAGGAGAGGTTCAAATCATAGAATGTGAGAGTGTCAGTCCTCTTGTACTTATGTCGGCATTCTGCCTTTTGTATTAAAGTCGGATGCAATTTCTGTGTTCCATCGTCAATAAGAAGGTCCAAGGGATACAGAACTGGACTCACAGGAGAATTTCATATCATAGAAAGTTAGAGTGTCAGTTCCTCTTGTTCTTAAGTCGGCATTGTGCCTTTTGTATTAAATTCGGATGCAATTTCCGTGTTTCATCATCAATAAGAAGGTCCAAGGGATACAGTAAACCTGAAGTGAAGCATCGGAATCTAAAACTGGACTCACAGGAGAGGTTCAAATCATAGAAAGTGAAAGTGCCAGTCCTCTTGTACGTAAGTCGGCATTCTGCCTTTTGTATTAAATGCGGATGGAATTTCTGTGTTTCATCGTCAATAAGAAGGTCCAAGGGATACAGTAAACATGAAGTGAAGCATCGGAATCTAAAACTGGGCTCACAGGAGAGGTTCATATCATAGAAAGTGAGAGTGTCAGTCCTCTTGTACTTAAGTCGGCATTGTGAATTTTTTAATAAATTGGGATGCAATTTCTGTGTTTCATCATCAATAAGAAGGTCCAAGGCATACAGTAAACCTGAAGTGAAGCATTGGAATCTAGAACTGGCCTCACAGGAGAGGTTCAAATCATAGAAAGTTAGAGTGTCAGTCCTCTTGTACTTAGGTCGGCATTGTGCCTTTTGTATTAAATTCGGATGCAATTTCTGTGTTTCATCGTCAATAAGAAGGTCCAAGGGATAGGGTTAATCTGAAGTGAATCATCGGAATCTAAAACTGGACACACAGGAGAGGTTCAAATCATAGAAAGTTAGAGTGTCAGTCGTCTATTACTTAAGTCGGCATTGTGCCTTTTGTATTAAATTCGGATGCAATTTCTGTGTTTCATCGTCAATAGGAAGGTCCAAGGGATACAGTAAACCTGAAGAGGAGCATAGGAATCCAAAACTGGACTCACAGGAGAGGTTCTTATCATAGAAATTGAGAGTGTCAGTCCTCTTATACTTAAGTCGGCATTGTGAATTTTGTAATAAATTCGAATGCAATTTCTGTGTTTCATCGTAAATAAAAAGGTCCAAGGTATACAGTAACCCTGAAGTGAAGCATCGGAATCTAAAACTGGGCTCACAGGAGAGGTTCAAATCATAGAAAGTGAGAGTGTCAGTCCTCTTGTACGTAAGTCGGCATTGTGCCTTTTGTATTAAAATCGGATGCAATTTCTGTGTTTCATCGTCAATAAGAAGGTCCAAGTTATACAGTAAACATGAAGTGAAGCACCGGATTCTAAAACTGGACTCACAGTAGAGGTTCAAATCACAGAAAGTTAGAGTGTCAGTCCTCTTGTACTTAGGTCGGCATTGTGCCTTCTGTATTAAATTCGGATGCAATTTCTGTGTTTCATCGTCAATAAGAAGGTCCAAGGTATACAGTAAACCTGAAGTGAGGCATCGGATTGTAAAACTGGACTCACAGGAGAGGTTCAAATCATAGAAAATTAGAGTGCCAGTCCTCTTGTACTTAAGTCGGCATTGCGCCATTTGTATTAAATTCGGTTGCAATTTCTGTGTTTCATCGTCAATAAGTAAGTCCAAGGGAAACAGAAAACCTGAAGTGAAGCATCGGAATCTAAAACTGGACTCACAGGAGAGGTTCAAATCATAGAAAGTTAGAGTGTCAGTCGTCTTGTACTTAATTCGGCATTGTGCCTTTTGTATTAAATTCGGTGCAATTTCTGTGTTTCATCGTCAATAAGAAGGTCCAAGGGATACAGTAAACCTGAAGTGAAGCATCGGAATCTAAAACTGGGCTCACAGGAGAGGTTCAAATCATAGAAAGTGAGAGTGTCAGTCCTCTTGTACGTAAGTCTGCATTGTGCTTTTTGTATTAAATTCGAATGCAATTTCTGTGTTTCATCGTCAATAAGAAGGTCCAAGGGATAAAGTAAACCTGAAACGAAGCATCGGAATCTAAAACTGGACTCACTGGAGAGGTTCAAATCATAGAAAGTGAGAGTATCAATCCTCTTGTTCTTAAGTCGGCATTGTGCCTTTTGTATTAAAATCGGATGCAATTTCTGTGTTTCATCGTCAATAAGAAGGTCAAAGGTATACAGTAAACATGAAGTGAAGCACCGGATTCTAAAACTGGACTCACAGTAGAGGGTCAAATCACAGAAAGTTAGAGTGTCAGTCCTCTTGTACTTAGGACGGCATTGTGCCTTCTGTATTAAATTCGGATGCAATTTCTGTGTTTCATCGTCAATAAGAAGGTCCAAGGTATACAGTAAACCAGAAGTGAGGCATCGGATTCTAAAACTGGACTCACAGGAGAGGTTCAAATCATAGAAAGTTAGAGTGTCAGTCCTCTTGTACTTAAGTCGGCATTGCGCCATTTGTATTAAATTCGGTTGCAATTTCTGTGTTTCATCGTCAATAAGAAGGTCCAAGGGATACAGTAAACCTGAAGTGAAGGATCGGAATCAAAAACGGGACTCACAGGACAGGTTCAAATGATAGAAAGTGAGAGTGTCAGTGCTCTTGTACTTAAGTCGGCATTGTGTCTTTTGTATTAAAGTCGGATGCAATTTCTGTGTTTCATCTTCAATAAGAAGGTCCAAGGGATACAGTAAACCTGAAGTGAAGCATCGAAATCTAAAACTGTACTCACAGGACAGGTTCAAATCATAGTAAGTGAGAGTGTCAGACCTCTTGTACTTATGTCGGCATTCTGCCTTTTGTATTAAATTCGGATGCAATTTCTGTGTTTCATCGTCAATTAGAAGGTCCAAGGAATACAGAACTGGACTCACAGGAGAAATTCATATCATAGAAAGTTAGAGTGTCAGTTCCTCTTGTACTTAAGTCGGCATTGTGCCTTTTGTATTAAATTCGGATTCAATTTCGGTGTTTCATCTTTAATAAGAAGGTACAAGGGATACAGTAAACCTGAAGTGAAGCATCGGAATCTAAAACTGGGCTCACAGGAGAGGTTCAAATCATAGAAAGTGAGAGTATCAGTCCTCTTGTACGTAAGTCGGCATTGTGATTTTTGTATTAAATCCGGATGCAATTTCTGTGTTTCATCGTCAATAAGAAGGTCCAAGGGATACAGTAAACCTGAAGTGAAGCATCGGAATCTAAAACTGGACTCGCAGGAGAGGTTCAAATCATAGAAAGTGAGAGTGTCAGTCCTCTTGTACTTAAGTCGGCATTGTGAATTTTTTAATAAATTGGGATGCAATTTCTGTTTTTCATCATCAATAAGAAGGTCCAAGGCGTACAGTAAACCTGAAGTGAAGCATTGGAATCTAGAACTGGCCTCACAGGAGAGGTTCAAATCATAGAAAGTTAGAGTGTCAGTCCTCTTGTACTTAGGTCGGCATTGTGCCTTTTGTATTAATTTCGGATGCAATTTCTGTGTTTCATCGTCAATAAGAAGGTCCAAGGGATACAGTAAACCTGAAGTGAAGCATCGGAATCTAAAACTGGACTCACAGGAGAGGTTCAAATCATAGAATGTGAGAGTGGCAGTCCTCTTGTACTTATGTCATCATTCTGCCTTTTGTATTAAATTCGGATGCAATTTCTGTGTTCCATCGCCAATAAGAAGGTCCAAGGGATAGAGAACTGGACTCACAGGAGAATTTCATATCATAGAAAGTTAGAGTGTCAGTTCCTCTTGTTCTTAAGTCGGCATTGTGCCTTTTGTATTAAATTCGGATGCAATTTCGGTGTTTCATGATCAATAAGAAGGTCCAAGGGATACAGTAAACCTGAAGTGAAGCATCGGAATCTAAAACTGGACTCACAGGAGAGGTTCCAATCATAGAAAGTGAAAGTGTCAGTCCTCTTGTACGTAAGTCTGCATTGTGCCTTTTGTATTAAATCCTGATGGAATTTCTGTGTTTCATCGTCAAAAAGATGGTCCAAGGGATACAGTAAACCTGAAGTGAAGCATCGGAATCAAAAACTGGGCTCACAGGAGAGGTTCATATCATAGAAAGTGAGAGTGTCAGTCCTCTTGTACTTAAGTCGGCATTGTGAATTTTTTAATAAATTGGGATGCAATTTCTGTTTTTCATCATCAATAAGAAGGTCCAAGGCGTACAGTAAACCTGAAGTGAAGCATTGGAATCTAGAACTGGCCTCACAGGAGAGGTTCAAATCATAGAAAGTTAGAGTGTCAGTCCTCTTGTACTTAGGTCGGCATTGTGCCTTTTGTATTAAATTCGGATGCAATTTCTGTGTTTCATCGTCAATAAGAAGGTCCAAGGGATACGGTAAATCTGAAGTGAATCATCGGAATCTAAAACTGGACACACAGGAGAGGTTCAAATCATAGAAAGTTAGAGTGTCAGTCGTCTATTACTTAAGTCAGCATTGTGCCTTTTGTATTAAATTCGGATGCAATTTCTGTGTTTCATCGTCAATAAGAAGGTCCAAGGGATACAGTAAACCTGAAGAGGAGCATAGGAATCCAAAACTGGACTCAAAGGAGAGGTTCTTATCATAGAAAGTGAGAGTGTCAGTCCTCTTGTACTTTAGTCGGCATTGTGAATTTTGTAATAAATTCGAATGCAATTTCTGTGTTTCATAGTCAATAAAAAGGTCCAAGGGATACAGTAAACCTGAAGTAAAGCATCGGAATCTAAAACTGGGCTCAAAGGAGAGGTTCAAATCATAGAAAGTGAGAATGTCAGTTCATCTTGTACGTAAGTCGGCATTGTGCCTTTTGTATTAAAATCGGATGCAATTTCTGTGTTTCATCGTCAATAAGAAGGTCCAAGTTATACAGTGAACATGAAGTGAAGCACCGGATTCTAAAACTGGACTCACAGTAGAGGTTCAAATCACAGAAAGTTAGAGTGTCAGTCCTCTTGTACTTAGGTCGGCATTGTGCCTTCTGTATTAAATTCGGATGCAATTTATGTGTTTCATCGTCAATAAGAAGGTCCAAGGTATACAGTAAACCTGAAGTGAGGCATCGGATTCTAAAACTGGACTCACAGGAGAGGTTCAAATCATAGAAAGTTAGAGTGTCAGTCCTCTTGTACTTAAGTCGGCATTGCGCCATTTGTATTAAATTCGGTTGCAAATTCTGTGTTTCATCGTCAATAAGAAAGTCCAAGGGAAACAGAAAACCTGAAGTGAAGCATCGGAATCTAAAACTGGACTCACAGGAGAGGTTCAAATCATAGAAAGTTAGAGTGTCAGTCGTCTTGTACTTAATTCGGCATTGTGCCTTTTGTATTAAATTCGGTGCAATTTCTGTGATTCATCGTCAATAAGAAGGTCCAAGGGATACAGTAAACCTGAAGTGAAGCATCGGAATCTAAAACTGGGCTCACAGGAGAGGTTCAAATCATAGAAAGTGAGAGTGTCAGTCCTCTTGTACGTAAGTCTGCATTGTGCCTTTTGTATTAAATTCGAATGCAATTTCTGTGTTTCATCGTCAATAAGAAGGTCCAAGGGATAAAGTAAACCTGAAACGAAGCATCGAAATCTAAAACTGGACTCACTGGAGAGGTTCAAATCATAGAAAGTGAGAGTGTCAATCCTCTTGTACTTAAGTCGGCATTGTGCCTTTTGTATTTAATCCGGATGCAATTTCTGTGTTTCAACGTCAATAAGAAGGTAAAAGGGGCACAGTAAACCTGAAACGAAGCATCGGAATCTAAAACTGGACTCACAGGAGAGGTTCAAATCATAGAAAGTGAGAGTGTCAGTCCTCTTGTACTTAGGTCGGCATTGTGCCTTTTGTATTAATTCCAGATGCAATTTCAGTGTTTCATCGTCAATAAGAAGGTCCGAGGGATACAGTAAACCTGAAGTGAAGCATCGGAATCTAAAATTGGACTCACAGGAGCGGTACAAATCATAGAAAGTCAGGGTGTCAGTCCTTTCGTACTTAAGTCGGCATTGTGCATTTTGTATTAAATTCGGATGCAATTTCTGTGTTTCATCGTCAATAAGAACGTCCAAGGTATACAGTAACGTGAAGTGAAGCATCGGAATCTAAAACTGGACTCACAGTAGAGGTTCAAATCACAGAAAGTTAGACTGTCAGTCCTCTTGTACTTAGGTCGGCATTGTACCCTCTGTATTAAATTCGGATGCAATTTCTGTGTTTCATCTTCAATAAGAAAGTCCAAGGTATACAGTAAACCTCAAGTGGGGCATCGGATTCTGAAACTGGACTCACAGGAGAGGTTCAAATCATAGAAAGTGAGAGTGTCAGTCCTCTTGTACTTAGGTCGGCATTGTGCCTTTTGTATTAAATTCGGATGCAATTTCTGTGTTTCATCGTCAATAAGAAGGTCCAAGGGATACAGTAAACCTGAAGTGAAGCATCGCTATGTAAAACTGGACTCACAGGAGAATTTCAAATCACAGAAAGATAGAGTGTCAGTCCTCTTGTACTTAAGTCGGCATTGTGGCTTTTGTATTAAAGTCGGATGCAATTACTGTGTTTCATCGTCAATAATAAGGTCCAAGCGATACAGTAAACCTGAAGTGAAGCATCGGAATCAAAAACGAGACTCACAGGAGAGGTTCAAATGATAGAAAGTGAGAGTGTCAGTGCTCTTGTACTTAAGTCGGCATTGTGGCTTTTGTATTAAAGTCGGCTGCAATTTCTGTGTTTCATCTTCAATAAGAAGGTCCAAGGGATACAGTAAACCTGACGTGAAGCATCGGAATCTAAATCTGGACTCACAGGAGAGGTTCAAATCATAGAAAGTGAGAGTGTCAGACCTCTTGTACTTATGTCGGCATTCTGCCTTTGGTATTAAATTCGGATGCAATTTCTGTGTTGCATCGTCAATAAGAAGGTCCAAGGGATACAGAACTGGACTCATAGGAGAATTTCATATCATAGAAAGTTAGAGTGTCAGATCCTCTTGTACTTAAGTCGGCATTGTGCCTTTTGTATTAAATTCGGATGCAATTTCGGTGTTCCATCTTTAATAAGAACGTCCAAGGTATACAGTAACGTGAAGTGAAGCATCGGAATCTAAAACTGGACTCACAGTAGAGGTTCAAATCACAGAAATTTAGACTGTCAGTCCTCTTGTACTTAGGTCGGCATTGTACCCTCTGTATTAAATTCGGATGCAATTTCTGTGTTTCATCTTCAATACGAAGGTCCAAGTTATACAGTAAACCTCAAGTGAGGCATCGGATTCTGAAACTGGACTCACAGGAGAGGTTCAAATCATAGAAAGTGAGAGTGTCAGTCCTCTTGTACTTAAGTCGGCATTTTGCCTTTTGTATTAAATTCGGATGCAATTTCTGTGTTTCATCGTCAATAAGAAGGTCCAAGGGATACAGTAAACCTGAAGTGAAGCATCGCTATGTAAAACTGGACTCACAAGAGAATTTCAAATCACAGAAAGATAGAGTGTCAGTCCTCTTGTACTTAAGTCGGCATTGTGGCTTTTGTATTAAAGTCGGATGCAATTACTGTGTTTCATCGTCAATAAGAAGGTCCAAGGGATACAGTAAACCTGAAGTGAAGCATCGGAATCAAAAACGGGACTCACAGGAGAGGTTCAAATGATAGAAAGTGAGAGTGTCAGTGCTCTTGTACTTAAGTCGGCATTGTGGCTTTTGTATTAAAGTCGGATGCAATTTCTGTGTTTCATCTTCAATAAGAAGGTCCAAGGGATACAGTAAACCTGAAGTGAAGCATCGGAATCTAAAACTGGACTCACAGGAGAGGTTCAAATCATAGAAAGTGAGAGTGTCAGACCTCTTGTACTTATGTCGGCATTCTGCCTTTTGTATTAAATTCGGATGCAATTTCTGTGTTTCATCGTCAATAAGAAGGTCCAAGGGATACAGAACTGGACTCACAGGAGAATTTCATATCATAGAAAGTTAGAGTGTCAGTTCCTCTTGTTCTTAAGTCGGCATTGTGCCTTTTGTATTAAATACGGATGCAATTTCGGTGTTTCATCATCAATAAGAAGGTCCAAGAGATACAGTAAAACTGAAGTGAAGCATTGGAATCTAGAACTGGCCTCACAGGAGAGGTTCAAATCATAGAAAGTTAGAGTGTCAGTCGTCTATTACTTAAGTCGGCATTGTGCCTTTTGTATTAAATTCGGATGCAATTTCTGTGTTTCATCGTCAATAAGAAGGTCCAAGGGATACAGTAAACCTGAACAGGAGCATAGGAATCTAAAACTGGACTCACAGGTGAGGTTCTTATCATAGAAAGTGAGAGTGTCAGTCCTCTTGTACTTAAGTCGGCATTGTGAATTTTGTAATACATTCGGATGCAATTTCTGTGTTTCATCGTCAATAAAAAGGTCCAAGGGATACAGTAAACCTGAAGTGAAGCATCGGAATCTAAAACTGGGCTCACAGGAGAGGTTCAAATCATAGAAAGTGAGAGTGTCAGTCCTCTTGTACGTAAGTCGGCATTGTGCCTTCTGTATTAAAATCGGATGCAATTTCTGTGTTTCATCGTCAATATGAAGGTCCAAGGTATACAGTAAACATGAAGTGAAGCACCGGATTCTAAAACTGGACTCACAGTAGAGGTTCAAATCACAGAAAGTTAGAGTGTCAGTCCTCTTGTACTTAAGTCGGCATTGCGCCATTTGCATTAAATTCGGTTGCAATTTCTGTGTTTCATCGTGAATAAGAAAGTCCAAGGGAAACAGAAAACCTGAAGTGAAGCATCGGAATCTAAAACTGGACTCAAAGGAGAGGTTCAAATCATAGAAAGTTAGAGTGTCAGTCGTCTTGTACTTAATTCGGCATTGTGCCTTTTGTATTACATTCGGTGCAATTTCTGTGTTTCATCGTCAATAAGAAGGTCCAAGGGATACAGTAAACCTGAAGTGAAGCATCGGAAACTAAAACTGGGCTCACAGGAGAGGTTCAAACCATAGAAAGTGAGAGTGTCAGTCCTCTTGTACGTAAGTCTGCATTGTGCCTTTTGTATTAAATTCGAATGCAATTTCTGTGTTTCATCGTCAATAAGAAGGTCCAAGGGATAAGGTAAACCTGAAATGAAGCATCTGAATCTAAAACTGGACTCACTGGAGAGGTTCAAATCATAGAAAGTGAGAGTGTCAGTCCTCTTGTACTTAAGTCGGCATTGTGCCTTTTGTATTAAATCCAGATGCAATTTCTATGTTTCATCGTCAATAAGAAGGTCCAAGGGACACATTAAACCTGAAACGAAGCATCGGAATCTAAAACTGGACTCACAGGAGAGGTTCAAATCATAGATAGTAAGAGTGTCAGTCCTCTTGTACTTATGTCGGCATTGTGCCTTTTGTATTAATTCCAGATGCAATATCAGTGTTTCATCGTCAATAATAAGGTCCGAGGGATACAGTAAACCTGAAGTGAAGCATCGGAATCTAAAATTGGACTCACAGGAGCGGTACAAATCACAGAAAGTGAGGGTGTCAGTCCTTTCGTACTTAAGTCGGCATTGTGCATTTTGTATTAAATTCGGATGCAATTTCTGTGTTTCATCGTCAATAAGAACGTCCAAGGTATACAGTAACGTGAAGTGAAGCATCGGAATCTAAAACTGGACTCACAGTAGAGGTTCAAATCACAGAAAGTTAGACTGTCAGTCCTGTTGTACTTAGGTCGGCATTGTACCCTCTGTATTAAATTCGGATGCAATTTCTGTGATTCATCTTCAATAAGAAGGTCCAAGGTATACAGTAAATCTCAAGTGAGGCATCGGATTCTGAAACTGGACTCACAGGAGAGGTTCAAATCATAGAAAGTGAGAGTGTCAGTCCTCTTGTACTTAAGTCGGCATTGTGCCTTTTGTATTAAATTCGGATGCAATTTCTGTGTTTCATCGTCAATAAGAAGGTCCAAGGGATACAGTAAACCTGAAGTGAAGCATCGCTATGTACAACTGGACTCACAAGAGAATTTCAAATCACAGAAAGATAGAGTGTCAGTCCTCTTGTACTTAAGTCGGCATTGTGGCTTTTGTATTGAAGTCGGATGCAATTACTCTGTTTCATCGTCAATAAGAAGGTCCAAGGGATACAGTAAACCTGAAGTGAAGCATCGGAATCAAAAACGGGACTCACAGGAGAGGTTCAAATGATAGAAAGTGAGAGTGTCAGTGCTCTTGTACTTAAGGCGGCATTGTGGCTTTTGTATTAAAGTCGGATGCAATTTCTGTGTTTCATCTTCAATAAGAAGGTCCAAGGGATACAGTAAACCTGAAGTAAAGCATCGGAATCTAAAACTGGACTCACAGGAGAGGTTCAAATCATAGAAAGTGAGAGTGTCAGACCTCTTGTACTTATGTCGGCATTCTGCCTTTTGTATTAAATTCGGATGCAATTTCTGTGTTTCATCGTCAATAAGAAGGTCCAAGGGATACAGAACTGGACTCACAGGAGAATTTCATATCATAGAAAGTTAGAGTGTCAGTTCCTCTTGTACTTAAGTCGGCAATGTGCCTTTTGTATTAAATTCGGATGCAATTTCGGTTTTTCATCTTTAATAAGAAGGTACAAGGGATACAGTAAACCTGAAGTGAAGCATCGGAATCTAAAACTGGGCTCACAGGAGAGGTTCAAATCATAGAAAGTGAAAGTATAAGTCCTCTTGTACGTAAGTCGGCATTGTGATATTTGTATTAAATCCGGATGCAATTTCTGTGTTTCGTCGTCAATAAGAAGGTCCAAGGGATACAGTAAACCTGAAGTGAAGCATCGGAATCTAAAACTGGATTCGCAGGAGAGGTTCAAATCATAGAAAGTCAGAGTGTAAGTCCTCGTGTGCTTGTCGGCATTGTGCTTTTTGAATTAAATTCCGATGCAATTTCTGTGTTTCATCGTCAATAAGAAGGTCCAAGGGATACAGTAAACCTGAAGTGAAGCATCGTAATGTAAAACTGGGCTCACAGGAGTATTTCAAATCACAGAAAGATAAGGTGTCAGTCCTCTTGTACTTAAGTCGGCACTGTGGCTTTTGTATTAAAGTCGGATACAATTACTGTGTTTCATCGTCAATAAGAAGGTCCATGGGATACAGTAAACCTGAAGTTAAGAATCGGAATCAAAAACTGGACTCACAGGAGAGGTTCAAATCATAGAAAGTGAGAGTGTCAGTACTCTTGTACTTAAGTCGGCATTGTGCCTTTTGTATTAATTTCGGATGCAATTTCTGTGTTTCATCGTCAATAAGAAGGTCCAAGGGTTACAGTAAACCTGAAGTTAAGAATCGGAATCAAAAACTGGACTCACAGGAGAGGTTCAAATCATAGAAAGTGAGAGTGTCAGTACTCTTGTACTTAGGTCGGCATTGTGCCTTTTGTATTAATTCCAGATGCAATTTCAGTGTTTCATCGTCAATAAGAAGGTCCGAGGGATACAGTAAACCTGAAGTGAAGCATCGGAATCTAAAATTGGACTCACAGGAGCGGTACAAATCATAGAAAGTCAGGGTGTCAGTCCTTTCGTACTTAAGTCGGCATTGTGCATTTTGTATTAAATTCGGATGCAATTTCTGTGTTTCATCGTCAATAAGAACGTCCAAGGTATACAGTAACGTGAAGTGAAGCATCGGAATCTAAAACTGGACTCACAGTAGAGGTTCAAATCACAGAAAGTTAGACTGTCAGTCCTCTTGTACTTAGGTCGGCATTGTACCCTCTGTATTAAATTCGGATGCAATTTCTGTGTTTCATCTTCAATAAGAAAGTCCAAGGTATACAGTAAACCTCAAGTGGGGCATCGGATTCTGAAACTGGACTCACAGGAGAGGTTCAAATCATAGAAAGTGAGAGTGTCAGTCCTCTTGTACTTAGGTCGGCATTGTGCCTTTTGTATTAAATTCGGATGCAATTTCTGTGTTTCATCGTCAATAAGAAGGTCCAAGGGATACAGTAAACCTGAAGTGAAGCATCGCTATGTAAAACTGGACTCACAGGAGAATTTCAAATCACAGAAAGATAGAGTGTCAGTCCTCTTGTACTTAAGTCGGCATTGTGGCTTTTGTATTAAAGTCGGATGCAATTACTGTGTTTCATCGTCAATAATAAGGTCCAAGCGATACAGTAAACCTGAAGTGAAGCATCGGAATCAAAAACGAGACTCACAGGAGAGGTTCAAATGATAGAAAGTGAGAGTGTCAGTGCTCTTGTACTTAAGTCGGCATTGTGGCTTTTGTATTAAAGTCGGCTGCAATTTCTGTGTTTCATCTTCAATAAGAAGGTCCAAGGGATACAGTAAACCTGACGTGAAGCATCGGAATCTAAATCTGGACTCACAGGAGAGGTTCAAATCATAGAAAGTGAGAGTGTCAGACCTCTTGTACTTATGTCGGCATTCTGCCTTTGGTATTAAATTCGGATGCAATTTCTGTGTTGCATCGTCAATAAGAAGGTCCAAGGGATACAGAACTGGACTCATAGGAGAATTTCATATCATAGAAAGTTAGAGTGTCAGATCCTCTTGTACTTAAGTCGGCATTGTGCCTTTTGTATTAAATTCGGATGCAATTTCGGTGTTCCATCTTTAATAAGAACGTCCAAGGTATACAGTAACGTGAAGTGAAGCATCGGAATCTAAAACTGGACTCACAGTAGAGGTTCAAATCACAGAAATTTAGACTGTCAGTCCTCTTGTACTTAGGTCGGCATTGTACCCTCTGTATTAAATTCGGATGCAATTTCTGTGTTTCATCTTCAATACGAAGGTCCAAGTTATACAGTAAACCTCAAGTGAGGCATCGGATTCTGAAACTGGACTCACAGGAGAGGTTCAAATCATAGAAAGTGAGAGTGTCAGTCCTCTTGTACTTAAGTCGGCATTTTGCCTTTTGTATTAAATTCGGATGCAATTTCTGTGTTTCATCGTCAATAAGAAGGTCCAAGGGATACAGTAAACCTGAAGTGAAGCATCGCTATGTAAAACTGGACTCACAAGAGAATTTCAAATCACAGAAAGATAGAGTGTCAGTCCTCTTGTACTTAAGTCGGCATTGTGGCTTTTGTATTAAAGTCGGATGCAATTACTGTGTTTCATCGTCAATAAGAAGGTCCAAGGGATACAGTAAACCTGAAGTGAAGCATCGGAATCAAAAACGGGACTCACAGGAGAGGTTCAAATGATAGAAAGTGAGAGTGTCAGTGCTCTTGTACTTAAGTCGGCATTGTGGCTTTTGTATTAAAGTCGGATGCAATTTCTGTGTTTCATCTTCAATAAGAAGGTCCAAGGGATACAGTAAACCTGAAGTGAAGCATCGGAATCTAAAACTGGACTCACAGGAGAGGTTCAAATCATAGAAAGTGAGAGTGTCAGACCTCTTGTACTTATGTCGGCATTCTGCCTTTTGTATTAAATTCGGATGCAATTTCTGTGTTTCATCGTCAATAAGAAGGTCCAAGGGATACAGAACTGGACTCACAGGAGAATTTCATATCATAGAAAGTTAGAGTGTCAGTTCCTCTTGTTCTTAAGTCGGCATTTTCCTTTTTGTATTAAATACGGATGCAATTTCGGTGTTTCATCATCAATAAGAAGGTCCAAGAGATACAGTAAAACTGAAGTGAAGCATTGGAATCTAGAACTGGCCTCACAGGAGAGGTTCAAATCATAGAAAGTTAGAGTGTCAGTCGTCTATTACTTAAGTCGGCATTGTGCTTTTTGTATTAAATTCGGATGCAATTTCTGTGTTTCATCGTCAATAAGAAGGTCCAAGGGATACAGTAAACCTGAACAGGAGCATAGGAATCTAAAACTGGACTCACAGGTGAGGTTCTTATCATAGAAAGTGAGAGTGTCAGTCCTCTTGTACTTAAGTCGGCATTGTGAATTTTGTAATACATTCGGATGCAATTTCTGTGTTTCATCGTCAATAAAAAGGTCCAAGGGATACAGTAAACCTGAAGTGAAGCATCGGAATCTAAAACTGGGCTCACAGGAGAGGTTCAAATCATAGAAAGTGAGAGTGTCAGTCCTCTTGTACGTAAGTCGGCATTGTGCCTTTTGTATTAAAATCGGATGCAATTTCTGTGTTTCATCGTCAATATGAAGGTCCAAGGTATACAGTAAACATGAAGTGAAGCACCGGATTCTAAAACTGGACTCACAGTAGAGGTTCAAATCACAGAAAGTTAGAGTGTCAGTCCTCTTGTACTTAAGTCGGCATTGCGCCATTTGCATTAAATTCGGTTGCAATTTCTGTGTTTCATCGTGAATAAGAAAGTCCAAGGGAAACAGAAAACCTGAAGTGAAGCATCGGAATCTAAAACTGGACTCAAAGGAGAGGTTCAAATCATAGAAAGTTAGAGTGTCAGTCGTCTTGTACTTAATTCGGCATTGTGCCTTTTGTATTACATTCGGTGCAATTTCTGTGTTTCATCGTCAATAAGAAGGTCCAAGGGATACAGTAAACCTGAAGTGAAGCATCGGAAACTAAAACTGGGCTCACAGGAGAGGTTCAAACCATAGAAAGTGAGAGTGTCAGTCCTCTTGTACGTAAGTCTGCATTGTGCCTTTTGTATTAAATTCGAATGCAATTTCTGTGTTTCATCGTCAATAAGAAGGTCCAAGGGATAAGGTAAACCTGAAATGAAGCATCGGAATCTAAAACTGGACTCACTGGAGAGGTTCAAATCATAGAAAGTGAGAGTGTCAGTCCTCTTGTACTTAAGTCGGCATTGTGCCTTTTGTATTAAATCCAGATGCAATTTCTATGTTTCATCGTCAATAAGAAGGTCCAAGGGACACATTAAACCTGAAACGAAGCATCGGAATCTAAAACTGGACTCACAGGAGAGGTTCAAATCATAGATAGTAAGAGTGTCAGTCCTCTTGTACTTATGTCGGCATTGTGCCTTTTGTATTAATTCCAGATGCAATATCAGTGTTTCATCGTCAATAATAAGGTCCGAGGGACACAGTAAACCTGAAGTGAAGCATCGGAATCTAAAATTGGACTCACAGGAGCGGTACAAATCACAGAAAGTGAGGGTGTCAGTCCTTTCGTACTTCAGTCGGCATTGTGCATTTTGTATTAAATTCGGATGCAATTTCTGTGTTTCATCGTCAATAAGAACGTCCAAGGTATACAGTAACGTGAAGTGAAGCATCGGAATCTAAAACTGGACTCACAGTAGAGGTTCAAATCACAGAAAGTTAGACTGTCAGTCCTGTTGTACTTAGGTCGGCATTGTACCCTCTGTATTAAATTCGGATGCAATTTCTGTGATTCATCTTCAATAAGAAGGTCCAAGGTATACAGTAAATCTCAAGTGAGGCATCGGATTCTGAAACTGGACTCACAGGAGAGGTTCAAATCATAGAAAGTGAGAGTGTCAGTCCTCTTGTACTTAAGTCGGCATTGTGCCTTTTGTATTAAATTCGGATGCAATTTCTGTGTTTCATCGTCAATAAGAAGGTCCAAGGGATACAGTAAACCTGAAGTGAAGCATCGCTATGTACAACTGGACTCACAAAGAATTTCAAATCACAGAAAGATAGAGTGTCAGTCCTCTTGTACTTAAGTCGGCATTGTGGCTTTTGTATTGAAGTCGGATGCAATTACTCTGTTTCATCGTCAATAAGAAGGTCCAAGGGATACAGTAAACCTGAAGTGAAGCATCGGAATCAAAAACGGGACTCACAGGAGAGGTTCAAATGATAGAAAGTGAGAGTGTCAGTGCTCTTGTACTTAAGGCGGCATTGTGGCTTTTGTATTAAAGTCGGATGCAATTTCTGTGTTTCATCTTCAATAAGAAGGTCCAAGGGATACAGTAAACCTGAAGTAAAGCATCGGAATCTAAAACTGGACTCACAGGAGAGGTTCAAATCATAGAAAGTGAGAGTGTCAGACCTCTTGTACTTATGTCGGCATTCTGCCTTTTGTATTAAATTCGGATGCAATTTCTGTGTTTCATCGTCAATAAGAAGGTCCAAGGGATACAGAACTGGACTCACAGGAGAATTTCATATCATAGAAAGTTAGAGTGTCAGTTCCTCTTGTACTTAAGTCGGCAATGTGCCTTTTGTATTAAATTCGGATGCAATTTCGGTTTTTCATCTTTAATAAGAAGGTACAAGGGATACAGTAAACCTGAAGTGAAGCATCGGAATCTAAAACTGGGCTCACAGGAGAGGTTCAAATCATAGAAAGTGAAAGTATCAGTCCTCTTGTACGTAAGTCGGCATTGTGATATTTGTATTAAATCCGGATGCAATTTCTGTGTTTCGTCGTCAATAAGAAGGTCCAAGGGATACAGTAAACCTGAAGTGAGGCATCGGAATCTAAAACTGGATTCGCAGGAGAGGTTCAAATCATAGAAAGTCAGAGTGTAAGTCCTCGTGTGCTTGTCGGCATTGTGCTTTTTGAATTAAATTCCGATGCAATTTCTGTGTTTCATCGTCAATAAGAAGGTCCAAGGGATACAGTAAACCTGAAGTGAAGCATCGTAATGTAAAACTGGGCTCACAGGAGAATTTCAAATCACAGAAAGATAAGGTGTCAGTCCTCTTGTACTTAAGTCGGCACTGTGGCTTTTGTATTAAAGTCGGATACAATTACTGTGTTTCATCGTCAATAAGAAGGTCCATGGGATACAGTAAACCTGAAGTTAAGAATCGGAATCAAAAACTGGACTCACAGGAGAGGTTCAAATCATAGAAAGTGAGAGTGTCAGTACTCTTGTACTTAAGTCGGCATTGTGCCTTTTGTATTAATTTCGGATGCAATTTCTGTGTTTCATCGTCAATAAGAAGGTCCAAGGGTTACAGTAAACCTGAAGTGAAGCATCGGAATCTAAGACTGGGCTCACAGGAGAGGTTCAAACCATAGAAAGTGAGAGTGTCAGTCCTCTTGTACGTAAGTCTGCATTGTGCCTTTTGTATTAAATTCGAATGCAATTTCTGTGTTTCATCGTCAATAAGAAGGTCCAAGGGATAAGGTAAACCTGAAACGAAGCATCGGAATCTATAACTGGACTCACTGGTGAGGTTCAAATCATAGAAAGTGAGAGTGTCAGTCCTCTTGTACTTAAGTCGGCATTGTGCCTTTTGTATAAAATCCAGATGCAATTTCTATGTTTCATCGTCAATACGAAGGTCCAAGGGACACATTAAACCTGAAACGAAGCATCGGAATCTAAAACTGGACTCACAGGAGAGGTTCAAATCATAGATAGTAAGAGTGTCAGTCCTCTTGTACTTATGTCGGCATTGTGCCTTTTGTATTAATTCCAGATGCAATATCAGTGTTTCATCGTCAATAATAAGGTCCGAGGGATACAGTAAACCTGAAGTGAAGCATCGGAATCTAAAATTGGACTCACAGGAGCGGTACAAATCATAGAAAGTGAGGGTGTCAGTCCTTTCGTACTTAAGTCGGCATTGTGCATTTTGTATTAAATTCGGATGCAATTTCTGTGTCTCATCGTCAATAAGAACGTCCAAGGTATACAGTAACGTGAAGTGAAGCATCGGAATCTAAAACTGGACTCACAGTAGAGGTTCAAATCACAGAAAGTTAGACTGTCAGTCCTGTTGTACTTAGGTCGGCATTGTACCCTCTGTATTAAATTCGGATGCAATTTCTGTGTTTCATCTTCAATAAGAAGGTCCAAGGTATACAGTAAATCTCAAGTGAGGCATCGGATTCTGAAACTGGACTCACAGGAGAGGTTCAAATCATAGAAAGTGAGAGTGTCAGTCCTCTTGTACTTAAGTCGGCATTGTGCCTTTTGTATTAAATTCGGATGCAATTTCTGTGTTTCATCGTCAATAAGAAGGTCCAAGGGATACAGTAAACCTGAAGTGAAGCATCGCTATGTACAACTGGACTCACAAGAGAATTTCAAATCACAGAAAGATAGAGTGTCAGTCCTCTTGTACTTAAGTCGGCATTGTGGCTTTTGTATTAAAGTCGGATGCAATTACTGTGTTTCATCGTCAATAAGAAGGTCCAAGGGATACAGTAAACCTGAAGTGAAGCATCGGAATCAAAAACGGGACTCACAGGAGAGGTTCAAATGATAGAAAGTGAGAGTGTCAGTGCTCTTGTACTTAAGGCGGCATTGTGGCTTTTGTATTAAAGTCGGATGCAATTTCTGTGTTTCATCTTCAATAAGAATGTCCAAGGGATACAGTAAACCTGAAGTAAAGCATCGGAATCTAAAACTGGACTCACAGGAGAGGTTCAAATCATAGAAAGTGAGAGTGTCAGACCTCTTGTACTTATGTCGGCATTCTGCCTTTTGTATTAAATTCGGATGCAATTTCTGTGTTTCATCGTCATTAAGAAGGTCCAAGGGATACAGAACTGGACTCACAGGAGAATTTCATATCATAGAAAGTTAGAGTGTCAGTTCCTCTTGTACTTAAGTCGGCAATGTGCCTTTTGTATTAAATTCGGATGCAATTTCGGTGTTTCATCTTTAATAAGAAGATACAAGGGATACAGTAAACCTGAAGTGAAGCATCGGAATCTAAAACTGGGCTCACAGGAGAGGTTCAAATCATAGAAAGTGAGAGTATCAGTCCTCTTGTACGTAAGTCGGCATTGTGATATTTGTATTAAATCCGGATGCAATTTCTGTGTTTCATCGTCAATAAGAAGGTCCAAGGGATACAGTAAACCTGAAGTGAAGCATCGGAATCTAAAACTGGACTCGCAGGAGAGGTTCAAATCATAGGAAGTCAGAGTGTAAGTCCTCGTGTGCTTGTCGGCATTGTGCTTTTTGAATTTAATTCCGATGCAATTTCTGTGTTTCATCGTCAATAAGAAGGTCCAAGGGATACAGTAAACCTGAAGTGAAGCATCGTAATGTAAAACTGGGCTCACAGGAGAATTTCAAATCACAGAAAGATAAGGTGTCAGTCCTCTTGTACTTAAGTCGGCACTGTGGCTTTTGTATTAAAGTCGGATACAATTACTGTGTTTCATCGTCAATAAAAAGGTCCATGGGATACAGTAAACCTGAAGTTAAGCATCGGAATCAAAAACTGGACTCACAGGAGAGGTTCAAATCATAGAAAGTGAGAGTGTCAGTACTCTTGTACTTAAGTCGGCATTGTGCCTTTTGTATTAATTTCGGATGCAATTTCTGTGTTTCATCGTCAATAAGAAGGTCCAAGGGATACAGTAAACCTGAAGTGAAGCATCGGAATCTAAAACTGGACTCACAGGAGAGGTTCAAATCATAGAAAGTGAGAGTGTCAGTCCTCTTGTACTTAAGTCGGCATTGTGCCTTTTGTATTAAATTCGGATGCGATTTCTGTGTTTCATCGTCAATAGGAAGGTCCAAGGGATACAGTAAACCTGAAGTGAAGCATCGTAATGTAAAACTGGACTCAAAGGAGAATTTCAAATCACAGAAAGATAGAGTGTCAGTCCTCTTGTACTTATGTCGGCATTTTGCCTTTTGTATTAAATTCGGATGCAATTTCTGTGTTTCATCGTCATTAAGAAGGTCCAAGGGATACAGAACTGGACTCACAAGAGAAATTCATATCATAGAAAGTTAGAGTGTCAGTTCCTCTTGTTCTTAAGTCGGCATTGTGCCTTTTGTATTAAATTCGGATGCAATTTCGGTGTTTCATCGTTAATAAGAAGGTACAAGGGATACAGTGAACCTGAAGTGAAGCATCGGAATCTAAAACTGGGCTCACAGGAGAGGTTCAAATCATAGAAAGTGAGAGTGTCAGTCCTCTTGTACGTAAGTCGGCATTGTCATTTTTGTATTAAATCCGGATGCAATTTCTGTGCTTCATCGTCAATAAGAAGGTCCAAGGGATACAGTAAACCTGAAGTGAAGCATTGGAATCTAAAATTGGACTCACAGGAGCGGTACAAATCATAGAAAGTGAGGGTGTCAGTCCTCTCGTACTTAAGTCGGCATTGTGCATTTTGTATTAAATTCGGATGCAATTTCTGTGTTTCATCGTCAATAAGAACGTCCAAGGTATACAGTAACGTGAAGTGAAGCATCGGAATCTAAAACTGGACTCACAGGAGAGGTTCAAATCATAGAAAGTGAGAGTGTCAGTCCTCTTGTACTTAAGTCGGCATTGTGCCTTTTGTATTAAATTCGGATGCAATTTCTGTGTTTCATCGTCAATAAGAAGGTCCAAGGGATACAGTAAACCAGAAGTGAAGCATCGTAATGTAAAACTGGACTCACAGGAGAATTTCAAATCACAGAAAGATAGAGTGTCAGTCCTCTTGTACTTAAGTCGGCATTGTGGCTTTTGTATTAAAGTCGGATGCAATTACTGTGTTTCATCGTCAATAAGAAGGTCCAAGGGATACAGTAAACCTGAAGTGAAGCATCGGAATATAAAACTGGACTCGCAGGAGAGGTTCAAATCATAAAAAGTTAGAGTGTCAGTCCTCTTGAACTTAAGTCGGCATTGCGCCATTTGTATTAAATTCGGTTGCAATTTCTGTGTTTCATCGACAATAAGAAAGTCCAAGGGAAACAGTAAACCTTAAGTGAAGCATCGGAATCTAAAACTGGGCTTATAGGAAAGGTTCAAATCATAGAAAGTGAGAGTATCAGTCCTCTTGTACGTAAGTCGGCATTGTGATTTTTGTATTAAATCCGGATGCAATTTCAGTGTTTCATCGTCAATAAGAAGGTCCAAGGGATACAGTTAACCTGAAGTGAAGCATCGGAATATAAAACTGGACTCGCAGGAGAGGTTCAAATCATAGAAAGTCAGAGTGTAAGTCCTCGTGTGCTTGTCGGCATTGTGCATTTTGAATTTAATTCCGATGCAATTTCTATGTTTCATCGTCAATAAGAAGGTCCAAGGGATACAGTAAACCTGAAGTGAAGCATCGTAATGTAAAACTGGGCTCACAGGAGAATTTCAAATCACAGAAAGATAGAGAATCAATCCTCTTGTACTTAAGTCGGCATTGTGGCTTTTGTATTAAAGTCGGATACAATTACTGTGTTTCATCGTCAATAAGAAGGTCCAAGGGATACAGTAAACCTGAAGTTAAGCATCGGAATCAAAAACTTGACTCACAGGAGAGGTTCAAATCATAGAAAGTGAGAGTGTCAGTGCTCTTGTACTTAAGTCGGCATTGTGCCTTTTGTATTAATTTCGGATGCAATTTCTGTGTTTCATCGTCAATAAGAAGGTCCAAGGGATACAGTAAACCTGAAGTGAAGCATCGGAATCTACAACTGGACTCACAGGAGAGGTTCAAATCATAGAAAGTGAGAGTGTCAGTCCTCTTGTACTTATGTCGGCATTCTGCCTTTTGTATTAAATTCGGATGCAATTTCTGTGTTTCATCGTCAATAAGAAGGTCCAAGGGATACAGAACTGGACTCACAAGAGAATATCATATCATAGAAAGTTAGAGTGTCAGTTCCTCTTGTTCTTAAGTCGGCATTGTGCCTTTTGTATTAAATTCGGATGCAATTTCGGTGTTTCATCGTTAATAAGAAGGTACAAGGGATACAGTAAACCTGAAGTGAAGCATCGGAATCTAAAACTGGGCTCACAGGAGAGGTTCAAATCATAGAAAGTGAGAGTGTCAGTCCTCTTGTACGTAAGTCGGCATTGTGATTTTTGTATTAAATCCGGATGCAAGTTCTGTGCTTCATCGTCAATAAGAAGGTCCAAGGGATACAGTAAACCTGAAGTGAAGCATTGGAATCTAAAATTGAACTCACAGGAGCGATACAAATCATAGAAAGTGAGGGTGTCAGTCCTCTCGTACTTAAGTCAGCATTGTGCATTTTGTATTAAATTCGGATGCAATTTCTGTGTTTCATCGTCAATAAGAACGTCCAAGGTAAACAGTAACGTGAAGTGAAGCATCGGAATCTAAAACTGGACTCACAGGAGAGGTTCAAATCATAGAAAGTGAGTGTGTCAGTCCTCTTGTACTTAAGTCGGCATTGTGCCTTTTGTATTAAATTCGGATGCAATTTCTGTGTTTCATCGTCAATAAGAAGGTCCAAGGAATACAGTAAACCAGAAGTGAAGCATCCTAATGTAAAACTGGACTCACAGGAGAATTTCAAATCACAGAAAGATAGAGTGTCAGTCCTCTTGTACTTAAGTCAGCATTGTGGCTTTTGTATTAAAGTCGGATGCAATTACTGTGTTTCATCGTCAATAAGAAGGTCCAAGGGATACAGTTAACCTGAAGTGAAGCATCGGAATCAAAAACTGGGCTCACAGGAGAGGTTCAAATCATAGAAAGTGAGAGTGTCAGTCCTCTATTACGTAAGTCGGCATTGTGATTTTTGTATTAAATCCGGATGCAATTTGTGTGTTTCATCGTCAATAAGAAGGTCCAAGGGGTACAGTAAACCTGATGTGAAGCATCGGAATCTAAAACTGGACTCGCAGGAGAGGTTCAAATCATAGAAAGTCAGAGTGTAAGTCCTCTTGTGCTTGTCGGCATTGTGCTTTTTGAATTTAATTCCGATGCAATTTCTGTGTTTCATCGTCAATAAGAAGGTCCAAGGTATACAGTAAACCTGAAGTGAGGCATCGGATTCTAAAACTGGACTCACAGGAGAGGTTCAAATCATAGAAAGTTAGTGTGTCAGTCCTCTTGTACTTAAGTCGGCATTGCGCCATTTGTATTAAATTCGGTTGCAATTTCTGTGTTTCATCGTCAATAAGAAAGTCCAAGGGAAACAGTAAACCTTAAATGAAGCATCGGAATCTAAAACTGGACTCACAGGAGAGGTTCAAATCATAGAAAGTTAGAGTGTCAGTCGTCTTGTACTTAATTCGGCATTGTGCCTTTTGTATTAAATTCGGTGCAGTTTCTGTGTTTCATCGTCAATAAGAAGGTCCAAGGGATACAGTAAACCAGAAGTGAAGCATCGTAATGTAAAACTGGACTCACAGGAGAATTTCAAATCACAGAAAGATAGAGTGTCAGTCCTCTTGTACTTAAGTCGGCATTGTGGCTTTTGTATTAAAGTCGGATGCAATTACTGTGTTTCATCGTCAATAAGAAGGTCCAAGGGATACAGTAAACCTGAAGTGAAGCATCGGAATATAAAACTGGACTCGCAGGAGAGGTTCAAATCATAGAAAGTTAGAGTGTCAGTCCTCTTGAACTTAAGTCGGCATTGCGCCATTTGTATTAAATTCGGTTGCAATTTCTGTGTTGCATCGACAATAAGAAAGTCCAAGGGAAACAGTAAACCTTAAGTGAAGCATCGGAATCTAAAACTGGGCTTACAGGAAAGGTTCAAATCATAGAAAGTGAGAGTATCAGTCCTCATGTACGTAAGTCGGCATTGTGATTTTTGTATTAAATCCGGATGCAATTTCAGTGTTTCATCGTCAATAAGAAGGTCCAAGGGATACAGTTAACCTGAAGTGAAGCATCGGAATATAAAACTGGACTCGCAGGAGAGGTTCAAATCATAGAAAGTCAGAGTGTAAGTCCTCGTGTGCTTGTCGGCATTGTGCATTTTGAATTTAATTCCGATGCAATTTCTATGTTTCATCGTCAATAAGAAGGTCCAAGGGATACAGTAAACCTGAAGTGAAGCATCGTAATGTAAAACTGGGCTCACAGGAGAATTTCAAATCACAGAAAGATAGAGAATCAGTCCTCTTGTACTTAAGTCGGCATTGTGGCTTTTGTATTAAAGTCGGATACAATTACTGTGTTTCATCGTCAATAAGAAGGTCCAAGGGATACAGTAAACCTGAAGTTAAGCATCGGAATCAAAAACTTGACTCTCAGGAGAGGTTCAAATCATAGAAAGTGAGAGTGTCAGTGCTCTTGTACTTAAGTCGGCATTGTGCCTTTTGTATTAATTTCGGATGCAATTTCTGTGTTTCATCGTCAATAAGAAGGTCCAAGGGATACAGTAAACCTGAAGTGAAGCATCGGAATCAAAAACTGGACTCACAGGAGAGGTTCAAATCATAGAAAGTGAGAGTGTCAGTCCTCTTGTACTTATGTCGGCATTCTCCCTTTTGTATTAAATTCGGATGCAATTTCTGTGTTTCATCGTCAATAAGAAGGTCCAAGGGATACAGAACTGGACTCACAAGAGAATATCATATCATAGAAAGTTAGAGTGTCAGTTCCTCTTGTTCTTAAGTCGGCATTGTGCCTTTTGTATTAAATTCGGATGCAATTTCGGTGTTTCATCGTTAATAAGAAGGTACAAGGGATACAGTAAACCTGAAGTGCAGCATCGGAATCTAAAACTGGGCTCACAGGAGAGGTTCAAATCATAGAAAGTGAGAGTGTCAGTCCTCTTGTACGTAAGTCGGCATTGTGATTTTTGTATTAAATCCGGATGCAAGTTCTGTGCTTCATCGTCAATAAGAAGGTCCAAGGGATACAGTAAACCTGAAGTGAAGCATTGGAATCTAAAATTGAACTCACAGGAGCGGTACAAATCATAGAAAGTGAGGGTGTCAGTCCTCTCGTACTTAAGTCAGCATTGTGCATTTTGTATTAAATTCGGATGCAATTTCTGTGTTTCATCGTCAATAAGAACGTCCAAGGTAAACAGTAACGTGAAGTGAAGCATCGGAATCTAAAACTGGACTCACAGGAGAGGTTCAAATCATAGAATGTGAGTGGGTCAGTCCTCTTGTACTTAAGTCGGCATTGTGCCTTTTGTATTAAATTCGGATGCAATTTCTGTGTTTCATCGTCAATAAGAAGGTCCAAGGAATACAGTAAACCTGAAGTGAAGCATCGTAATGTAAAACTGGACTCACAGGAGAATTTCAAATCACAGAAAGATAGAGTGTCAGTCCTCTTGTACTTAAGTCAGCATTGTGGCTTTTGTATTAAAGTCGGATGCAATTACTGTGTTTCATCGTCAATAAGAAGGTCCAAGGGATACAGTTAACCTGAAGTGAAGCATCGGAATCAAAAACTGGGCTCACAGGAGAGGTTCAAATCATAGAAAGTGAGAGTGTCAGTCCTCTATTACGTAAGTCGGCATTGTGATTTTTGTATTAAATCCGGATGCAATTTGTGTGTTTCATCGTCAATAAGAAGGTCCAAGGGGTACAGTAAACCTGATGTGAAGCATCGGAATCTAAAACTGGACTCGCAGGAGAGGTTCAAATCATAGAAAGTCAGAGTGTAAGTCCTCTTGTGCTTGTCGGCATTGTGCTTTTTGAATTTAATTCCGATGCAATTTCTGTGTTTCATCGTCAATAAGAAGGTCCAAGGTATACAGTAAACCTGAAGTGAGGCATCGGATTCTAAAACTGGACTCACAGGAGAGGTTCAAATCATAGAAAGTTAGTGTGTCAGTCCTCTTGTACTTAAGTCGGCATTGCGCCATTTGTATTAAATTCGGTTGCAATTTCTGTGTTTCATCGTCAATAAGAAAGTCCAAGGGAAACAGTAAACCTTAAATGAAGCATCGGAATCTAAAACTGGACTCACAGGAGAGGTTCAAATCATAGAAAGTTAGAGTGTCAGTCGTCTTGTACTTAATTCGGCATTGTGCCTTTTGTATTAAATTCGGTGCAGTTTCTGTGTTTCATCGTCAATAAGAAGGTCCAAGGGATACAGTAAACCTGACGTGAAGCATCGGAATCTAAAACTGGGCTCACAGGAGAGGTTCAAACCATAGAAAGTGAGAGTGTCAGTCCTCTTGTACGTAAGTCTGCATTGTGCCTTTTGTATTAAATTCGAATGCAATTTCTGTTTTTCATCGTCAATAAGAAGGTCCAAGGGATAAAGTAAACCTGAAACGAAGCATCGGAATCTAAAACTGGACTCACTGGAGAGGTTCAAATCATAGAAAGTGAGAGTGTCAGTCCTCTTGTACTTAAGTCGGCATTGTGCCTTTTGTATTAATTCTAGATGCAATTTCAGTGATTCTTCGTCAATAAGAAGGTCCGAGGGATACAGTAAACCTGATGTATAGCATCGGAATCTAAAATTGGACTCACAGGAGCGGTACAAATCATAGAAAGTGAGGGTGTCAGTCCTCTCTTACTTAAGTCGGCATTGTGCTTTTTGTATTAAATTCGGATGCAATTTCTGTGTTTCATCGTCAATAAGAACGACCAAGGTATACAGTAACGTGAAGTGAAGCATCGGAATCAAAAACGGGACTCACAGGAGAGGTTCAAATGATAGAAAGTGAGAGTGTCAGTGCTCTTGTACTTAAGTCGGCATTGTGATATTTGTATTAAATCCGGATGCAATTTCTGTGCTTCATCGTCAATAAGAACGTTCAAAGTATACAGTAACGTGAAGTGAAGCATCGGAATCTAAAACTGGACTCACAGTAGAGGTTCAAATCACAGAAAGTTAGACTGTCAGTCCTCTTGTACTTAGGTCGGCATTGTACCCTCTGTATTAAATTCGGATGCAATTTCTGTGTTTCATCTTCAATAAGAAGGTCCAAGGTATACAGTAAACCTCAAGTGAGGCATCGGATTCTGAAACTGGACTCACAGGAGAGGTTCAAATCATAGAAAGTGAGAGTGTCACTCCTCTTGTACTTAAGTCGGCATTGTGCCTTTAGTATTAAATTCGGATGCAATTTCTGTGTTTCATCGTCAATAAGAACGTCCAAGGTATACAGTAACGTGAAGTGAAGCATCGGAATCTAAAACTGGACTCACAGGAGAGGTTCAAATCATAGAAAGTGAGAGTGTCAGTCCTCTTGTACTTAAGTCGGCATTGTGCCTTTTGTATTAAATTCGGATGCAATTTCTGTGTTTCATCGTCAATAAGAAGGTCCAAGGGATACAGTAAACCAGAAGTGAAGCATCGTAATGTAAAACTGGACTCACAGGAGAATTTCAAATCACAGAAAGATAGAGTGTCAGTCCTCTTGTACTTAAGTCGGCATTGTGGCTTTTGTATTAAAGTCGGATGCAATTACTGTGTTTCATCGTCAATAAGAAGGTCCAAGGGATACAGTAAACCTGAAGTGAAGCATCGGAATATAAAACTGGACTCGCAGGAGAGGTTCAAATCATAGAAAGTTAGAGAGTCAGTCCTTTTGTACTTAAGTCGGCATTGCGCCATTTGTATTAAATTCGGTTGCAATTTCTGTGTTTCATCGTCAATAAGAAAGTCCAAGGGAAACAGTAAACCTTAAGTGAAACATCGGAATCTAAAACTGGGCTCACAGGAAAGGTTCAAATCATAGAAAGTGAGAGTATCAGTCCTCTTGTACGTAAGTCGGCATTGTGATTTTTGTATTAAATCCGGATGCAATTTCTGTGTTTCATCGTCAATAAGAAGGTCCAAGGGATACAGTAAACCTGAAGTGAAGCATCGGAATATAAAACTGGACTCGCAGGAGAGGTTCAAATCATAGAAAGTCAGAGTGTAAGTCCTCGTGTGCTTGTCGGCATTGTGCATTTTGAATTTAATTCCGATGCAATTTCTGTGTTTCATCGTCAATAAGAAGGTCCAAGGGATACAGTAAACCTGAAGTGAAGCATCGTAATGTAAAACTGGGCTCATAGGAGAATTTCAAATCACAGAAAGATAGAGAATCAGTCCTCTTGTACTTAAGTCGGCATTGTGGCTTTTGTATTAAAGTCGGATACAATTACTGTGTTTCATCGTCAATAAGAAGGTCCAAGGGATACAGTAAACCTGAAGTTAAGCATCGGAATCAAAAACTTGACTCACAGGAGAGGTTCAAATCATAGAAAGTGAGAGTGTCAGTGCTCTTGTACTTAAGTCGGCATTGTGCCTTTTGTATTAATTTCGGATGCAATTTCTGTGTTTCATCGTCAATAAGAAGGTCCAAGGGATACAGTAAACCTGAAGTGAAGCATCGGAATCTAAAACTGGACTCACAGGAGAGGTTCAAATCATAGAAAGTGAGAGTGTCAGTCCTCTTGTACTTATGTCGGCATTCTGCCTTTTGTATTAAATTCGGATGCAATTTCTGTGTTTCATCGTCAATAAGAAGGTCCAAGGGATACAGAACTGGACTCACAAGAGAATTTCATATCATAGAAAGTTAGAGTGTCAGTTCCTCTTGTTCTTAAGTCGGCATTGTGCCTTTTGTATTAAATTCGGATGCAATTTCGGTGTTTCATCGTTAATAAGAAGGTACAAGGGATACAGTAAACCTGAAGTGAAGCATCGGAATCTAAAACTGGGCTCACAGGAGAGGTTCAAATCATAGAAAGTGAGAGTGTCAGTCCTCTTGTACATAAGTCGGCATTGTGATTTTTGTATTAAATCCGGATGCAATTTCTGTGCTTCATCGTCAATAAGAAGGTCCAAGGGATACAGTAAACCTGAAGTGAAGCATTGGAATCTAAAATTGGACTCACAGGAGCGGTACAAATCATAGAAAGTGAGGGTGTCAGTCCTCTCGTACTTAAGTCGGCATTGTGCATTTTGTATTAAATTCGGATGCAATTTCTGTGTTTCATCGTCAATAAGAACGTCCAAGGTAAACAGTAACGTGAAGTGAAGCATCGGAATCTAAAACTGGACTCACAGTAGAGGTTCAAATCACAGAAAGTTAGACTGTCAGTCCTCTTGTACTTAGGTCGGCATTGTACCCTCTGTATTAAATTCGGATGCAATTTCTGTGTTTCATCTTCAATAAGAAGGTCCAAGGTATACAGTAAACCTCAAGTGAGGCATCGGATTCTGAAACTGGACTCACAGGAGAGGTTCAAATCATAGAAAGTGAGAGTGTCACTCCTCTTGTACTTAAGTCGGCATTGTGCCTTTTGTATTAAATTCGGATGCAATTTCTGTGTTTCATCGTCAATAAGAACGTCCAAGGTATACAGTAACGTGAAGTGAAGCATCGGAATCTAAAACTGGACTCACAGGAGAGGTTCAAATCATAGAAAGTGAGAGTGTCAGTCCTCTTGTACTTAAGTCGGCATTGTGCCTTTTGTATTAAATTCGGATGCAATTTCTGTGTTTCATCGTCAATAAGAAGGTCCAAGGGATACAGTAAACCAGAAGTGAAGCATCGTAATGTAAAACTGGACTCACAGGAGAATTTCAAATCACAGAAAGATAGAGTGTCAGTCCTCTTGTACTTAAGTCGGCATTGTGGCTTTTGTATTAAAGTCGGATGCAATTACTGTGTTTCATCGTCAATAAGAAGGTCCAAGGGATACAGTAAACCTGAAGTGAAGCATCGGAATATAAAACTGGACTCGCAGGAGAGGTTCAAATCATAGAAAGTTAGAGAGTCAGTCCTTTTGTACTTAAGTCGGCATTGCGCCATTTGTATTAAATTCGGTTGCAATTTCTGTGTTTCATCGTCAATAAGAAAGTCCAAGGGAAACAGTAAACCTTAAGTGAAACATCGGAATCTAAAACTGGGCTCACAGGAAAGGTTCAAATCATAGAAAGTGAGAGTATCAGTCCTCTTGTACGTAAGTCGGCATTGTGATTTTTGTATTAAATCCGGATGCAATTTCTGTGTTTCATCGTCAATAAGAAGGTCCAAGGGATACAGTAAACCTGAAGTGAAGCATCGGAATATGAAACTGGACTCGCAGGAGAGGTTCAAATCATAGAAAGTCAGAGTGTAAGTCCTCGTGTGCTTGTCGGCATTGTGCATTTTGAATTTAATTCCGATGCAATTTCTGTGTTTCATCGTCAATAAGAAGGTCCAAGGGATACAGTAAACCTGAAGTGAAGCATCGTAATGTAAAACTGGGCTCATAGGAGAATTTCAAATCACAGAAAGATAGAGAATCAGTCCTCTTGTACTTAAGTCGGCATTGTGGCTTTTGTATTAAAGTCGGATACAATTACTGTGTTTCATCGTCAATAAGAAGGTCCAAGGGATACAGTAAACCTGAACTTAAGCATCGGAATCAAAAACTTGACTCACAGGAGAGGTTCAAATCATAGAAAGTGAGAGTGTCAGTGCTCTTGTACTTAAGTCGGCATTGTGCCTTTTGTATTAATTTCGGATGCAATTTCTGTGTTTCATCGTCAATAAGAAGGTCCAAGGGATACAGTAAACCAGAAGTGAAGCATCGGAATCTAAAACTGGACTCACAGGAGAGGTTCAAATCATAGAAAGTGAGAGTGTCAGTCCTCTTGTACTTATGTCGGCATTCTGCCTTTTGTATTAAATTCGGATGCAATTTCTGTGTTTCATCGTCAATAAGAAGGTCCAAGGGATACAGAACTGGACTCACAAGAGAATTTCATATCATAGAAAGTTAGAGTGTCAGTTCCTCTTGTTCTTAAGTCGGCATTGTGCCTTTTGTATTAAATTCGGATGCAATTTCGGTGTTTCATCGTTAATAAGAAGGTACAAGGGATACAGTAAACCTGAAGTGAAGCATCGGAATCTAAAACTGGGCTCACAGGAGAGGTTCAAATCATAGAAAGTGAGAGTGTCAGTCCTCTTGTACATAAGTCGGCATTGTGATTTTTGTATTAAATCCGGATGCAATTTCTGTGCTTCATCGTCAATAAGAAGGTCCAAGGGATACAGTAAACCTGAAGTGAAGCATTGGAATCTAAAATTGGACTCACAGGAGCGGTACAAATCATAGAAAGTGAGGGTGTCAGTCCTCTCGTACTTAAGTCGGCATTGTGCATTTTGTATTAAATTCGGATGCAATTTCTGTGTTTCATCGTCAATAAGAACGTCCAAGGTAAACAGTAACGTGAAGTGAAGCATCGGAATCTAAAACTGGACTCACAGGAGAGGTTCAAATCATAGAAAGTGAGTGTGTCAGTCCTCTTGTACTTAAGTCGGCATTGTGCCTTTTGTATTAAATTCGGATGCAATTTCTGTGTTTCATCGTCAATAAGATGGTCCAAGGAATACAGTAAACCAGAAGTGAAGCATCGTAATATAAAACTGGACTCACAGGAGAATTTCAAATCACAGAAAGATAGAGTGTCAGTCCTCTTGTACTTAAGTCAGCATTGTGGCTTTTGTATTACAGTCGGATGCAATTACTGTGTTTCATCGTCAATAAGAAGGTCCAAGGGATACAGTTAACCTGAAGTGAAGCATCGGAATCAAAAACTGGGCTCACAGGAGAGGTTCAAATCATAGAAAGTGAGAGTGTCAGTCCTCTATTACGTAAGTCGGCATTGTGATTTTTGTATTAAATCCGGATGCAATTTGTGTGTTTCATCGTCAATAAGAAGGTCCAAGGGGTACAGTAAACCTGATGTGAAGCATCGGAATCTAAAACTGGACTCGCAGGAGAGGTTCAAATCATAGAAAGTCAGAGTGTAAGTCCTCTTGTGCTTGTCGGCATTGTGCTTTTTGAATTTAATTCCGATGCAATTTCTGTGTTTCATCGTCAATAAGAAGGTCCAAGGTATACAGAAAACCTGAAGTGAGGCATCGGATTCTAAAACTGGACTCACAGGAGAGGTTCAAATCATAGAAAGTTAGTGTGTCAGTCCTCTTGTACTTAAGTCGGCATTGCGCCATTTGTATTAAATTCGGTTGCAATTTCTGTGTTTCATCGTCAATAAGAAAGTCCAAGGGAAACAGTAAACCTTAAATGAAGCATCGGAATCTAAAACTGGACTCACAGGAGAGGTTCAAATCATAGAAAGTTAGAGTGTCAGTCGTCTTGTATTTAATTCGGCATTGTGCCTTTTGTATTAAATTCGGTGCAGTTTCTGTGTTTCATCGTCAATAAGAAGGTCCAAGGGATACAGTAAACCTGAAGTGAAGCATCGGAATCTAAAACTGGGCTCACAGGAGAGGTTCAAACCATAGAAAGTGAGAGTGTCAGTCCTCTTGTACGTAAGTCTGCATTGTGCCATTTGTATTAAATTCGAATGCAATTTCTGTTTTTCATCGTCAATAAGAAGGTCCAAGGGATAAAGTAAACCTGAAACGAAGCATCGGAATCTAAAACTGGACTCACTGGAGAGGTTCAAATCATAGAAAGTGAGAGTGTCAGTCCTCTTGTACTTAAGTCGGCATTGTGCCTTTTGTATTAATTCCAGATGCAATTTCAGTGATTCATCGTCAATAAGAAGGTCCGAGGGATACAGTAAACCTGATGTATAGCATCGGAATCTAAAATTGGACTCACAGGAGCGGTACAAATCATAGAAAGTGAGGGTGTCAGTCCTTTCGTACTTAAGTCGGCATTGTGCATTTTCTATTAAATTCGGATGCAATTTCTGTGTTTCATCGTCAATAAGAACGTTCAAAGTATACAGTAACGTGAAGTGAAGCATCGGAATCTAAAACTGGACTCACAGTAGAGGTTCAAATCACAGAAAGTTAGACTGTCAGTCCTCTTGTACTTAGGTCGGCATTGTACCCTCTGTATTAAATTCGGATGCAATTTCTGTGTTTCATCTTCAATAAGAAGGTCCAAGGTATACAGTAAACCTCAAGTGAGGCATCGGATTCTGAAACTGGACTCACAGGAGAGGTTCAAATCATAGAAAGTGAGAGTGTCACTCCTCTTGTACTTAAGTCGGCATTGTGCCTTTTGTATTAAATTTGGATGCAATTTCTGTGTTTCATCGTCAATAAGAAGGTCCAAGGGATACAGTAAACCTGATGTGAAGCATCGCTATGTAAAACTGGACTGACAAGAGAATTTCAAATCACAGAAAGATAGAGTGTCAGTCCTCTTGTACTTAAGTCGGCATTGTGGCTTTTGTATTAAAGTCGGATGCAATTACTGTGTTTCATCGTCAATAAGATGGTCCAAGGGATACAGTAAACCTGAAGTGAAGGATCGGAATCAAAAACGGGACTCACAGGAGAGGTTCAAATGATTGAAAGTGAGAGTGTCAGTGCTCTTGTACTTAAGTCAGCATTGTGGCTTTTGTATTAAAGTCGGATGCAATTTCTGTGTTTCATCGTCAATAAGAAGGTCCAAGGGATACAGTAAACCTGAAGTGAAGCATTGGAATCTAAAATTGGACTCACAGGAGCGGTACAAATCACAGAAAGTGAGGGTGTCAGTCCTCTCTTACTTAAGTCGGCATTGTGCTTTTTGTATTAAATTCGGATGCAATTTCTGTGTTTCATCGTCAATAAGAACGTCCAAGGTATACAGTAACGTGAAGTGAAGCATCGGAATCTAAAACTGGACTCACAGGAGAGGTTCAAATCATAGAAAGTGAGAGTGTCAGTCCTCTTGTACTTAAGTCGGCATTGTGCCTTTTGTATTAAATTCGGATGCAATTTCTGTGTTTCATCGTCAATAAGAAGGTCCAAGGGATACAGTAAACCAGAAGTGAAGCATCGTAATGTAAAACTGGACTCACAGCAGAATTTCAAATCACAGAAATAGAGTGTCAGTCCTCTTGTACTTAAGTCGGCATTGTAGCATTTGTATTAAAGTCGGATGCAATTACTGTGTTTCTTCGTCAATAAGAAGGTCCAAGGGATACAGTAAACCTGAAGTGAAGCATCGGAATCAAAAACTGGGCTCACTGGAGAGGTTCAAATCATAGAAAGTGAGAGTGTCTGTCCTCTATTACGTAAGTCGGCATTGTGATTTTTGTATTAAATCCGGATGCAATTTCTGTGTTTCATCGTCAATAAGAAGGTCCAAGGGGTACAGTAAACCTGATGTGAAGCATCGGAATCTAAAACTGGACTCGAAAGGAGAGGTTCAAATCATAGAAAGTCAGAGTGTAAGTCCTCTTGTGCTTGTCGGCATTGTGCTTTTTGAATTTAATTCCGATGCAATTTCTGTGTTTCATCGTCAATAAGAAGGTCCAAGGTATACAGTAAACCTGAAGTGTGGCATCGGATTCTAAAACTGGACTCACAGGAGAGGTTCAAATCATAGAAAGTTAGAGTGTCAGTCCTCTTGTACATAAGTCTTCATTGCGCCATTTGTATTAAATTCGGTTGCAATTTCTGTGTTTCATCGTCAATAAGAAAGTCCAAGGGAAACAGTAAACCTTAAGTGAAGCATCGGAATCTAGAACTGGGCTCACAGGAGAGGTTCAAATCATAGAAAGTGAGAGTATCAGTCCTCTTGTACGTAAGTCGGCATTGTGATTTTTGTATTAAATCCGGATGCAATTTCTGTGTTTCATCGTCAATAAGAAGGTCCAAGGAATACAGTAAACCTGAAGTTAAGCATCGGAATCTAAAACTGGGCTCACAGGAGAGGTTCAAATCATAGAAAGTGAGAGTGTCAGTGCTCTTGTACTTAAGTCGGCATTGTGCCTTTTGTATTAATTTCGGATGCAATTTCTGTGTTTCATCGTCAATAAGAAGGTCCAAGGGATACAGTAAACCTGAAGTGAAGCATCGGAATCTAAAACTGGACTCACAGGAGAGGTTCAAATCATAGAAAGTGAGAGTGTCAGTCCTCTTGTACTTATGTCGGCATTCTGCCTTTTGTATTAAATTCGGATGCATTTTCTGTGTTTCATCGTCAATAAGAAGGTCCAAGGGATACAGAACTGGACTCACAGGAGAATTTCATATCATAGAAAGTTAGAGTGTCAGTTGCTCTTGTTCTTAAGTCGGCATTGTGCCTTTTGTATTAAATTCGGATGCAATTTCGGTGTTTCATCGTTAATAAGAAGGTACAAGGGATACAGTAAACCTGAAGTGAAGCATCGGAATCTAAAACTGGGATCACAGGAGAGGTTCAAATCATAGAAAGTGAGAGTGTCAGTCCTCTTGTACGTAAGTCGGCATTGTGATTTTTGTATTTAATCCGGATGCAATTTCTGTGCTTCATCGTCAATAAGAAGGTCCAAGGGATACAGTAAACCTGAAGTGAAGCATTAGAATCTAAAATTGGACTCACAGGAGCGGTACAAATCATAGAAAGTGAGGGTGTCAGTCCTCTCGTACTTAAGTCGGCATTGTGCATTTTGTATTAAATTCGGATGCAATTTCTGTGTTTCATCGTCAATAAGAACGTCCAAGGTATACAGTAACGTGAAGTGAAGCATCGGAATCTAAAACTGGACTCACAGGAGAGGTTCAAATCATAGAAAGTGAGAGTGTCAGTCCTCTTGTACTTAGGTCGGCATTGTGCCTTTTGTATTAAATTCGGATGCAATTTCTGTGTTTCATCGTCAATAAGAAGGTCCAAGGGATACAGTAAACCAGAAGTGAAGCATCGTAATGTAAAACTGGACTCACAGGAGAATTTCAAATCACAGAAAGATAGAGTGTCAGTCCTCTTGTACTTAAGTCGGCATTGTGGCTTTTGTATTAAAGTCGGATGCAATTACTGTGTTTCATCGTCAATAAGAAGGTCCAAGGGATACAGTAAACCTGAAGTGAAGCATCGGAATCAAAAACTGGGCTCACAGGAGAGGTTCAAGTCATAGAAAGTGAGAGTGTCAGTCCTCTATTACGTAAGTCGGCATTGTGATTTTTGTATTAAATCCGGATGCAATTTCTGTGTTTCATCGTCAATAAGAAGGTCCAAGGGGTACAGTAAACCTGATGTGAAGCATCGGAATCTAAAACTGGACTCGCAGGAGAGTTTCAAATCATAGAAAGTCAGAGTGTAAGTCCTCTTGTGCTTGTCGGCATTGTGCTTTTTGAATTTATTTCCGATGCAATTTCTGTGTTTCATCGTCAATAAGAAGGTCCAAGGTATACAGTAAACCTGAAGTGAGGCATCGGATTCTAAAACTGGACTCACAGGAGAGGTTCAAATCATAGAAAGTTAGAGTGTCAGTCCTCTTGTACTTAAGTCGGCATTGCGCCATTTGTATTAAATTCGGTTGCAATTTCTGTGTTTCATCGTCAATAAGAAAGTCCAAGGGAAACAGTAAACCTTAAGTGAAGCATCGGAATCTAAAACCGGGCTCACAGGGGAGGTTCAAATCATAGAAAGTGAGAGTATCAGTCCTCTTGTACGTAAGTCGGCATTGTGATTTTTGTATTAAATCCGGATGCATTTTCTGTGTTTCATCGTCAATAAGAAGGTCCAAGGGATACAGAACTGGACTCACAGGAGAATTTCATATCATAGAAAGTTAGAGTGTCAGTCCTCTTGTACTTAAGTCGGCATTGCGCCATTTGTATTAAAATCGGATGCAATTACTGTGTTTCATCGTCAATAAGAAGGTCCAAGGGATACAGTAAACCTGAAGTGAAGCATCGGAATCAAAAACTGGGCTCACAGGAGAGGTTCAAATCATAGAAAGTGAGAGTGTCAGTCCTCTATTACGTAAGTCGGCATTGTGATTTTTGTATTAAATCCGGATGCAATTTCTGTGTTTCATCGTCAATAAGAAGGTCCAAGGGATACAGTAAACCTGAAGTGAAGCATCGGAATATAAAACTGGACTCGCAGGAGAGGTTCAAATCATAGAAAGTCAGAGTGTAAGTCCTCGTGTGCTTGTCGGCATTGTGCATTTTGAATTTAATTCCGATGCAATTTCTGTGTTTCATCGTCAATAAGAAGGTCCAAGGGATACAGTAAACCTGAAGTGAAGCATCGGAATCTAAAACTGGACTCACAGGAGAGGTTCAAGTCATAGAAAGTGAGAGTGTCAGTCCTCTTGTACTTATGTCGGCATTCTGCCTTTTGTATTAAATTCGGATGCAATTTCTGTGTTTCATCGTCAATAAGAAGGTCCAAGGGATACAGAACTGGACTCACAGGAGAATTTCATATCATAGATAGTTAGAGTGTCAGTTCCTCTTGTTCTTAAGTCGGCATTGTGCCTTTTGTATTAAATTCGGATGCAATTTCGGTGTTTCATCGTTAATAAGAAGGTACAAGGGATACAGTAAACCTGAAGTGAAGCATCGGAATCTAAAACTGGACTCACAGGAGAGGTTCAAATCATAGAAAGTGAGAGTGTCAGTCCTCTTGTACTTATGTCGGCATTCTGCCTTTTGTATTAAATTCGGATGCAATTTCTGTGTTTCATCGTCAATAAGAAGGTCCAAGGGATACAGAACTGGACTCACAGGAGAATTTCATATCATAGATAGTTAGAGTGTCAGTTCCTCTTGTTCTTAAGTCGGCATTGTGCCTTTTGTATTAAATTCGGATGCAATTTCGGTGTTTCATCGTTAATAAGAAGGTACAAGGGATACAGTAAACCTGAAGTGAAGCATCGGAATCTAAAACTGGGCTCACAGGAGAGGTTCAAATCATAGAAAGTGAGGGTGTCAGTCCTCTTGTACGTAAGTCGGCATTGTGATTTTTGTATTAAATCCGGATGCAATTTCTGTGCTTCATCGTCAATAAGAAGGTCCAAGGGATACAGTAAACCTGAAGTGAAGCATTGGAATCTAAAATTGGACTCACAGGAGCGGTACAAATCATAGAAAGTGAGGGTGTCAGTCCTCTCGTACTTAAGTCGGCATTGTGCATTTTGAATTAAATTCGGATGCAATTTCTGTGTTTCATCGTCAATAAGAACGTCCAAGGTAAACAGTAACGTGAAGTGAAGCATCGGAATCTAAAACTGGACTCACAGGAGAGGTACAAATCATAGAAAGTGAGTGTGTCAGTCCTCTTGTACTTCAGTCGGCATTGTGCCTTTTGTATTAAATTCGGATGCAATTTCTGTGTTTCATCGTCAATAAGAAGGTCCAAGGGATACAGTAAACCAGAAGTGAAGCATCGTAATGTAAAACTTCACTCACAGGAGAATTTCAAATCACAGAAAGATAGAGTGTCAGTCCTCTTGTACTTAAGTCAGCATTGTGGCTTTTGTATTAAAGTCGGATGCAATTACTGTGTTTCATCGTCAATAAGAAGGTCCAAGGGATACAGTTAACCTGAAGTGAAGCATCGGAATCAAAAACTGGGCTCACAGGAGAGGTTCAAATCATAGAAAGTGAGAGTGTCAGTCCTCTATTACGTAAGTCGGCATTGTGATTTTTGTATTAAATCCGGATGCAATTTGTGTGTTTGATCGTCAATAAGAAGGTCCAAGGGGTACAGTAAACCTGATGTGAAGCATCGGAATCTAAAACTGGGCTCACAGGAGAGGTTCAAACCATAGAAAGTGAGAGTGTCAGTCCTCTTGTACGTAAGTCTGCATTGTGCCTTTTGTATTAAATTCGAATGCAATTTCTGTGTTTCATCGTCAATAAGAAGGTCCAAGGGATAAAGTAAACCTGAAACGAAGCATCGGAATCTAAAACTGGACTCACTGGAGAGGTTCAAATCGAAGAAAGTGAGAGTGTCAGTCCACTTGTACTTAAGTCGGCATTGTGCCTTTTGTATTAAATCCGGATGCAATTTCTGTGTTTCATCGTCAATAAGAAGGTCCAAGGGACACAGTAAACCTGAAACGAAGCATTGGAATCTAAAACTGGACTCACGGGAGAGGTTCAAATCATAGAAAGTGAGAGTGTCAGTCCTCTTGTACTTAAGTCGGCATTGTGATTTTTGTATTAATTCCAGATGCAATTTCAGTGTTTCATTGTCAATAAGAAGGTCCGAGGGATACAGTAAACCTGATGTATAGCATCGGAATCTAAAATTGGACTCACAGGAGCGGTACAAATCATAGAAAGTGAGGGTGTCAGTCCTTTCGTACTTAAGTCGGCATTGTGCATTTTCTATTAAATTCGGATGCAATTTCTGTGTTTCATCGTCAATAAGAACGTTCAAAGTATACAGTAACGTGAAGTGAAGCATCGGAATCTAAAACTGGACTCACAGTAGAGGTTCAAATCACAGAAAGTTAGACTGTCAGTCCTCTTGTACTTAGGTCGGCATTGTACCCTCTGTATTAAATTCGGATGCAATTTCTGTGTTTCATCTTCAATAAGAAGGTCCAAGGTATACAGTAAACCTCAAGTGAGGCATCGGATTCTGAAACTGGACTCACAGGAGAGGTTCAAATCACAGAAAGATAGAGTGTCAGTCCTCTTGTACTTAAGTCGGCATTGTGGCTTTTGTATTAAAGTCGGATGCAATTACTGTGTTTCATCGTCAATAAGATGGTCCAAGGGATACAGTAAACCTGAAGTGAAGCATCGGAATCAAAAACGGGACTCACAGGAGAGGTTCAAATGATAGAAAGTGAGAGTGTCAGTGCTCTTGTACTTAAGTCGGCATTGTGGCTTTTGTATTAAAGTCGGATGCAATTTCTGTGTTTCATCTTCAATAAGAAGGTCCAAGGGATACAGTAAACCTGAAGTTAAGCATCGGAATCAAAAACTGGACTCACAGGAGAGGTTCAAATCATAGAAAGTGAGAGTGTCAGTGCTCTTGTACTTAAGTCGGCATTGTGCCTTTTGTATTAAATTCGGATGCAATTTCGGTGTTTCATCTTTAATAAGAAGGTCCAAGGGATACAGTAAACCTGAAGTGAAGCATCGGAATCTAAAACTGGACTCGCAGGAGAGGTGCAAATCAGAGAAAGTCAGAGTGTAGGTCCTCGCGTGCTTGTCGGCATTGTGCTTTTTGAATTTAATTCCGATGCAATTTCTGTGTTTCATCGTCAATAAGAAGGTCCAAGGGATACAGTAAACCTGAAGTGAAGCATCGTAATGTAAAACTGGGCTCAAGGGAGAATTTCAAATCACAGAAAGATAAAGTGTCAGTCCTCTTGTACTTAAGGCGGCATTGTGGCTTTTGTATTAAAGTCGGATACAATTACTGTGTTTCATCGTCAATAAGAAGGTCCAAGGGATACAGTAAACCTGAAGTTAAGCATCGGAATCAAAAACTGGACTCACAGGAGAGGTTCAAATCATAGAAAGTGAGAGTGTCAGTGCTCTTGTACTTAAGTCGGCATTGTGACTTTTGTATTAATTTCGGATGCAATTTCTGTGTTTCATCGTCAATAAGAAGGTCCAAGGGATACAGTAAACCTGAAGTGAAGCATCGGAATCTAAAACTGCACTCACAGGAGAGGTTCAAATCATAGAAAGTGAGAGTGTCAGTTCTCTTGTACTTATGTCGGCATTCAGCCTTTTGTATTAAATTCGGATGCAATTTCTGTGTTTCATCGTCAATAAGAAGGTCCGAGGGATACAGAACTGGACTCACAGGAGAATTTCATATCATAGAAAGTTAGAGTGTCAGTTCCTCTTGTTCTTAAGTCGGCATTGTGCCTTTTGTATTAAATTCGGTTGCAATTTCTGTGTTTCATCGTCAATAAGAAAGTCCAAGGGAAACAGTAAACCTTAAGTGAAGCATCGGAATCTAAAACTGGGCTCACGGGAGAGGTTCAAATCATAGAAAGTGAGAGTATCAGTCCTCTTGTACGTAAGTCGGCATTGTGATTTTTGTATTAAATCCGGATGCAATTTCTGTGTTTCATCGTCAATAAGAAGGTCCAAGGGATACAGTAAACCTGAAGTGAGGCATCGGATTCTAAAACTGGACTCACAGGAGAGGTTCAAATCATAGAAAGTTAGAGTGTCAGTCCTCTTGTACTTAAGTCGGCATTGCGCCATTTGTATTAAATTCGGTTGCAATTTCTGTGTTTCATCGTCAATAAGAAAGTCCAAGGGAAACAGTAAACCTTAAGTGAAGCATCGGAATCTAAAACTGGGCTCACGGGAGAGGTTCAAATCATAGAAAGTGAGAGTATCAGTCCTCTTGTACGTAAGTCGGCATTGTGATTTTTGTATTAAATCCGGATGCAATTTCTGTGTTTCATCGTCAATAAGAAGGTCCAAGGGATACAGTAAACCTGAAGTGAAGCATCGGAATATAAAACTGGACTCGCAGGTGAGGTTCAAATCATAGAAAGTCAGAGTGTAAGTCCTCGTGTGCTTGTCGGCATTGTGCATTTTGAATTTAATTCCGATGCAATTTCTGTGTTTCATCGTCAATAAGAAGGTCCAAGGGATACAGTAAACCTGAAGTGAAGCATCGTAATGTAAAACTGGGCTCACAGGAGAATTTCAAATCACAGAAAGATAGAGAATCAGTCCTCTTGTACTTAAGTCGGCATTGTGGCTTTTGTATTAAAGTCGGATACAATTACTGTGTTTCATCGTCAATAAGAAGGTCCAAGGGATACAGTAAACCTGAAGTTAAGCATCGGAATCAAAAACTTGACTCACAGGAGAGGTTCAAATCATAGAAAGTGAGAGTGTCAGTGCTCTTGTACTTAAGTCGGCATTGTGCCTTTTGTATTAATTTCGGATGCAATTTCTGTGTTTCATCGTCCATAAGAAGGTCCAAGGGATACAGTAAACCTAATAAGAAGGTACAAGGGATACAGTAAACCTGAAGTGAAGCATCGGAATCTAAAACTGGGCTCACAGGAGAGGTCCAAATCATAGAAAGTGAGAGTGTCAGTCCTCTTCTACGTAAGTCGGCATTGTGATTTTTGTATTAAATCCGGATGCAATTTCTGTGCTTCATCGTCAATAAGAAGGTCCAAGGGATACAGTAAAATTGAAGTGAAGCATTGGAATCTAAAATTGGACTCACAGGAGCGGTACAAATCATAGAAAGTGAGGGTGTCAGTCCTCTCGTACTTAAGTCGGCATTGTGCATTTTGTTTTAAATTCGGATGCAATTTCTGTGTTTCATCGTCAATAAGAACGTCCAAGGTAAACAGTAACGTGAAGTGAAGCATCGGAATCTAAAACTGGACTCACAGGAGAGGTTCAAATCATAGAAAGTGAGTGTGTCAGTCCTCTTGTACTTAAGTCGGCATTGTGCCTTTTGTATTAAATTCGGATGCAATTTCTGTGTTTCATCGTCAATAAGATGGTCCAAGGGATACAGTAAACCAGAAGTGAAGCATCGTAATGTAAAACTGGACTCACAGGAGAATTTCAAATCACAGAAAGATAGAGTGTCAGTCCTCTTGTACTTAAGTCAGCATTGTGGCTTTTGTATTAAAATCGGATGCAATTACTGTGTTTCATCGTCAATAAGAAGGTCCAAGGGATACAGTTAACCTGAAGTGAAGCATCGGAATCAAAAACTGGGCTCACAGGAGAGGTTCAAATCATAGAAAGTGAGAGTGTCAGTCCTCTATTACGTAAGTCGGCATTGTGATTTTTGTATTAAATCCGGATGCAATTTGTGTGTTTCATCGTCAATAAGAAGGTCCAAGGGGTACAGTAAACCTGATGTGAAGCATCGGAATCTAAAACTGGACTCGCAGGAGAGGTTCAAATCAAAGAAAGTCAGAGTGTAAGTCCTCTTGTGCTTGTCGGCATTGTGCTTTTTCAATTTAATTCCGATGCAATTTCTGTGTTTCATCGTCAATAAGAAGGTCCAAGGTATACAGTAAACCTGAAGTGAGGCATCGGATTCTAAAACTGGACTCACAGGAGAGGTTCAAATCATAGAAAGTTAGAGTGTCAGTCCACTTGTACTTAAGTCTGCATTGCGCCATTTGTATTAAATTCGGTTGCAATTTCTGTGTTTCATCGTCAATAAGAAAGTCCAAGGGAAACAGTAAACCTTAAATGAAGCATCGGAATCTAAAACTGGACTCACAGGAGAGGTTCAAATCATAGAAAGTTAGAGTGTCAGTCGTCTTGTACTTAATTCGGCATTGTGCCTTTTGTATTAAATTCGGTGCAGTTTCTGTGTTTCATCGTCAATAAGAAGGTCCAAGGGATACAGTAAACCTGAAGTGAAGCATCGGAATCTAAAACTGGGCTCACAGGAGAGGTTCAAACCATAGAAAGTGAGAGTGTCAGTCCTCTTGTACGTAAGTCTGCATTGTGCCTTTTGTATTAAATTCGAATGCAATTTCTGTGTTTCATCGTCAATAAGAAGGTCCAAGGGATAAAGTAAACCTGAAACGAAGCATCGGAATCTAAAACTGGACTCACTGGAGAGGTTCAAATCATAGAAAGTGAGAGTGTCAGTCCTCTTGTACTTAAGTAGGCATTGTGCCTTTTATATTAAATCCGGATGCAATTTCTGTGTTTCATCGTCAATAAGAAGGTCCAAGGGACACAGTAAACCTGAAACGAAGCATTGGAATCTAAAACTGGACTCACAGGGAGGTTCAAATCATAGAAAGTGAGAGTGTCAGTCCTCTTGTACTTAAGTCGGCATTGTGCCTTTTGTATTAATTCCAGATGCAATTTCAGTGTTTCATCGTCAATAAGAAGGTCCGAGGGATACAGTAAACCTGATGTATAGCATCGGAATCTAAAATTGGACTCACAGGAGCGGTACAAATCATAGAAAGTGAGGGTGTCAGTCCTTTCGTACTTAAGTCGGCATTGTGCATTTTCTATTAAATTCGGATGCAATTTCTGTGTTTCATCGTCAATAAGAACGTTCAAAGTATACAGTAACGTGAAGTGAAGCATCGAAATCTAAAGCTGGACTCACAGTAGAGGTTCAAATCGCAGAAAGTTAGACTGTCTGTCCTCTTGTACTTAGATCGGCATTGTACCCTCTGTATTAAATTCGGATGCAATTTCTGTGTTTCATCTTCAATAAGAAGGTGCAAGGTATACAGTAAACCTCAAGTGAGGCATCGGATTCTGAAACTGGACTCACAGGAGAGGTTCAAATCATAGAAAGTGAGAGTGTCAGTCCTCTTGTACTTTAGTCGGCATTGTGCCTTTTGTATTAAATTCGGATGCAATTTCTGTGTTTCATCGCCAATAAGAAGGTCCAAGGGATACAGTAAACCTGATGTGAAGCATCGCTGTGTAAAACTGGACTGACAAGAGAATTTCAAATCACAGAAAGATAGAGTGTCAGTCCTCTTGTACTTAAGTCGGCATTGTGGCTTTTGTATTAAAGTCGGATGCAATTACTGTGTTTCATCGTCAATAAGATGGTCCAAGGGATACAGTAAACCTGAAGTGAAGCATCGGAATCAAAAACGGGACTCACAGGAGAGGTTCAAATGATAGAAAGTGAGAGTGTCAGTGCTCTTGTACTTAAGTCGGCATTGTGGCTTTTGTATTAAAGTCGGATGCAATTTCTGTGTTTCATCGTCAATAAGAAGGTCCAAGGGATACAGTAAACCTGAAGTGAAGCATTGGAATCTAAAATTGGACTCACAGGAGCGGTACAAATCATAGAAAGTGAGAGTGTCAGTCCTCTCTTACTTAAGTCGGCATTGTGCTTTTTGTATTAAATTCGGATGCAATTTCTGTGTTTCATCGTCAATAAGAACGTCCAAGGTATACAGTAACGTGAAGTGAAGCATCGGAATCTAAAACTGGACTCACAGGAGAGGTTCAAATCATAGAAAGTGAGAGTGTCAGTCCTCTTGTACTTATGTCGGCATTCTGCCTTTTGTATTAAATTCGGATGCATTTTCTGTGTTTCATCGTCAATAAGAAGGTCCAAGGGATACAGAACTGGACTCTCAGGAGAATTTCATATCATAGAAAGTTAGAGTGTCAGTTGCTCTTGTTCTTAAGTCGGCATAGTGCCTTTTGTATTAAATTCGGATGCAATTTCGGTGTTTCATCGTTAATAAGAAGGTACAAGGGATACAGTAAACCTGAAGTGAAGCATCGGAATCTAAAACTGGGATCACAGGAGAGGTTCAAATCATAGAAAGTGAGAGTGTCAGTCCTCTTGTACGTAAGTCGTCATTGTGATTTTTGTATTAAATCCGGATGCAATTTCTGTGCTTCATCGTCAATAAGAAGGTCCAAGGGATACAGTAAACCTGAAGTGAAGCATTGGAATCTAAAATTCGACTCACAGGAGCGGTACAAATCATAGAAAGTGAGGGTGTCAGTCCTCTCGTACTTAAGTCGGCATTGTGCATTTTGTATTAAATTCGGATGCACTTTCTGTGTTTCATCGTCAATAAGAACGTCCAAGGTATACAGTAACGTGAAGTGAAGCATCGGAATCTAAAACTGGACTCACAGGAGAGGTTCAAATCATAGAAAGTGAGAGTGTCAGTCCTCTTGTACTTAAGTCGGCATTGTGCCTTTTGTATTAAATTCGGATGCAATTTCTGTGTTTCATCGTCAATAAGAAGGTCCAAGGGATACAGTAAACCAGAAGTGAAGCATCGTAATGTAAAACTGGACTCACAGGAGAATTTCAAATCACAGAAAGATAGAGTGTCAGTCCTCTTGTACTTAAGTCGGCATTGTGGCTTTTGTATTAAAGTCGGATGCAATTACTGTGTTTCATCGTCAATAAGAAGGTCCAAGGGATACAGTAAACCTGAAGTGAAGCATCGGAATCAAAAACTGGGCTCACAGGAGAGGTTCAAATCATTGAAAGTGAGAGTGTCAGTCCTCTATTACGTAAGTCGGCATTGTGATTTTTGTATTAAATCCGGATGCAATTTCTGTGTTTCACCGTCAATAAGAAGGTCCAAGGGGTACAGTAAACCTGATGTAAAGCATCGGAATCTAAAACTGGACTCGCAGGAGAGGTTCAAATCATAGAAAGTCAGAGTGTAAGTCCTCTTGTGCTTGTCGGCATTGTGCTTTTTGAATTTATTTCCGATGCAATTTCTGTGTTTCATCGTCAATAAGAAGGTCCAAGGTATACAGTAAACCTGAAGTGAGGCATCGGATTCTAAAACTGGACTCACAGGAGAGGTTCAAATCATAGAAAGTTAGAGTGTCAGTCCTCTTGTACTTAAGTCGGCATTGCGCCATTTGTATTAAATTCGGTTGCAATTTCTGTGTTTCATCGTCAATAAGAAAGTCCAAGGGAAACAGTAAACCTTAAGTGAAGCATCGGAATCTAAAACTGGGCTCACAGGAGAGGTTCAAATCATAGAAAGTGAGAGTATCAGTCCTCTTGTACGTAAGTCGGCACTGTGATTTTTGTATTAAATCCGGATGCAATTTCTGTGTTTCATCGTCAATAAGAAGGTCCAAGGGATACAGTAAACCTGAAGTGAAGCATCGGAATATAAAACTGGACTCGCAGGAGAGGTTCAAATCATAGAAAGTCAGAGTGTAAGTCCTCGTGTGCTTGTCGGCATTGTGCATTTTGAATTTAATTCCGATGCAATTTCTGTGTTTCATCTTCAATAAGAAGGTCCAAGGGATACAGTAAACCTGAAGTGAAGCATCGTAATGTAAAACTGGGCTCACAGGAGAATTTCAAATCACAGAAAGATAGAGAATCAGTCCTCTTGTACTTAAGTCGGCATTGTGGCTTTTGTATGAAAGTCGGATACAATTACTGTGTTTCATCGTCAATAAGAAGGTCCAAGGGATACAGTAAACCTGAAGTTAAGCATCGGAATCAAAAACTGGACTCACAGGAGAGGTTCAAATCATTGAAAGTGAGAGTGTCAGTGCTCTTGTACTTAAGTCGGCATTGTGCCTTTTGTATTAATTTCGGATGCAATTTCTGTGTTTCATCGTCAATAAGAAGGTCCAAGGGATACAGTAAACCTGAAGTGAAGCATCGGAATCTAAAACTGGACTCACAGGAGAGGTTCAAATCATAGAAAGGGAGAGTGTCAGTCCTCTTGTACTTATGTCGGCATTCTGCCTTTTGTATTAAATTCGGATGCAATTTCTGTGTTTCATCGTCAATAAGAAGGTCCAAGGGATACAGAACTGGACTCACAGGAGAATTTCATATCATAGAAAGTTAGAGTTTCAGTTCCTCTTGTTCTTAAGTCGGCATTGTGCCTTTTGTATTGAATTCGGATGCAATTTCGGTGTTTCATCGTTAATAAGAAGGTACAAGGGATACAGTAAACCTGAAGCGAAGCATCGGAATCTAAAACTGGGCTCACAGGAGAGGTTCAAATCATAGAAAGTGAGAGTGTCAGTCCTCTTGTACGTAAGTCGGCATTGTGATTTTTGTATTAAATCCGGATGCAATTTCTGTGCTTCATCGTCAATAAGAAGTTCCAAGGGATACAGTAAACCTGAAGTGAAGCATTGGAATCTAAAATTGGACTCACAGGAGCGGTACAAATCATAGAAAGTGAGGGTGTCAGTCCTCTCGTACTTAAGTCGGCATTGTGCATTTTGTATTAAATTCGGATGCAATTTCTGTGTTTCATCGTCAATAAGAACGTTCAAAGTATACAGTAACGTGAAGTGAAGCATCGGAATCTAAAACTGGACTCACAGTAGAGGTTCAAATCATAGAAAGTTAGAGTGTCAGTCCTCTTGTACTTAAGTCGGCATTGCGCCATTTGTATTAAATTCGGTTGCAATTTCTGTGTTTCATCGTCAATAAGATAGTCCAAGGGAAACAGTAAACCATAAATGAAGCATCGGAATCTAAAACTGGACTCACAGGAGAGGTTCAAATCATAGAAAGTTAGAGTGTCAGTCGTCTTGTACTTAATTCGGCATTGTGCCTTTTGTATTAAATTCGGTGCAGTTTCTGTGTTTCATCGTCAATAAGAAGGTCCAAGGGATACAGTAAACCTGAAGTGAAGCATCGGAATCTAAAACTGGGCTCACAGGAGAGGTTCAAACCATAGAAAGTGAGAGTGTCAGTCCTCTTGTACGTAAGTCTGCATTGTGCCTTTTGTATTAAATTCGAATGCAATTTCTGTGTTTCATCGTCAATAAGAAGGTCCAAGGGATAAAGTAAACCTGAAACGAAGCATCGGAATCTAAAACTGGACACACTGGAGAGGTTCAAATCATAGAAAGTGAGAGTGTCAGTCCTCTTGTACTTAAGTCGGCATTGTGCCTTTTGTATTAAATCCGGATGCAATTTCTGTGTTTCATCGTCAATAAGAAGGTCCTAGGGACACAGTAAACCTGAAACGAAGCATTGGAATCTAAAACTGGACTCACAGGAGAGGTTCAAATCATAGAGAGTGAGAGTGTCAGTCCTCTTGTACTTAAGTCGGCATTGTGCCTTTTGTATTAAATTCGGATGCAATTTCGGTGTTTCATCGTTAATAAGAAGGTACAAGGGATACAGTAAACCTGAAGTGAAGCATCGGAATCTAAAACTGGGCTCCCAGGAGAGGTTCAAATCATAGAGAGTGAGAGTGTCAGTCCTCTTGTATGTAAGTCGGCATTGTTATTTTTGTATTCAATCCGGATGCAATTTCTGTGTTTCATCGTCAATAAGAAGGTCCAAGGGGTACAGTAAACCTGATGTGAAGCATCGGAATCTAAAACTGGACTCGCAGGAGAGGTTCAAATCATAGAAGTCAGAGTGTAAGTATTCTTGTGCTTGTCGGCATTGTGCTTTTTGAATTTAATTCCGATGCAATTTCTGTGTTTCATCGTCAATAAGAAGTTCCAAGGTATACAGTAAACCTGAAGTGAAGCATCGGAATCTAAAACTGGACTCACAGGAGAGGTTCAAATCATAGAAAGTTAGAGTGTCAGTCCTCTTGTACTTAGGTCGGCATTGTGCCCTTTGTATTAAATTCGGATGTAATTTCTGTGTTTCATCGTCAATAAGAAGGTCCAAGGGATACAGTAAACCTGAAGTGAAGCAACGGAATCAAAAACTGCACTCACAGGAGAGGTTCATATCATAGAAAGAGAGAGTGTCAGTCCTCTTGTACTTAAGTCGGCATTGTGAAATTTGTAATACATTCGGATGCAATTTCTGTGTTTCATCGTCAATAAAAAGGTCCAAGGGATACAATAAACCTGAAGAGAAGCATAGGAATCTTAAACTGGACTCACAGGAGAGGTTCAAATCATAGAAAGTTAGAGTGTCAGTCCTCTTGTACCTAAGACGGCATTGTGCCTTTTGTATTAAATTCGGATGCAATTTCTGTGTTTCATCGTCAATAAGAAGGTCCAAGGGATACAGTAAACCTGAAGAGTAGCAACGGAATCTAAAACTGGACTCACAGGAGTGGTTCAAATCATAGAAAATGAGAGTGTCAGTCCTCTTGTACTTAAGTCGGCATTGTGCCTTTTGTATTAAATTCGGATGCAATTTCTGTGTTTCATCATCAATAAGAAGGTCCAAGGGATACAGTAAACCTGAAGTGAAGCATCGGAGTCTAGAACTGTCCTCACAGGAGAGGTTCAAATCATAGAAAGTTAGAGTGTCAGTCCTCTTGTACTTAGGTCGGCATTGTGCCTTTTGTATTTAATTCGGATGCAATTTCTGTGTTTCATCGTCAATAAGAAGGTCCAAGGGGTATAGTAAACCTGAAGTGAGGTATCGGAATCTAAACTAGACTCACAGGAGAGGTTCAAAGCATAGAAAGTGTGAGTGTCAGTCCTCTTGTACTTAAGTCGACATTGTGCCTTTTGTATTAAATTCGGATGCAATTTCTGTGTTTCATCGTCAATAAGAAGGTCCAAGGGATACAGTAAACCTGAAGAGAAGCATAGGAATCTAAAATTTGACTCACAGGAGAGGTTCTTATCATAGAAAGTGAGAGTGTCTGTCCTCTTGTACTTAAGTCGGCATTGTGAATTTTGTAATAAATTCGGATGCAATTTCTGTGTTTCATCGTCAATAAAAAGGTCCAAGGGTTACAGTAAACCTTAAGTGAAGCATAGGAATCTAAAACTGGACTCACAGGAGAGGTTCAAATCATAGAAAGTTAGAGTGTCAGTCCTCTTGTAATTAAGTCGGCATTGTGCCTTTTGAATTTAAATCCGAGGTAATTTCTGTGTTACATCGTCAATAAGAAGTTCCAAGGTATACAGTAAACCTGAAGTGAAGCATCAGAATCTAACACTGGACTCACAGGAGAGGTTCAAATCATAGAAAGTTAGAGAGTCAGTCCTCATGTACTTAAGTCGGCATTGTGCCTTTTGTATTAAATTCGGATTCAATTTCTGTGTTTCATCGTCAATAAGAAGGTCCAAGGGATACAGTGAACCTAAAGTGGAGTATCGGAATCTATAACTGGACTCACAGGAGAGGTTCAAATCATAGATAGTGAGAGTGTCAGTACTCTTGTTCTTAAGTGGTCATTGTGCTTTTGTATTAATTTCGGAAGCAATTTCTGTGTTTCATCGTCAATAAGAAGGTCCAAGGGATACAGTAAACCTGAAGTGAAGCATCGGAATCTAAATCTGGACTCACAGGAGAGGTTCAAATCATAGAAAGTTACAGTGTCAGTCCTCTTGTACTTAAGTCGGCATTGTGCATTTTGTATTATATTTGAATGTAAATTCTGTGTTCCATCGTCAATAAGAAGGTCCAAGGGATACAGTAAACCTGAAGTGATGCATCGGTATCTGAAACTGGAATCACAGGAGAGGTTCAGATCATAGAAAGTTAGAGTGTCAGTTATCCTGTACTTAAGTCGGCATTGGGCCTTTTGTATTAAATTCGGATGCAATTTATGTGTTTCATCGTCAATAAGAAGGTCCAAGGGATAAAGTAAACCTGAAACGAAGCATCGGAATCTAAAACTGGACTCACAGGAGAGGTTCAAATCATAGAAAGTGAAAGTGTCAGTCCTCTTGTACGTAAGTCGGCATTGTGCCTTTTATATTAAATCCGGACGCAATTTCTGTGTTTCATCGTCAATACGAAGGTCCAAGGGATGCAGTAAACCTAAAGTGAAGCATCGGAATCTAAAACTGGGCTCACAGGAGAGGTTCAAATCATAGAAAGTGAGAGTGTCAGTCCTCTTGTACGTAAGTCGGCTTTGTGCCTTTTGTATTAAATTTGGATGCAATTTCTGTGTTTCATCGTCAATAAGAAGGTCCAAGGGATACAGTAAACCTGAAACGAAGCATCGGAATCTAAAACTGGACTCACAGGAGAGGTTCAAATCATAGAAAGTGAGAGTGTCAGTCCTCGTGTACTTACGTCGGCATTGTGCCTTTTGTATTAAATCCGGATGCAATTTCTGTGTTTCATCGTTAATAAGAAAGTCCAAGGGATACAGTAAACCTGAAACGAAGCATCGGAATCTAAAACTGGACTCACAGGAGAGGTTCAAATCATAGAAAGTGAAAGTGTCAGTCCTCTTGTACTTAAGTCGGCATTGTGCCTTTTATATTAAATCCGGATGCAATTTCTGTGTTTCATCGTCAATAAGAAGGTCCAAGTTATACAGTAAACCTGAAGTGAACCATCGGAATCTAAAACTGGACTCACAGAAGAGGTTCAAATCATAGAAAGTTAGAGTGTCAGTCCTCTTGTACTTAGGTCGGCATTGTGCCTTTTGTATTACGTTCGGATGCAATTTCTGTGTTTCATCGTCAATAAGAAGGTCCAAGGGATATAGTAAACCTGAAGTGAAGTATCGGAATCTAAACTGGACTCACAGGAGAGGTTCAAAACATAGAAAGTGTGAGTGTCAGTCCTCTTGTACTTAAGTCGACATTGTGCATTTTGTATTACATTCGGATGCAATTTCTGTGTTTCATCGTCAATAAGAAGGTCCAAGGGATACGGTAAATCTGAAGTGAATCATCGGAATCTAAAACTGGACTCACAGGAGAGGTTCAAATCATAGAAAGTTAGAGTGTCAGTCGTCTAGTACTTAAGTCGGCATTGTGCGTTTTGTATTAAATTCGGATGCAATTTCTGTGTTTCATCGTCAATAAGAAAGTCCAAGGGATACAGTAAACCTGAAGAGAAGCATAGGAATCTAAAATTTGACTCACAGGAGAGGTTCTTATCATAGAAAGTGAGAGTGTAAGTCCTCTTGTACTTAAGTCGGCATTGTGAATTTTGTAATAAATTCGGATGCAATTTCTGTGTTTCATCGTCAATAAAAAGGTCCAAGGGATACAGTAAACCTGAAGTGAAGCATAGGAATCTAAAACTGGACTCACAGGAGAGGTTCAAATCATAGATAGTGAGAGTGTCAGTCCTCTTGTTCTTAAGTCGTCATTGTGCTTTTGTATTAAATTCGGATGCAATTTCCGTGTTTCATCGTCAATAAGAAGGTCCAAGGGATACAGTAAACCTGAAGTGAAGCATCGGAATCTATATCTGGACTCACAGGAGAGGTTCAAATCATAGAAAGTTAGAGTGTCAGTCGTCTAGTACTTAAGTCGGCATTGTGAATTTTGTAATAAATTCGGATGCAATTTCTGTGTTTCATCGTCAATAAAAAGGTCCAAGGGATACAGTAAACCTGAAGTGAAGCATCGGAATCTAAAACTGGGCTCACAGGTGAGGTTCAAATCATAGAAAGTGAGAGTGTCAGTCCTCTTGTACGTAAGTCGGCATTTTGCCTTCTGTATTAAATTCGGATGCAATTTCTGTGTTTCATCGTCAATAAGAAGGTCCAAGGGATACAGTAAACCTGAAACGAAGCATCGGAATCTAAAACTGGACTCACAGGAGAGGTTCAAATCATAGAAAGTGAGAGTGTCAGTCCTCTTGTACGTAAGTCGGCATTTTGCCTTTTGTATTAAATTCGGATGCAATTTCTGTGTTTCATCGTCAATAAGAAGGTCCAAGGGATACAGTAAACCTGAAGAGAAGCATAGGAATCTAAAACTGGACTCACACGAGAGGTTCAAATCATAGAAAGTGAGAGTGTCAGTCCTCTTATACTTATGTTGGCATTGTGCCTTTTGTATTAAATTCGAATGCAATTTCAGTGTTTCATCGTCAATAAGAAGGTCCAAGGGACACAGTAAACCTGAAGTGAAGCATCGGAATCTAAAACTGGACTCACAGGAGAGGTTCAAATCATAGAAAGTGAGAGTGTCAGTCCTCTTGTACTTATGTCGGCATTGTGCCTTTTGTATTAAATTCGGATGCCATTTCTGTGTTTCATCGTCAATATGAAGGTCCAAGGGATACAGAACTGGACTCACAGGAGAATTTCATATAATAGAAAGTTAGAGTGTCAGTCCCTCTTGTACTTAAGTCGGCATTGTGCCTTTTGTATTAAATTCGGATGCAATTTCGGTGTTTCAACGTCAATAAGAAGGTCCAAGAGATACAGTAAACCTGAAGTGAAGACACGGAATCTAAAACTGCACTCACAGGAGAGGTTCATATCATAGAAAGTGGGAGTGTCAGTCCTCTTGTACTTAAGTCAACATTGTAAATTTTGTAATAAATTCGGATTCAATTTCTGTGTTTCATCGTCAATAAGAACGTCCAAGGGATACAGTTAACCTGAAGAGAAGCATAGGAATCTAAAACTGGACTCACAGGAGAGGTTCAAATCATAGAAAGTTAGAGTGTCAGTCCACTTGTACCTAAGACGGCATTGTGCCTTTTGTATTAAATTCGGATGCAATTTCTGTGTTTCATCGTCAATAAGAAGGTCCAAGGGAACAAAACTGGACTCACAGGAGAGTTTCATATCATAGAAAGTTAGAGTGTCAGTTCCTCTTGTACTTAAGTCGGCATTGTGCCTTTTGTATTAAATTCGGATTCAATTTCGGTGTTTCATCGTTACTAAGAAGGTACAAGGGATACAGTAAACCTGAAGTGAAGCATCGGAATCTAAAACTGGGCTCACAGGAGAGGTTCAAATCATAGAAAGTGAGAGTGTCAGTCCTCTTGTACGTAAGTCGGCATTGTGAATTTTGTATTAAATTCGGATGCAATTTCTGTGTTTCATCATCAATAAGAAGGTCCAAAGGATACAGTAAACCTGAAGTGAAGCATCGGAATCTAGAACTGGCCTCACAGGAGAGGTTCAAATCATAGAAAGTTAGAGTGTCAGTCCTCTTGTACTTACGTCGGCATTGTGCCTTTTGTATAAAATTCGGATGCGATTTCTGTGTTTCATCGTCAATAAGAAGGTCCAAGGGATACAGTAAACCTGAAGAGAAGCATAGGAATCTAAAACTGGACTCACAGGAGAGTTTCTTATCATAGAAAGTTAGAGTGTCAGTCCTCTTGTACTTAAGTCGGCATTGTGAATTTTGTAATAAATTCGGATGCAATTTCTGTGTTTCATCGTCAATAAAAAGGTCCAAGGGATGCAGTAAACCTGAAGTGAAGCATAGGAATCTAAAACTGGACTCACAGGAGAGGTTCAAATCATAGAAAGTTAGAGTGTCAGTCCTCTTGTACTTAAGTCGGCATTGTGCCGTTTGACTTTAAATCCGATGTAATTTCTGTGTTACATCGTCAATAAGCACTTCCAAGGTATACAGTAAACCTGAAGTGAAGCATCAGAATCTAACACTGGACTCACAGGAGAGGTTCAAATCATAGAAAGTTAGAGAGTCAGTCCTCTTGTACTTAAGTCGGCATTGTGCCTTTTGTATTAAATTCGGATGGAATTTCTGTGTTTCATCTTCAATAAGAAGGTCCAAGGGATACAGTGAACCTAAAGTGAAGCATCGGAATCTAAAACTGGACTCACAGGAGAGGTTCAAATCATAGACAGTGAGAGTGTCAGTCCTCTTGTTCTTAAGTCGTCATTTTGCTTTTGTATTAATTTCGGATGCAATTTCTGTGTTTCATCGTCAATAAGAAGGTCCAAGGGATACAGTAAACCTGAAGTGAAGCATCGGAATCTAAATCTGTACTCACAGGAGAGGTACAAATCATAGAAAGTTACAGTGTCAGTCCTCTTGTACTTAAGTCGGCATTGTGCATTTTGTATTATATTTGAATGCAAATTCTGTGTTTCATCGGCAATAAGAAGGTCCAAGGGATACAGTAAACCTGAAGTGATGCATCGGTATCTGAAACTGGACTCACAGGAGAGGTTCAAATCATAGGAAGTTAGAGTGTCAGTCCTCCTGTACTTAAGTCGGCATTGTGATTTTTGTATTAAATTCGGATGCAATATATGTGTTTCATCGTCAATAAGAAGGTCCAAGGGATAAAGTAAACCTGAAACGTAGCATCGGAATCTAAAACTGGACTCACAGGAGAGGTTTAAATCATAGAAAGTGAAAGTGTCAGTCCTCTTGTACGTAAGTCGGCATTGTGCCTTTTGTATTAAATCCGGATGCATTTTCTGTGTTTCATCGTCAATAAGAAGGTCCAAGGGATACAGTAAACCTGAAACGAAGCATCGGAATCTAAAACTGGACTCACAGGAGAGGTTCAAATCATAGAAAGTGAGGGTGTCAGTCCTCTCGTACTTAAGTCGGCATTGTGCCATTTGTATTAAAATCGGATGCAATTTCTGTGTTTCATCGTCAATAAGAAGGTCCAAGGTATACAGTAAACGTGAAGTGAAGCACCGGATTCTAAAACTGGACTCACAGTAGAGGTTCAAATCACAGAAAGTTAGAGTGTCAGTCCTCTTGTACTTAGGTCGGCATTGTGCCTTCTGTATTAAATTCGGATGCAATTTCTGTGTTTCATCGTCAATAAGAAAGTCCAAGGTATACAGTAAACCTGAAGTGAGGCATCTGATTCTAATACTGGACTCTCAGGAGAGGTTCAAATCATATAAAGAGAGAGTGTCTGTAATCTTGTACTTAAGTCGGCATTGTGCCTTTTGTATTAAATTCGGATGCAATTTCTTTGTTTCATCGTCAATAAGAAGGTCCAAGGTATACAGTAAACCAGAAGTGAAGCATCGGAATGTAAAACTGGACTCACAGGAGAATTTCAAATCATAGAAAGATAGAGTAACAGTCCTCTTGTACTTATGTCGGCATTGTGCCTTTTGTGTTAAAGTCGGATGCAATTTCTGTGTTTCATCGTCAATAAGAAGGTCCAAGGGATACAGTAAACCTGAAGTGAAGCATCGGAATCTAAATCTGGACTCACATGAGAGGTTCAAATCATAGAAAGTTACAGTGTCAGTCCTCTTGTACTTAAGTCGGCATTGTGCATTTTGTATTATATTTGAATGCAAATTCTGTGTTTCATCGTCAATAAGAAGGTCCAAGGGATACAGCAAACCTGAAGTGATGCATCGGTATCTGAAACTGGACTCACAGGAGAGGTTCAAATCATAGAAAGTTAGAGTGTCAGTCCTCCTGTACTTAAGTCGGCATTGTGCCTTTTGTATTAAATTCGGATGTAATTTATGTGTTTCATCGTCAATAAGAAGGTCCAAGGGATAACGTAAACCTGAAACGAAGCATCGGAATCTAAAACTGGACTCACAGGAGAGGTTCAAATCATAGAAAGTGAAAGTGTCAGTCCTCTTGTACGTAAGTCGGCATTGTGCCTTTAGTATTAAATCCGGATGCAATTTCTGTGTTTCATCGTCAATAAGAAGGTCCAAGGGATACAGTAAACCTGAGGTGAAGCATCGGAATCTAAAACTGGGCTCACAGGAGAGGTTCAAATCATAGAAAGTGAGAGTGTCAGTACTCTTGTACGTAAGTCGGCATTGTGCCTTTTGTGTTAAATCCGGATGCAATTTCTGTGTTTCATCGTTAATAAGAAAGTCCAAGGGATACAGTAAACCTGAAACGAAGCATCGGAATCTAAAACTGGACTCACAGGAGAGGTTCAAATCATAGAAAGTGAAAGTGTCAGTCCTCTTGTACTTAAGTCGGCATTGTGCCTTTTATATTAAATCCGGATGCAATTTCTGTGTTTCATCGTCAATAAGAAGGTCCAAGTTATACAGTAAACCTGAAGTGAAGCATCGGAATCTAAAACTGGCCTCACAGGAGAGGTTCAAATCATAGAAAGTGAGGGTGTCAGTCCTCTCGTACTTAAGTCGGCATTGTGCCATTTGTATTAAAATCGGATGCAATTTCTGTTTTTCATCGTCAATAAGAAGGTCCAAGGTATACAGTAAACGTGAAGTGAAGCACCGGATTCTAAAACTGGACTCACAGTAGAGGTTCAAATCACAGAAAGTTAGAGTGTCAATCCTCTTGTACTTAGGTCGGCATTGTGCCTTCTGTATTAAATTCGGATGCAATTTCTGTGTTTCATCGTCAATAAGAAAGTCCAAGGTATACAGTAAACCTGAAGTGAGGCATCTGATTCTAATACTGGACTCACAGGAGAGGTTCAAATCATATAAAGAGAGAGTGTCTGTCCTCTTGTACTTAAGTCGGCATTGTGCCTTTTGTATTAAATTCGGATGCAATTTCTGTGTTTCATCGTCAATAAGAAGGTCCAAGGTATACAGTAAACCAGAAGTGAAGCATCGGAATGTAAAACTGGACTCACAGGAGAATTTCAAATCATAGAAAGATAGAGTAACAGTCCTCTTGTACTTATGTCGGCATTGTGCCTTTTGTATTAAAGTCGGATGCAATTTCTGTGTTTCATCGTCAATAAGAAGGTCCAAGGGATACAGTAAACCTGAAGTGAAGCATCGGAATCTAAAACTGGTTCACAGGAGAGGTTCAAATCATAGAATGTTAGAGTGTCAGTCCTCTTGCACTTAAGTCGGCTTTGTGACTTTTGTATTAAATTCGGATGCAATTTCTGTGTTTCATCGTCAATAAGAAGGTACAAGGGATACAGTAAACCTGAAGTGAAGCATCGGAATCTAAAACTGGACTCACAGGAGAGGTTCAAATCATAGAAAGTGAGAGTGTCAGTCCTCTTGTACTTCAGTCGGCATTGTGCCTTTTGTATTAAATTCGGATGCAATTTCTGCCTTTCATCGTCTATAAGAAGGTCCAAGGGATACAGTAAACCTGAAGTGAAGCATCGGAATCTAAAACTGGACTCACAGGAGAGGTTCAAATCACAGAAAGAGAGAGTGTCAGTCCTCTTGTATTTAAGTTGGCATTGTGAATTTTGTAATTAATTCGGATGCAATATCTGTGTTTCATCGTCAATAAGAAGGTCCAAGGGATACAGTAAACCTGAGGTGAAGCATCGGAATCTAAAACTGGGCTCACAGGAGAGGTTCAAATCATAGAAAGTGAGAGTGTCAGTACCCTTGTACGTAAGTCGGCATTGTGCCTTTTGTATTAAATTCGGATGCAATTTCTGTTTTTCATCGTCAATAAGAAGGTCCAAGGGATACAGTAAACCTGAAACGAAGCATCGGAATCTAAAACTGGACTCACAGGAGAGGTTCAAATCATAGAAAGTAAGAGTGTCAGTCCTCTTTTACTTAAGTCGGCATTGTGCCTTTTGTATTAAATCCGGATGCAATTTCTGTGTTTCGTCGTTAATAAGAAAGTCCAAGGGATACAGTAAACCTGAAACGAAGCATCGGAATCTAAAACTGGACTCACAGGAGAGGTTCAAATCATAGAAAGTGAGAGTGTCAGTCCTCCTGTACTTAAGTCGGCATTGTGCCTTCTGTTTTAAGTTCGGATGCAATTTCTGTCTTTCATCGTCAATAAGAAGGTCCAAGGGAAACAGTAAACCTGAAGTGAAGCATCGGAATCTGAAACTGGACTTACAGGAGAGGTTCAAATCATAGAATGTTAGAGTGTCAGTGCTCTTGTACTTAAGTCGGCATTGTGCCTTTTGAATTTAAAGCCGATGTAATTTCTGTGTTACATCGTCAATAAGAAGTTCCAAGGTATACAGTAAACCTGAAGTGTAGCATCAGAATCTAACACTGGACTCACAGGAGAGGTTCAAATCATAGAAAGTTAGTGTGTCAGTGCTCTTGTACTTAAGTCGGCATTGTGCTTTTGTATTAATTTTGGATGCAATTTCTGTGTTTCATCGTCAGTAAGAAGGTCCAAGGGATACAGTAAACCTGAAGTGAAGCATCGGAATCTAAAACTGGTTCACAGGAGAGGTTCAAATCATAGAAAGTTAGAGTGTCAGTCCTCTTGTACTTCAGTCGGCATTGTGCCTTTTGTATTAAATTCGGATGCAATTTCTGCCTTTCATCGTCTATAAGAAGGTCCAAGGGATACACTAAACCTGAAGTGAAGCATCGGAATCTAAAACTGGACTCACAGGAGAGGTTCAAATCATAGAAAGTAAGAGTGTCAGTCCTCTTTTACTTAAGTCGGCATTGTGCCTTTTGTATTAAATCCGGATGCAATTTCTGTGTTTCGTCGTTAATAAGAAAGTCCAAGGGATACAGTAAACCTGAAACGAAGCATCGGAATCTAAAACTGGACTCACGGGAGAGGTTCAAATCATAGAAAGTGAGAGTGTCAGTCCTCCTGTACTTAAGTCGGCATTGTGCCTTCTGTTTTAAATTCGGATGCAATTTCTGTCTTTCATCGTCAATAAGAAGGTCCAAGGGAAACAGTAAACCTGAAGTGAAGCATCGGAATCTGAAACTGGACTTACAGGAGAGGTTCAAATCATAGAATGTTAGAGTGTCAGTGCTCTTGTACTTAAGTCGGCATTGTGCCTTTTGAATTTAAAGCCGATGTAATTTCTGTGTTACATCGTCAATAAGAAGTTCCAAGGTATACAGTAAACCTGAAGTGTAGCATCAGAATCTAACACTGGACTCACAGGAGAGGTTCAAATCATAGAAAGTTAGTGTGTCAGTGCTCTTGTACTTAAGTCGGCATTGTGCTTTTGTATTAATTTCGGATGTAATTTCTGTGTTTCATCGTCAATAAGAAGGTCCAAGGGATACAGTAAACCTGAAGTGAAGCATCGGAATCTAAAACTGGACTCACAGGAGAGGTTCAAATCATAGAAAGTTACAGTGTCAGTCCTCTTGTACTTAAGTCGGCATTGTGCATTTTGTATTATATTTGAATGCAAATTCTGTGTTTCATCGTCAATAAGAAGGTCCAAGGGATACAGCAAACCTGAAGTGATGCATCGGTATCTGAAACTGGACTCACAGGAGAGGTTCAAATCATAGAAAGTTAGAGTGTCAGTCCTCCTGTACTTAAGTCGGCATTGTGCCTTTTGTATTAAATTCGGATGCAATTTATGTGTTTCATCGTCAATAAGAAGGTCCAAGGGATAACGTAAACCTGAAACGAAGCATCGGAATCTAAAACTGGACTCACAGGAGAGGTTCAAATCATAGAAAGTGAAAGTGTCAGTCCTCTTGTACGTAAGTCGGCATTGTGCCTTTAGTATTAAATCCGGATGCAATTTCTGTGTTTCATCGTCAATAAGAAGGTCCAAGGGATACAGTAAACCTGAGGTGAAGCATCGGAATCTAAAACTGGGCTCACAGGAGAGGTTCAAATCATAGAAAGTGAGAGTGTCAGTACTCTTGTACGTAAGTCGGCATTGTGCCTTTTGTATTAAATTCGGATGCAATTTCTGTTTTTCATCGTCAATAAGAAGGTCCAAGGGATACAGTAAACCTGAAACGAAGCATCGGAATCTAAAACTGGACTCACAGGAGAGGTTCAAATCATAGAAAGTAAGAGTGTCAGTCCTCTTTTACTTAAGTCGGCATTGTGCCTTTTGTATTAAATCCGGATGCAATTTCTGTGTTTCGTCGTTAATAAGAAAGTCCAAGGGATACAGTAAACCTGAAACGAAGCATCGGAATCTAAAACTGGACTCACAGGAGAGGTTCAAATCATAGAAAGTGAGAGTGTCAGTCCTCCTGTACTTAAGTCGGCATTGTGCCTTCTGTTTTAAATTCGGATGCAATTTCTGTCTTTCATCGTCAATAAGAAGGTCCAAGGGAAACAGTAAACCTGAAGTGAAGCATCGGAATCTGAAACTGGACTTACAGGAGAGGTTCAAATCATAGAATGTTAGAGTGTCAGTGCTCTTGTACTTAAGTCGGCATTGTGCCTTTTGAATTTAAAGCCGATGTAATTTCTGTGTTACATCGTCAATAAGAAGTTCCAAGGTATACAGTAAACCTGAAGTGTAGCATCAGAATCTAACACTGGACTCACAGGAGAGGTTCAAATCATAGAAAGTTAGTGTGTCAGTGCTCTTGTACTTAAGTCGGCATTGTGCTTTTGTATTAATTTCGGATGCAATTTCTGTGTTTCATCGTCAATAAGAAGGTCCAAGGGATACAGTAAACCTGAAGTGAAGCATCGGAATCTAAAACTGGACTCACAGGAGAGGTTCAAATCATAGAAAGTTACAGTGTCAGTCCTCTTGTACTTAAGTCGGCATTGTGCGTTTTGTATTATATTTGAATGCAAATTCTGTGTTTCATCGTCAATAAGAAGGTCCAAGGGATACAGCAAACCTGAAGTGATGCATCGGTATCTGAAACTGGACTCACAGGAGAGGTTCAAATCATAGAAAGTTAGAGTGTCAGTCCTCCTGTACTTAAGTCGGCATTGTGCCTTTTGTATTAAATTCGGATGCAATTTATGTGTTTCATCGTCAATAAGAAGGTCCAAGGGATAACGTAAACCTGAAACGAAGCATCGGAATCTAAAACTGGACTCACAGGAGAGGTTCAAATCATAGAAAGTGAAAGTGTCAGTCCTCTTGTACGTAAGTCGGCATTGTGCCTTTAGTATTAAATCCGGATGCAATTTCTGTGTTTCATCGTCAATAAGAAGGTCCAAGGGATACAGTAAACCTGAGGTGAAGCATCGGAATCTAAAACTGGGCTCACAGGAGAGGTTCAAATCATAGAAAGTGAGAGTGTCAGTACTCTTGTACGTAAGTCGGCATTGTGCCTTTTGTATTAAATTTGGATGCAATTTCTGTTTTTCATCGTCAATAAGAAGGTCCAAGGGATACAGTAAACCTGAAACGAAGCATCGGAATCTAAAACTGGACTCACAGGAGAGGTTCAAATCATAGAAAGTGAGAGTGTCAGTCCTCTTTTACTTAAGTCGGCATTGTGCCTTTTGTATTAAATCCGGATGCAATTTCTGTGTTTCATCGTTAATAAGAAAGTCCAAAACCTGAAACGAAGCATCGGAATCCAGAACTGGACTCACAGGAGAGGTTCAATTCATAGAAAGTGAGAGTGTCAGTCCTATTGTACTTAAGTCGGCATTGTGCCTTTTATATTAAATCCGCATGCAATTTCTGTGTTTCATCGTCAATAAGAAGGACCAAGGGATACAGTAAACCTGAAGTGAAGCATCGGAATCTAAAACTGGACTCACAGGAGAGGTTCAAATCATAGAAAGAGAGAGTGTCTGTCCACTTGTACTTAAGTCGGCATTGTGCCTTTTGTATTAAATTCGGATGCAATTTCTGTGTTTCATCGTCAATAAGAAGGTCCAAGGGATACTGTAAACCAGAAGTGAAGCATCGGAATGTAAAACTGGACTCACAGGAGAATTTCAAATCATAGAAAGATAGAGTGTCAGTCCTCTTGTACTTAAGTCGGTATTGTGCTTTTTGTATTAAAGTCGGATGCAATTTCTGTGTTTCATCGTCAAAAAGAAGGTCCAAGGGATACAGTAAACCGAAGTGAAGCATCGGAATCTAAAACTGGACTCACAGGAGAGGTTCAAATCATAGAATGTTAGAGTGTCAGTCCTCTTGCACATAAGTCGGCTTTGTGACTTTTGTATTAAATTCGGATGCAATATCTGTGTTTCGTCGTCAATAAGAAGGTCCAAGCGATACAGTAAACCAGAAGTGAAGCATCGGAACCTAAAACTGGACTCGCAGGGGAGGTTTAAATCACAGAAAGTTAGAGTATCAGTCCTCTTGTACTTAGGTCGGCATTGTGCCTTCTGTTTTAAATTCGGATGCAATTTCTGTCTTTCATCGTCAATAAGAAGGTCCAAGGGAAACAGTAAACCTGAAGTGAAGCATCGGAATCTGAAACTGGACTCACAGGAGAGGTTCAAATCATAGAAAGTTAGAGTGTCAGTGCTCTTGTACTTAAGTCGGCATTGTGCCTTTTGAATTTAAATCCGATGTAATTTCTGTGTTACATCGTCAATAAGAAGTTCCAAGGTATACAGTAAACCTGAAGTGTAGCATCAGAATCTAACACTGGACTCACAGGAGAGGTTCAAATCTTAGAAAGTTAGAGTGTCAGTGCACTTGCACTTAAGTCGGCATTGTGCTTTTGTATTAATTTCAGATGCAATTTCTGTGTTTCATCGTCAATAAGAAGGTCCAAGGGATACAGTAAACCTGAAGTGAAGCATCGGAATCTAAAACTGGACTCACAGGAGAGGTTCAAATCATAGAAAGTTACAGTGTCAGTCCTCTTGTACTTAAGTCGGCATTGTGCATTTTGTATTATATTTGAATGCAAATTCTGTGTTTCATCGTCAATAAGAAGGTCCAAGGGATACAGCAAACCTGAAGTGATGCATCGGTATCTGAAACTGGACTCACAGGAGAGGTTCAAATCATAGAAAGTTAGAGTGTCAGTCCTCCTGTACTTAAGTCGGCATTGTGCCTTTTGTATTAAATTCGGATGCAATTTATGTGTTTCATCGTCAATAAGCAGGTCCAAGGGATAACGTAAACCTGAAACGAAGCATCGGAATCTAAAACTGGACTCACAGGAGAGGTTCAAATCATAGAAAGTGAAAGTGTCAGTCCTCTTGTACGTAAGTCGGCATTGTGCCTTTAGTATTAAATCCGGATGCAATTTCTGTGTTTCATCGTCAATAAGAAGGTCCAAGGGATACAGTAAACCTGAGGTGAAGCATCGGAATCTAAAACTGGGCTCACAGGAGAGGTTCAAATCATAGAAAGTGAGAGTGTCAGTACTCTTGTACGTAAGTCGGCATTGTGCCTTTTGTATTAAATTCGGATGCAATTTCTGTTTTTCATCGTCAATAAGAAGGTCCAAGGGATACAGTAAAAATGAAACGAAGCATCGGAATCTAAAACTGGACTCACAGGAGAGGTTCAAATCATAGAAAGTGAGAGTGTCAGTCCTCTTTTACTTAAGTCGGCATTGTGCCTTTTGTATTAAATCCGGATGCAATTTCTGTGTTTCATCGTTAATAAGAAAGTCCAAAACCTGAAACGAAGCATCGGAATCCAAAACTGGACTCACAGGAGAGGTTCAATTCATAGAAAGTGAGAGTGTCAGTCCTATTGTACTTAAGTCGGCATTGTGCGTTTTATATTAAATCCGCATGCAATTTCTGTGTTTCATCGTCAATAAGAAGGACCAAGGGATACAGTAAACCTGAAGTGAAGCATCGGAATCTAAAACTGGACTCACAGGAGAGGTTCAAATCATAGAAAGAGAGAGTGTCTGTCCACTTGTACTTAAGTCGGCATTGTGCCTTTTGTATTAAATTCGGATGCAATTTCTGTGTTTCATCGTCAATAAGAAGGTCCAAGGGATACTGTAAACCAGAAGTGAAGCATCGGAATGTAAAACTGGACTCACAGGAGAATTTCAAATCATAGAAAGATAAAGCGTCAGTCCTCTTGTACTTAAGTCGGTATTGTGCTTTTTGTATTAAAGTCGGATGCAATTTCTGTGTTTCATCGTCAATAAGAAGGTCCAAGGGATACAGTAAACCTGAAGTGAAGCATCGGAATCTAAAACTGGACTCACAGGAGAGGTTCAAATCATAGAATGTTAGAGTGTCAGTCCTCGTGCACATAAGTCGGCTTTGTGACTTTTGTATTAAATTCGGATGCAATATCTGTGTTTCATCGTCAATAAAAAGGTCCAAGGGATACAGTAAACCTGAAGTGAAGCATCGGAATCTAAAACTGGACTCACAGGAGAGGTTCAAATCATAGAAAGAGAGAGTGTCTGTCCACTTGTACTTAAGTCGGCATTGTGCCTTTTGTATTAAATTCGGATGCAATTTCTGCCTTTCATCGTCTATAAGACGGTCCAAGGGATACAGTAAACCTGAAGTGAAGCATCGGAATCTAAAACTGGACTCACAGGAGAGGTTTAAATCACAGAAAGAGAGTGTGTCAGTCCTCTTGTACTTAAGTCGGCATTGTGAATTTTGTAATTAATTCGGATGCAATATCTGTGTTTCATCGTCAATAAAAAGGTCCAAGGGATACAGTAAACCTGAAGTGAAGCATAGTAATCCAAAACTGGACTCACAGGAGAGGTTCAAATCATAGAAAGTTAGAGTGACAGTCCTCTTGTACTTAAGTCGGCATTGTGCCTTTTGAATTTAAATCCGATGTAATTTCTGTGTTACATCGTCAATAAGAAGTTCCAAGGTATACTGTAAACCTGAAGTGTAGCATCAGAATCTAACACTGGACTCACAGGAGAGGTTCAAATCATAGAAAGTTAGAGTGTCAGTCCTCCTGTACTTAAGTCGGCATTGTGCCTTTTGTATTAAATTCGGATGCAATTTATGTGTTTCATCGTCAATAAGAAGGTCCAAGGATAAAGTAAACCTGAAACGAAGCATCGGAATCTAAAACTGGACTCACAGGAGAGGTTCAAATCATAGAAAGTGAAAGTGTCAGTCCTCTTGTACGTAAGTCGGCATTTTGCCTTTAGTATTAAATCCGGATGCAATTTCTGTGTTTCATCGTCAATAGGAAGGTCCAAGGGATACAGTAAACCTGAAGTGAAGCATCGGAATCTAAAACTGGGCTCACAGGAGAGGTTCAAATCATAGAAAGTGAGAGTGTCAGTACTCTTGTACGTAAGTCGGCATTGTGCCTTTTGTATTAAATTCGGATGCAATTTCTGTTTTTCATCGTCAATAAGAAGGTCCAAGGGATACAGTAAACCTGAAACGAAGCATCGGAATCTAAAACTGGACTCACAGGAGAGGTTCAAATCATAGAAAGTGAGAGTGTCAGTCCTCTTTTACTTAAGTCGGCATTGTGCCTTTTGTATTAAATCCGAATGCAATTTCTGTGTTTCATCGTTAACAAGAAAGTCCAAGGGATACAGTAAACCTGAAACGAAGCATCGGAATCTAAAACTGGACTCACAGGAGAGGTTCAATTCATAGAAAGTGAGTGTGTCAGTCCTATTGTACTTAAGTCGGCATTGTGCCTTTTATATTTAATCTGGATTCAATTTCTGTGTTTCATCGTCAATAAGAAGGTCCAAGGGATACAGTAAACCTGAAGTGAAGCATCGGAATCTAAAACTGGACTCACAGGAGAGGTTCAAATCATAGAAAGTGAGGGTGTCAGTCCTCTCGTACTTAAGTCGGCATTGTGCCTTTTGTATTAAAATCGGATGCAATTTCTGTGTTTCATCGTCAATAAGAAGGTCCAAGGTATACAGTAAACGTGAAGTGAAGCACCGGATTCTAAAACTGGACTCACAGTAGAGCTTCAAATCACAGAAAGTTAGAGTGTCAGTCCTCTTGTACTTAGGTCGGCATTGTGCCTTCTGTATTAAATTCGGATGCAATTTCTGTTTTTCATCGTCAATAAGAAGGCCCAAGGGATACAGTAAACCTGAAGTGAAGCATCGGAATCTAAAACTGGACTCACAGGAGAGGTTCAAATCACAGAAAGAGAGAGTGTCAGTCCTCTTGCACTTAAGTCGGCATTGTGAATTTTGTAATTAATTCGGATGCAATTTCTGTGTTTCATCGTCAATAAAAAGGTCCAAGGGATACAGTAAACCTGACGTGAAGCATAGGAATCTAAAACTGGACTCACAGGAGAGGTTCAAATCATAGAAAGTGAGAGTGTCAGTCCTCTTGTACGTAAGTCGGCATTGTGCCTTTTGTATTAAATTCGGATGCAATTTCTGTTTTTCATCGTCAATAAGAAGGTCCAAGGGATACAGTAAACCTGAAACGAAGCATCGGAATCTAAAACTGGACTCACAGGAGAGGTTCAAATCATAGAAAGTAAGAGTGTCAGTCCTCTTTTACTTAAGTCGGCATTGTGCCTTTTGTATTAAATCCGGATGCAATTTCTGTGTTTCGTCGTTAATAAGAAAGTCCAAGGGATACAGTAAACCTGAAACGAAGCATCGGAATCTAAAACTGGACTCACAGGAGAGGTTCAAATCATAGAAAGTGAGAGAGTCAGTCCTATTGTACTTAAGTCGGCATTGTGCCTTTTATATTAAATCCGGATGCAATTTCTGTGTTTCGTCGTCAATAAGAAGGTCCAAGCGATACAGTAAACCAGAAGTGAAGCATCGGAACCTAAAACTGGACTCACAGGGGAGGTTTAAATCACAGAAAGTTAGAGTATCAGTCCTCTTGTACTTAGGTCGGCATTGTGCCTTCTGTTTTAAATTCGGATGCAATTTCTGTCTTTCATCGTCAATAAGAAGGTCCAAGGGAAATAGTAAACCTGAAGTGAAGCATCGGAATCTGAAACTGGACTCACAGGAGAGGTTCAAATCATAGAAAGTTAGAGTGTCAGTGCTCTTGTACTTAAGTCGGCATTGTGCTTTTGTATTAATTTCGGATGCAATTTCTGTGTTTCATCGTCAATAAGAAGGTCCAAGGGATACAGTAAACCTGAAGTGAAGCATCGGAATCTGAAACTGGACTCACAGGAGAGGTTCAAATCATAGAAAGTGAGAGTGTCAGTCCTCTTGTACTTATGTCGGCATTGTGCCTTTTGTATTAAATTCGGATGCAATTTCTGTGTTTCATCGTCAATAAGAAGATCCAAGGGATACAGAACAGGACTCACAGGAGAATTTCATATCATAGAAAGTTAGAGTGTCAGTCCTCTTGTACGTAAGTCGGCATTGTGATATTTGTATTAAATCCGGATGCAATATCTGTGTTCGATCGTCAATAAGAGGGTCCAAGGGATACAGTAAACCTGATGTGAAGCATCGGAATCTAAAACTGGACTCGCAGCAGAGGTTCAAATCATAGAAAGTCAGAGTGTAAGTCCTCTTGTGCTTGTCGGCATTGTGCTTTTTGATTTTAATTCCGAAGCAATTTCTGTGTTTTATCGTCAATAAAAGTTCCAAGGTATACAGTGAACCTGAAGTGAAGCATCGGAATCTAAAACTGGACTCACTGGAGAGGTTCAAATCATAGAAAGTTAGAGTGTCGGTCCTCTTGTACTTAAGTCGGCATTGTACCTTTTGTATTAAATTCGGATGCAATTTCTGTGTTTCATCGTTAATAAGAAGGTCCAAGAGATACAATAAACCTGAAGTGAAGCAACGGAATCTAAAACTGCACTCACAGGAGAGGATCATATCATAGAAAGTGAGAGTGTCAGTCCTTTTGTACTTAAGGCGGCATTGTGAATTTTGTAAAACATTCGGATGCACTTTCAGTGTTTCATCGTCAATAAAAAGGTCCAAGGGATACAGTAAACCTAAAGAGAAGCATAGGAATCTATAACTGGACTCACAGGAGAGGTTCAAATCATAGAAAATTAGAGTGTCAGTCCTCTTGTACCTAAGACGGCATTGTGCCTCTTGTATTAAATTCGGATGCAATTTCTGTGTTTCATCGTCAATAAAAGTGTCCAAGGGATACAGTAAACCTGAAGTGTAGCAACGGAATCTAAAACTGGACTCACAGGAGTGGTTCAGATCATAGAAAATGAGAGTGTCAGTCCTCTTGTACTTAAGTCATCATTGTGCCTTTTGTATTAAATTCGGATGCAATTTCTGTGTTTGATCATCAATAAGAAGGTCCAAGGGATACAGTAAACCTGAAGTGAAGCATCGGAATCTAGAACTGGACTCACAGGAGAGGTTCAAATCATAGAAAGTTAGGGTGTCAGTCCTCTTGTACCTAGGTCGGCATTGTGCCTTTTATATTAAATTCGGATGCAATTTCTGTGTTTCTTCGTCAATAAGAAGGTCCAAGGGATATAGTAAACCTGAAGTGAAGCATCGGAATCTGAACTTGACTCACAGGAGAGGTTCAAATCATAGAAAGTGTGAGTGTCACTCCTCTTGTACTTAAGTCGACATTGTGCATTTTGTATTAAATTCGGATGCAATTTCTGTGTTTCATCGTCAATAAGAAGGTCCAAGGGATACGGTAAACCTGAAGTGAAGCATCGGAATCTAAAACTGGACTCACAGGAGAGGTTCAAATCATAGAAAGTTAGAGTGTCAGTCCTCTAGTACTTAAGTCGGCATTGTGCCTTTTGTATTAAATTCGGATGCAATTTCTGTGTTTCATCGTCAATAAGAAGGTCCAAGGGATACGGTAAACCTGAAGTGAAGCATCGGAATCTAAAACTGGACTCACAGGAGTGGTTCATATCCTAGAAAGTGAGAGTGTCAGTTCTCTTGTACTTAAGTCGGCATTGTGAATTTTGTAATAAATTCGGATGCAATTTCTGTGTTTCATCGTCAATAAAAAGGACCAAGGGATACAGTAAACCTGAAGTGAAGCATAGGAATCTAAAACTGGACTGACAGGAGAGGTTCAAATAATAGAAAGTTAGAGTGTCAGTCCCCTTGTACTTAATTCGGCATTGTGCCTTTTGAACTTAAATCCGATGTAATTTCTGTGTTACATCGTCAATAAGAAGTTCCAAGGTATACAGTAAACCTGTAGTGAAGCATCAGAATCTAACACTGGACTCACAGGAGAGGTTCAAATCATAGAAAGTTAGAGTGTCAGTCCTCTTGTACTTAAGTCGGCATTGTGCCTTATGTATTAAATTCGGATGCAATTTCTGTGTTTCATCGTCAATAAGAAGGTCCAAGGGATACAGTGAACGTAAAGTGAAGCATCGGAATCTAAAACTGGACTCACAGGAGAGGTTCAAATCATAGATAGTGAGAGTGTCAGTCCTCTTGTTCTTAAGTCGTCATTGTGCTTTTGTATTAAATTCGGATGCAATTTCTGTGTTTCATCGTCAATTAGATGGTCCAAAGGACACAGAAAACATGAAGTGAAGCATCGGAAACTAAATCTGGACTCACAGGAGAGGTTTAAAATCATAGAAAGTTACAGTGTCAGTCCTCTTGTACTTAAGTCGGCATTGTGCATTTTGTATTATATTTGAATGCAAATTCTGTGTTTCATCGTCAATAAGAAGGTCCAAGGGATAAAGTAAACCTGAAGCGAAGCATCGGAATCTAAAACTGGACTCACAGGAGAGGTTCACATCATACAAAGTGAAAGTGTCAGTCCTCTTGTACGTAAGTCGGCATTGTGCCTTTAGTATTAAATCCGGATGCAATTTCTGTGTTTCATCGTCAATAAGAAGGTCCAAGGGATACAGTAAACCTGAAGTGAAGCATCGGAATCTAAAACTGGGCTCACAGGAGAGGTTCAAATCATAGAAAGTGAGAGTGTCAGTCCTCTTGTACGTAAGTCGGCATTGTGCCTTTTGTATTAAATTCGGATGCAATTTCTGGTTTTCATCGTCAATAAGAAGGTCCAAGGGATACAGTAAACCTGAAACGATGCATCGGAATCTAAAACTGGACTCACAGGAGAGGTTCAAATCATAGAAAGTGAGAGTGTAAGTCCTCTTTTACTTAAGTCGGCATTGTGCCTTTTGTATTAAATCCGAATGCAATTTCTGTGATTCATCGTTAATAAGAAAGTCCAAGGGATACAGTAGACCTGAAACTAAGCATCGGAATCTAAAACTGGACTCACAGGAGAAGTTCAAATCATAGAAAGTGAGAGTATCAGTCCAATTGTACTTAAGTCGGCATTGTGCCTATTATATTAAATCCGGATGCAATTTCTGTGTTTCATCGTCAATAAGAAGGTCCAAGGGAAACAGGAAACCTGAAGTGAAGCATCGGAATAAAAAACTGGACTCACAGGAGAGGTTCAAATCATAGTAAGATAGAGTGTCAGTACTCTTGTACTTAAGTCGGCATTGTGCCTTTTGTATTAAAGTCGGATGCAATTTCTGTGTTTCATCGTCAATAAGAAGGTCCAAGGGATACAGTAAACCTGAAGTGAAGCATCGGAATCTAAAACTAGACTCACAGGAGAGGTTCAAATCATAGAATGTTAGAGTGTCAGTCCTCTTGCACTTAAGTCGGCTTAGTGACTTTTGTATTAAATTCGGATGCAATTTCTGTGTTTCATCGTCAATTATAAGGTACAAGGAATACAGTAAACCTGAAGTGAAGCATCGGAATCTAAAACTGGACTCACAGGAGAGGTTCAAATCATAGAAAGTGTGAGTGTCAGTCCTCTTGTACTTAAGTCAACACTGTGCATTTTGTATTAAATTCGGATGCAATTTCTGTGTTTCATCGTCAATAAGAAGGTCCAAGGGATACGGTAAACCTGAAGTGAAGCATCGGAATCTAAAACTGGACTCACAGGAGAGGTTCAAATCATAGAAAGTTAGAGTGTCAGTCCTCTAGTACTTAAGTCGGCATTGTGCCTTTTGTATTAAATTCGGATGCAATTTCTGTGTTTCATCGTCAATAAGAAGGTCCAAGGGATACAGTCCCACATCCTGCGACACCTCACTTTAGTGAATACTAACCCTGATGCAGACATGGCAGTAGACCTTTTTGTGTATGCCATCATGCCGGTGTGGGCGTGAGGGGCTCCACCTCTTGCTTGCAGTAAACCTGAAGAGAAGCATAGGAATCTAAAACTGGACTCACAGGAGTGGTTAATATCATAGAAAGTGAGAGTGTCAGTCCTCTTGTACTTAAGTCGGCATTGTGAATTTTGTAATAAATTCGGATGCAATTTCTGTGTTTCATCGTCAATAAAAAGGACCAAGGGATACAGTAAACCTGAAGTGAAGCATAGGAATCTAAAACTGGACTCACAGGAGAGGTTCAAATCATAGAAAGTTAGAGTGTCAGTCCTCTTGTACTTAAGTCGGCATTGTGCCTTTTGAATTTAAATCCGATGTAATTTCTGTGTTACATCGTCAATAAGAAGTTCCAAGGTATACAGTAAACCTGAAGTGAAGCATCAGAATCTAACACTGGACTCACAGGAGAGGTTCAAATCATAGAAAGTGAGAGTGTCAGACCTCTTGACTTACGTCGGCATTGTGCCTTTTGTATAAAATTCGGATGCAATATCTGTGTTTCATCGTCAATAAGAAGGTCCAAGGGATACAGTAAACCTGAAGTAAAGCATCGGAATCTAAAACTGCTCTCACAGGAGAGGTTCAAATCATAGAAAGTGAGAGTGTCAGTCCTCTTGTACGTAAGTCGGCATTGTGCCTTTTGTATTAAATTTGGATGCAATTTCTGTTTTTCATCGTCAATAAGAAGGTCCAAGGGATACAGTAAACCTGAAACGATGCATCGGAATCTAAAACTGGACTCACAGGAGAGGTTCAAATCATAGAAAGTGAGAGTGTCAGTCCTCTTTTACTTAAGTCGGCATTGTGCCTTTTGTATTAAATCCGGATGCAATTTCTGTGTTTCATCGTTAATAAGAAAGTCCAAGGGATACAGTAAACCTGAAACGAAGCATCGGAATCTAAAACTGGACTCACAGGAGAAGTTCAAATCATAGAAAGTCAGAGTGTCAGTCCTATTGTACTTAAGTCGGCATTGTGCCTATTATATTAAATCCGGATGCAATTTCTGTGTTTCATCGTCAATAAGAAGGTCCAAGGGAAACAGGAAACCTGAAGTGAAGCATCGGAATATAAAACTGGACTCACAGGAGAGGTTCAAATCATAGAAAGAGAGAGTGTCTGTCCTTTTGTACTTAAGTCGGCATTGAGCCTTTTGTATTAAATTCGGACGCAATTTCAGTGTTTCATCGTCAATAAGAAGGTCCAAGGGATACTGTAAACCAGAAGTGAAGCATCGGAATGTAAAACTGGACTCACAGGAGAATTTCAAATCATAGAAAGATAGAGTGTCAGTACTCTTGTACTTAAGTCGACATTGTGCCTTTTATATTAAAGTCGGATGCAATTTCTGTGTTTCATCGCCAATAAGAAGGTCCAAGGGAGACAGTAAACCTGAAGTGAAGCATCGGAATCTAAAACTGGACTCACAGGAGAGGTTCAAATCATAGAATGTTAGAGTGTCAGTCCTCTTGCACTTAAGTCGGCTTTGAGACTTTTGTATTAAATTCGGATGCAATTTCTGTGTTTCATCGTCAATAAGAAGGTACAAGGGATACAGTAAACCTGAAGTGAAGCATCGGAATCTAAAACTGGACTCACAGGAGAGGTTCAAATCATAGAAAGTGTGAGTGTCAGTCCTCTTGTACTTAAGTCGACATTGTGCATTTTGTATTAAATTCGGATGCAATTTCTGTGTTTCATCGTCAATAAGAAGGTCCAAGGGATACGGTAAACCTGAAGTGATGCATCGGAATCTAAAACTGGACTCACAGGAGAGGTTCAAATCATAGAAAGTTAGAGTGTCAGTCCTCTAGTACTTAAGTCGGCATTGTGCTTTTGTATTAAATTCGGATGCAATTTCTGTGTTTCATCGTCAATAAGATGGTCCGAGGGACACAGAAAAAATTAAGTGAAGCATCGGAATCTAAATCTGGACTCACAGGAGAGGTTCAAATCATAGAAAGTTACAGTGTCAGTCCTCTTGTACTTAAGTCGGCATTGTGCATTTTGTATTATATTTGAATGCAAATTCTACGTTTCATCGTCAATAAGAGGGTCCAAGGGATACAGTAAACCTGAAGTGATGCATCGGTATCTGAAACTGGACTCACAGGAGAAGTTCATATCATAGAAAGTTAGAGTGTCAGTCCTCCTGTACTTAAGTCGGCATTGTGCCTTTTCTATTAAATTCGGATGCAATTTATGTGTTTCATCGTCAATAAGAAGGTCCAAGGGATAAAGTAAACCTGAAACGAAGCATCGGAATCTAAAACTGGACTCACAGGAGAGGTTCAAATCATAGAAAGTGAAAGTGTCAGCCCTTTTGTACGTAAGTCGGCATTGTGCCTTTAGTATTAAATCCGGATGCAATTTCTGTGATTCATCGTCAATTAGAAGGTCCAAGGGATAAAGTAAACCTGTAACGAAGCATCGGAATCTAAAACTGGACTCACAGGAGAGGTTCAAATCATAGAAAGTGAAAGTGTCAGTCCTCTCGTACTTAAGTCGGCATTGTACCTTTTGTATTAAAATCGGAAGCAATTTCTGTGTTTCATCGTCAATAAGAAGGTCCAAGGTATACAGTAAACGTGAAGTGAAGCACCGGATTCTAAAACTGAACTCACAGTAGAGGTTCAAATCACAGAAAGTTAGAGTGTCAGTCCTCTTGTACTTAGGTCGGCATTGTGCCTTCTGTATTAATTTCGGATGCAATTTCTGTGTTTCATCGTCAATAAGAAGGTCCAAGGTATACAGTAAACCTGAAGTGAGGCATCGGATTCTAAAACTGGACTCACAGGAGAGGTTCAAATCATAGAAATTTAGAGTGTCAGTCCTCTTGTACTTAAGTCGGCATTGCGCCATTTGTATTAAATTCAGTTGCAACTTCTGTGTTTCATCGTCAATAAGAAGGTCCAAGGGAAACAGGAAACCTGAAGTGCAGCATCGGAATCTAAAACTGGACTCACAGGAGAGGCTCAAATCATAGAAAGAGAGAGTGTCTGTCCTTTTGTACTTAAGTCGGCATTGTGCCTTTTTTATTAAATTCGGATGCAATTTCTGTGTTTCATCGTCAATAAGAAGGTCCAAGGGATACTGTAAACCAGAAGCGAAGCATCGGAATGTAAAACTGGACTCACAGGAGAATTTCAAATCATAGAAAGATAGAGTGTCAGTCCTCTTGTACTTAAGTCGGCATTGTGCCTTTTGTATTAAAGTCGGATGCAATTTCTGTGTTTCATCGTCAATAAGAGGGTCCAAGGGATACAGTAAACCTGAAGTGAAGCATCGGAATCCAAAACTGGACTCACAGGAGGGGTTCAAATCATAGAATGTTAGAGTGTCAGTCCTCTTGCACTTAAGTCGGCTTTGTGACTTTTGTATTAAATTCGGATGCAATTTCTGTGTTTCATCGTCAATAAGAAGGTACAAGGGATACAGTAAACCTGAAGTGAAGCATCGGATTCTAAAACTGGACTCACAGGAGAGGTTCAAATCATAGAAAGTTAGAGTGTCAGTCCTCTTGTACTTAAGTCGGCATTGCGCCATTTGTATTAAATTCGGTTGCAATTTCAGTGTTTCATCGTCAATAAGAAGGTCCAAGGGATACAGGAAACCTGAAGTGAAGCATCGGAATCTAAAACTGGACTCACAGGAGAGGTTCAAATCATAGAAAGAGAGAGTGTCTGTCCTTTTGTATTTAAGTCGGCATTGGTCCTTTTGTATTAAATTCGGATGCAATTTCTGTGTTTCATCGTCAATAAGAAGGTCCAAGGGATACTGTAAACCAGAAGTGAAGCATCGGAATGTAAAACTGGACTCACAGGAGAATTTCAAATCATAGAAAGATAGAGTGTCAGTCCTCTTGTACTTAAGTCGGCATTGTGCCTTTTGTATTAAAGTCGGATGCAATTTCTGTGTTTCATCGTCAATAAGAAGGTCCAAGGGATACAGTAAACCTGAAGTGAAGCATTGGAATCTAAAACTGGACTCACAGGAGAGGTTCAAATCATAGAATGTTAGAGTGTCAGTCCTCTTGCACTTAAGTCGGCTTTGTGACTTTTGTATTAAATTCGGATGCAATTTCTGTGTCTCATCGTCAATAAGAAGGTACAAGGGATATAGTAAACCTGAAGTGAAGCATCGAAATCTAAAACTGGACTCACAGGAGAGGTTCAAATCATAGAAAGTCAGAGTGTCAGTCCACTTGTGCTTAAGTCGGCATTGTGCTTTTTGAATTTAATTCCGATGCAATTTCTGTGTTTCATCGACAATAAGAAGGTCCAAGGGATACAGTAAACCTAAAGTGAAGCATCGGCATTTAAAACTGGACTCACAGGAGAGGTTCAAACCATAGAAAGTGAGAGTGTCATTCCTCTTGTACTTATGTCGGCGTTGTGCCTTTTGTATTAATTTCGGATGCAATTTCTGTGTTTCATCGTCAATAAGAAGGTCCAAGGGACACAGTATACCTGAAGTGAAGCATCGGAATCTGAAACTGGACTCACAGGAGAGGTTCAAATCATTGGAATTAAGAGTGTCAGTCCACTTGTACTTATGTCGGCATTGTGCCTTTTGTACTACATTCGGATGCAATTTCTGTGTTTCAGCGTCAATAAGAAGGCCCAAGGGATACAGTAAACCTGAAGTGAAGCAGTGGAATCCAAAAGTGGACTCACAGGGGAATTTCATATCATAGAAAGTTAGAGTGTCAGTCCTCTTGTGCTTAAGTCGGCATTGTGCCTTTTGTATTAAATTCGGATGCAATTTCGGTGTTTCATCGTCAATAAGAAGGTCCAAGGGAAACAGGAAACCTGAAGTGAAGCATCGGAATAAAAAACTGGACTCACAGGAGAAGTTCAAATCATAGAAAGATAGAGTATCAGTCCTATTGTACTTAAGTCGGCATTGTGCCTATTATATTAAATCCGGATGCAATTTCTGTGTTTCATCGTCAATAAGAAGGTCCAAGGGAAACAGGAAACCTGAAGTGAAGCATCGGAATAAAAAACTGGACTCACAGGAGAGGTTCAAATCATAGTAAGATAGAGTGTCAGTACTCTTGTACTTAAGTCGGCATTGTGCCTTTTGTATTAAAGTCGGATGCAATTTCTGTGTTTCATCGTCAATAAGAAGGTCCAAGGGATACAGTAAACCTGAAGTGAAGCATCGGAATCTAAAACTGGACTCACAGGAGAGGTTCAAATCATAGAATGTTAGAGTGTCAGTCCTCTTGCACTTAAGTCGGCTTAGTGACTTTTGTATTAAATTCGGATGCAATTTCTGTGTTTCATCGTCAATTATAAGGTACAAGGAATACAGTAAACCTGAAGTGAAGCATCGGAATCTAAAACTGGACTCACAGGAGAGGTTCAAATCATAGAAAGTGTGAGTGTCAGTCCTCTTGTACTTAAGTCAACACTGTGCATTTTGTATTAAATTCGGATGCAATTTCTGTGTTTCATCGTCAATAAGAAGGTCCAAGGGATACGGTAAACCTGATGTGAAGCATCGGAATCTAAAACTGGACTCACAGGAGAGGTTCAAATCATAGAAAGTTAGAGTGTCAGTCCTCTAGTACTTAAGTCGGCATTGTGCCTTTTGTATTAAATTCGGATGCAATTTCTGTGTTTCATCGTCAATAAGAAGGTCCAAGGGATACAGTCCCACATCCTGCGACACCTCACTTTAGTGAATACTAACCCTGATGCAGACATGGCAGTAGACCTTTTTGTGTATGCCATCATGCCGGTGTGGGCGTGGAAGGGCTCCACCTCTTGCTTGCAGTAAACCTGAAGAGAAGCATAGGAATCTAAAACTGGACTCACAGGAGTGGTTAATATCATAGAAAGTGAGAGTGTCAGTCCTCTTGTACTTAAGTCGGCATTGTGAATTTTGTAATAAATTCGGATGCAATTTCTGTGTTTCATCGTCAATAAAAAGGACCAAGGGATACAGTAAACCTGAAGTGAAGCATAGGAATCTAAAACTGGACTCACAGGAGAGGTTCAAATCATAGAAAGTTAGAGTGTCAGTCCTCTTGTACTTAAGTCGGCATTGTGCCTTTTGAATTTAAATCCGATGTAATTTCTGTGTTACATCGTCAATAAGAAGTTCCAAGGCATACAGTAAACCTGAAGTGAAGCATCAGAATCTAACACTGGACTCACAGGAGAGGTTCAAATCATAGAAAGTGAGAGTGTCAGACCTCTTGACTTACGTCGGCATTGTGCCTTTTGTATAAAATTCGGATGCAATATCTGTGTTTCATCGTCAATAAGAAGGTCCAAGGGATACAGTAAACCTGAAGTGAAGCGTCGGAATCTAAAACTGCTCTCACAGGAGAGGTTCAAATCATAGAAAGTGAGAGTGTCAGTCCTCTTGTACGTAAGTCGGCATTGTGCCTTTTGTATTAAATTTGGATGCAATTTCTGTTTTTCATCGTCAATAAGAAGGTCCAAGGGATACAGTAAACCTGAAACGATGCATCGGAATCTAAAACTGGACTCACAGGAGAGGTTCAAATCATAGAAAGTGAGAGTGTCAGTCCTCTTTTACTTAAGTCGGCATTGTGCCTTTTGTATTAAATCCGGATGCAATTTCTGTGTTTCATCGTTAATAAGAAAGTCCAAGGGATACAGTAAACCTGAAACGAAGCATCGGAATCTAAAACTGGACTCACAGGAGAAGTTCAAATCATAGAAAGTCAGAGTGTCAGTCCTATTGTACTTAAGTCGGCATTGTGCCTATTATATTAAATCCGGATGCAATTTCTGTGTTTCATCGTCAATAAGAAGGTCCAAGGGAAACAGGAAACCTGAAGTGAAGCATCGGAATATAAAACTGGACTCACAGGAGAGGTTCAAATCATAGAAAGAGAGAGTGTCTGTCCTTTTGTACTTAAGTCGGCATTGAGCCTTTTGTATTAAATTCGGACGCAATTTCAGTGTTTCATCGTCAATAAGAAGGTCCAAGGGATACTGTAAACCAGAAGTGAAGCATCGGAATGTAAAACTGGACTCACAGGAGAATTTCAAATCATAGAAAGATAGAGTGTCAGTACTCTTGTACTTAAGTCGACATTGTGCCTTTTGTATTAAAGTCGGATGCAATTTCTGTGTTTCATCGCCAATAAGAAGGTCCAAGGGAGACAGTAAACCTGAAGTGAAGCATCGGAATCTAAAACTGGACTCACAGGAGAGGTTCAAATCATAGAATGTTAGAGTGTCAGTCCTCTTGCACTTAAGTCGGCTTTGAGACTTTTGTATTAAATTCGGATGCAATTTCTGTGTTTCATCGTCAATAAGAAGGTACAAGGGATACAGTAAACCTGAAGTGAAGCATCGGAATCTAAAACTGGACTCACAGGAGAGGTTCAAATCATAGAAAGTGTGAGTGTCAGTCCTCTTGTACTTAAGTCGACATTGTGCATTTTGTATTAAATTCGGATGCAATTTCTGTGTTTCATCGTCAATAAGAAGGTCCAAGGGATACGGTAAACCTGAAGTGATGCATCGGAATCTAAAACTGGACTCACAGGAGAGGTTCAAATCATAGAAAGTTACAGTGTCAGTCCTCTTGTACTTAAGTCGGCATTGTGCATTTTGTATTATATTTGAATGCAAATTCTGTGTTTCATCGTCAATAAGAGGGTCCAAGGGATACAGTAAACCTGAAGTGATGCATCGGTATCTGAAACTGGACTCACAGGAGAAGTTCATATCATAGAAAGTTAGAGTGTCAGTCCTCCTGTACTTAAGTCGGCATTGTGCCTTTTCTATTAAATTCGGATGCAATTTATGTGTTTCATCGTCAATAAGAAGGTCCAAGGGATAAAGTAAACCTGAAACGAAGCATCGGAATCTAAAACTGGACTCACAGGAGAGGTTCAAATCATAGAAAGTGAAAGTGTCAGCCCTCTTGTACGTAAGTCGGCATTGTGCCTTTAGTATTAAATCCGGATGCAATTTCTGTGATTCATCGTCAATTAGAAGGTCCAAGGGATAAAGTAAACCTGTAACGAAGCATCGGAATCTAAAACTGGACTCACAGGAGAGGTTCAAATCATAGAAAGTGAAAGTGTCAGTCCTCACGTACTTAAGTCGGCATTGTACCTTTTGTATTAAAATCGGAAGCAATTTCTGTGTTTCATCGTCAATAAGAAGGTCCAAGGTATACAGTAAACGTGAAGTGAAGCACCGGATTCTAAAACTGAACTCACAGTAGAGGTTCAAATCACAGAATGTTAGAGTGTCAGTCCTCTTGTACTTAGGTCGGCATTGTGCCTTCTGTATTAATTTCGGATGCAATTTCTGTGTTTCATCGTCAATAAGAAGGTCCAAGGTATACAGTAAACCTGAAGTGAGGCATCGGATTCTAAAACTGGACTCACAGGAGAGGTTCAAATCATAGAAATTTAGAGTGTCAGTCCTCTTGTACTTAAGTCGGCATTGCGCCATTTGTATTAAATTCGGTTGCAACTTCTGTGTTTCATCGTCAATAAGAAGGTCCAAGGGAAACAGGAAACCTGAAGTGCAGCATCGGAATCTAAAACTGGACTCACAGGAGAGGCTCAAATCATAGAAAGAGAGAGTGTCTGTCCTTTTGTACTTAAGTCGGCATTGTGCCTTTTTTATTAAATTCGGATGCAATTTCTGTGTTTCATCGTCAATAAGAAAGTCCAAGGGATACTGTAAACCAGAAGCGAAGCATCGGAATGTAAAACTGGACTCACAGGAGAATTTCAAATCATAGAAAGATAGAGTGTCAGTCCTCTTGTACTTAAGTCGGCATTGTGCCTTTTGTATTAAAGTCGGATGCAATTTCTGTGTTTCATCGTCAATAAGAGGGTCCAAGGGATACAGTAAACCTGAAGTGAAGCATCGGAATCTAAAACTGGACTCACAGGAGGGGTTCAAATCATAGAATGTTAGAGTGTCAGTCCTCTTGCACTTAAGTCGGCTTTGTGACTTTTGTATTAAATTCGGATGCAATTTCTGTGTTTCATCGTCAATAAGAAGGTACAAGGGATACAGTAAACCTGAAGTGAAGCATCGGATTCTAAAACTGGACTCACAGGAGAGGTTCAAATCATAGAAAGTTAGAGTGTCAGTCCTCTTGTACTTAAGTCGGCATTGCGCCATTTGTATTAAATTCGGTTGCAATTTCAGTGTATCATCGTCAATAAGAAGGTCCAAGGGATACAGGAAACCTGAAGTGAAGAATCGGAATCTAAAACTGGACTCACAGGAGAGGTTCAAATCATAGAAAGAGAGAGTGTCTGTCCTTTTGTATTTAAGTCGGCATTGGTCCTTTTGTATTAAATTCGGATGCAATTTCTGTGTTTCATCGTCAATAAGAAGGTCCAAGGGATACTGTAAACCAGAAGTGAAGCATCGGAATGTAAAACTGGACTCACAGGAGAATTTCAAATCATAGAAAGATAGAGTGTCAGTCCTCTTGTACGTAAGTCGGCATTGTGCCTTTTGTATTAAAGTCGGATGCAATTTCTGTGTTTCATCGTCAATAAGAAGGTCCAAGGGATACAGTAAACCTGAAGTGAAGCATCGGAATCTAAAACTGGACTCACAGGAGAGGTTCAAATCATAGAATGTTAGAGTGTCAGTCCTCTTGCACTTAAGTCGGCTTTGTGACTTTTGTATTAAATTCGGATGCAATTTCTGTGTCTCATCGTCAATAAGAAGGTACAAGGGATATAGTAAACCTGAAGTGAAGCATCGAAATCTAAAACTGGACTCACAGGAGAGGTTCAAATCATAGAAAGTCAGAGTGTCAGTCCACTTGTGCTTAAGTCGGCATTGTGCTTTTTGAATTTAATTCCGATGCAATTTCTGTGTTTCATCGACAATAAGAGGGTCCAAGGGATACAGTAAACCTAAAGTGAAGCATCGGCATTTAAAACTGGACTCACAGGAGAGGTTCAAACCATAGAAAGTGAGAGTGTCATTCCTCTTGTACTTATGTCGGCGTTGTGCCTTTTGTATTAATTTCGGATGCAATTTCTGTGTTTCATCGTCAATAAGAAGGTCCAAGGGACACAGTATACCTGAAGTGAAGCATCGGAATCTAAAACTGGACTCACAGGAGAGGTTCAAATCATTGGAATTAAGAGTGTCAGTCCACTTGTACTTATGTCGGCATTGTGCCTTTTGTGTTAAATTCGGATGCAATTTCGGTGTTTCATCGTCAATAAGAAGGTACAAGGGATACAGTAAACCTTATGTGAAGCATCGGAATCTAAAACTGGACTCACAACAGAGGTTCAAATCATAGAAAGTGAGAGTGTCAGACCTCTTGACTTACGTCGGCATTGTGCCTTTTGTATAAAATTCGGATGCAATTTCTGTGTTTCATCGTCAATAAGAAGGTCCAAGGGATACAGTAAACCTGAAGTGAAGCATCGGAATCTAAAACTGGGCTCACTGGAGAGGTTCAAATCATAGAAACTGAGAGTGACAGTCCTCTTTACGTAAGTCGGCATTGTGCCTTTTGTATTAAATTCGGATGCAATTTCTGTGTTTCATCGTCAATAAGAAGGTCCAAGGGATACAGTAAACCTGAGGTGAAGCATCGGAATCTAAAACTGGACTCACAGGAGAGGTTCAAATCATAGAAAGTTAGAGTGTCAGTCCTCTTGTACTTATGTCGGCATGTGCGTTTTGTATTAAATTCGGATGCAATTTCTGTGTTTCATTGTAAATAAGAAGGTCCAAGGGATACAGTAAACCTGAAGTGAAGCATCGGAATCCAAAACGGGACTCACAGGAGTATTTCATATCATAGAAAGTTAGAGTGTCAGTCCTCTTGTACTTAAGTTGGCATTGTGCCTTTTGTATTAAATTCGGATGCAATTTCTGTGTTTCATCGTCAATAAGAAGGTCCAAGGGATACAGTAAACCTGAAGTGAAGCATCGGAATGTAAAACTGGATTCACAGGAGAATTTCAAATCATAGAAAGATAGAGTGTCAGTCCTCTTGTACTTAAGTCGGCATTGTGCCTTTCATATTAAATTCGGATGCAATTACTGTGTTTCATCGTCAATAAGAAGGTCCAAGGGATACAGTAATCCTGTAGTGAAGCATCGTAATCTAAAACTGGACTCACAGGAGAGGTTCAAATCATAGAATGTTAGAGTGTCGGTCCACTTGTACATATCTCGGCATTGCGCCTTTTGTTTTAATTTCGGATGCAATTTCTGTGTTTCATCGTCAATAGGAAGGCCCAAGGGATACAGTAAACCTGAAGTGAAGCATTGGAATCCAAAAGTGGACCCACAGGGGAATTTCATATCATAGAAAGTTAGAGTGTCAGTCCTCTTGTACTTACGTCGGCATTGTTCACTTTGTATTAAATTAGGTTGCAATTTCGGTGTTTCATCGTCAATAAGAAGGTACAAGGGATACAGTAAACCTGAAGTGAAGCATCGAAATCTAAAACTGGACTCACAGGAGAGGTTCAAATCATAGAAAGTGAGAGTGTCAGACCTCTTGACTTATGTCGGCATTGTGCCTTTTGTATAAAATTCGGATGCAATTTCTGTGTTTCATCGTCAATAAGAAGGTCCAAGGGATACAGTAAACCTGAAGTGAAGCATCGGAATCTAAAACTGGACTCACAGGAGAGGTTCAAATCATAGAAAGTGAGAGTGTCAGTCCTCTTCTACTTATGTCGGCATTGTGCCTTTTGTATTTAATTCGGATGCAATTTCTGTGTTTCATTTAATAAGAAAGTCCAAGGGATACAGTAAACCTGAAGTGAAGCGTCGGAATCAAAACTGGACTCACAGGAGAGGTTTAAATCATAGAAAGTGAGAGTGGCAATCCTCTTGTACTTAAGTCGGCATTGTGCATTTTGTATTAAATTCCGATGCAATTTCTATGTTTCATCGTCAATTAGGAGGTCCAAGGGATACAGTAAACCTGAAGTAAAGCATCGGAATCTAAAACTGGACTCACAGGAGAGGCTCAAATCATTGAAAGTTAGAGTGTCAGTCCTCTTGTACTTAGGTCGGCATTGTGAATTTTGTATTAAGTTTGGATGCAATTTAGGTGTTTCATCGTCAATAAGAAGGTCCAAGTTATACAGTAAACCTGAAGAGAAGCATCGGAATCTAAAACTGGACTCACAGGAAGGGTTCAAATCATAGAAAGTTAGAGTGTCAGTCCTCTTGTACTTAAGTCGGCATTGTGCCTTTTGTATTAAATTCGGATGCAAGTCTGTGTTTCATCGTCAATAAGAAGGTCCAAGGGATACAGTTAGCCTGAAGTGAAGCATCGGAATCTAGAACTGGACCCACAGGAAAGGTTCAAATCATAGAAAGTGAGAGTGTCAGTCCTCTTGTACTTAAGTTGGCACTGTGCCTTTTGTATTAAATTCGGATGCAATTTCTGTGTTTCATCGTCAATAAGAAGGTCCAAGGGATACAGTAAACCTGAAGTGAAGCATCGGAATCTAAAACTGGACTCACAGGAGAATTTCATATCATAGAAAGGTAGAGTGTCAGTCCTCTTGTACTTAAGTCGGCATTGTGCCTTTTGTATTAAATTCGGATGCAATTTCTGTGTTTCATCGTCAATAAGAAGGTCCAAGGGATACAGTAAACCTGAAGTGAAGCATCGGAATCAAAACTGGACTCACAGGAGAGGTTCAAATCATAGAAAGTGAGAGTGTCAATCCTCTTGTACTTAAGTCCGCATTGTGCATTTTGTATTAAATTCCGATGCAATTTCTGTGTTTCGTCGTCAATAAGAAGGTCCAAGGGATACAGTAAACCTGAAGTGAAGCATCGGAATCTAAAACTGGAGTCACAGGTGAGGCTCAAATCATAGAAAGTTAGAGTGTCAGTCCTCTTGTACTTAGGTCGGGATTGTGCTTTTTGTATTAAGTTTGGATGCAATTTAGGTGTTTCATCGTCAATATGAAGGTCCAAGGGATACAGTAAACCCTAAGTGAAGCATCGGAATCTAAAATTGGACTCACAGGAGAGTTTCAAATCATAGAAAGTGAGGGTGTCAGTCCTCTTGTACTTAGGTCGCCATTGTGCCTTTTGTATTAAGTTTGGATGCAATTTAGGTGTTTCATCGTCAATTAGAAGGTCCAAGGGATACAGTAAACCTGAAGTGAAGCATCGGAATCTAAACTGGACTCACAGGTGAGGTTCAAATCATAGAATGTGAGAGTGTCAATCCTCTTGTACTTAAGTCGGCATTGTGCATTTTGTATTAAATTCGGATGCAATTTCTGTGTTTCATTGTCAATAAGAAGGTCCAAGGGATACAGTAAACCTGAAGTGAAGCATCGGAATCTAAAATTGGTCTCACAGGAGAGGCTCAAATCATAGGAAGTTAGAGTGTCAGTCCTCCTGTACTTATGCCGGCATTGTGCCTTTTGTATTAAGTTTGGATGCAATTTAGGTGTTTAATCGTCAATAAGAAGGTCCAAGTTATACAGTATACCTGAAGAGAAGCATCGGAATCTAAAACTGGACTCATAGGCGAGGTTCAAATCATAGAATGTTAGAGTGTAAGTCCTCTTGTACTTAAGTCGGCATTGTGCCATGGAGCTAGGGATACAGTAAACCTGAAGTGAAGCATCGGAATCTAAAACTGGACTCACAGGAGAGGTTCAAATCATAGAAAGTGGGAGTGTGAGTCCTCTTGTATTTAAGTCGGCATTGTGCCTCCTGTATTAAATTCGGATGCAATTTCTGTGTTTCATCGTCAGTAAGAAGGTCCAAGGGTTACAGTAAACCTGAAGTGAAGCATCGGAATCTAAAACTGGACTCACAGGAGAATTTCATGTCATAGAAAGTTAGAGTGTCAGTCCTCTTGTACTTAAGTCGGCATTGTGCTTTTTGTATTAAATTCGGATGCAATTTCTGTGTATCATCGTCAATAAGAAGGTCCAAGGGATACAGTAAACCTGAAGTGAAGCATCGGAATCTAAACTGGACTCACAGGAGAGTTTCAAATCATAGAATGTGAGAGTGTCAATCCGCTTGTACTTAAGTCGGCATTGTGCATTTTGTATTAAATTCGGATGCAATTTCTGTGTTTCATTGTCAATAAGAAGGTCCAAGGGATACAGTAAACCTGAAGTGAAGCATCGGAATCTAAAATTGGACTCACAGGAGAGGCTCAAATCATAGAAAGTTAGAGTGTCAGTCCTCTTGTACTTATGCCGGCATTGTGCCTTTTGTATTAAGTTTGGATGCAATTTAGGTGTTTCATCGTCAATAAGAAGGTCCAAGTTATACAGTAAACCTGAAGAGAAGCATCGGAATCTAAAACTGGACTCACAGGAGAGGTTCAAATCATAGAATGTTAGAGTGTCAGTCCTCTTGTACTTAAGTCGGCATTGTGCCAAGGTGCTCGGGATTCAGTAAACCTGAAGTGAAGCATCGGAATCAAAAACTGGACTCACAGGAGAGGTTCCAAATCATAGAAAGTAAGAGTCTCATTCCTCTTGTGCTTAGGTCGGCATTGTGCTATTTGAATTTATTTCCGATGCAATTTCGGTGTTTCATCGTCAATAAGAAGTTCCAAGGTATGCGGTAAACCTGAAGTGAAGAATCGGAATCTAAAACTATACTCACATGAGAAGTTCAAATCATAGAAGGTGAGAGTGTCAGTATTCTTGTACTTAAGTCGGCATTGTGCCTTTTGTATTAAATTCGGATGCAATTTCTGTGTTTCATCGACAATAAGAAGGTCCAAGGGTTACAGTAAACCTGACGTGAAGCATCGGAATCTAAAACTGGACTCACAGGAGAGTTTCAAATCATAGAAAGTGAGGGTGTCAGTCCTCTTGTACTTAGGTCGCCATTGTGCCTTTTGTTTTAAGTTTGGATGCAATTTAGGCGTTTCATCGTCAATTAGAAGGTCCAAGGGATACAGTAAACCTGAAGTGAAGCATCGGAATCTAAACTGGACTCACAGGTGAGGTTCAAATCATAGAATGTGAGAGTGTCAATCCTCTTGTACTTAAGTCGGCATTGTGCATTTTGTATTAAATTCGGATGCAATTTCTGTGTTTCATTGTCAATAAGAAGGTCCAAGGGATACAGTAAACCTGAAGTGAAGCATCGGAATCTAAAATTGGACTCACAGGAGAGGCTCAAATCATACGAAGTTAGAGTGTCAGTCCTCTTGTACTTATGCCGGCATTGTGCCTTTCGTATTAAGTTTGGATGCAATTTAGGTGTTTCATCGTCAATAAGAAGGTCCAAGTTATACAGTATACCTGAAGAGAAGCATCGGAATCTAAAACTGGACTCACAGGAGAGGTTCAAATCATAGAAAGTGAGAGTGTGAGTCCTCTTGTACTTAAGTCGGCATTGAACCTTTTGTATTAAATTCGGATGCAATTTCTGTGTTTCATCGTCAATAAGAAGGTCCAAGGGTTACAGTAAACCTGAAGTGAAATATCGGAATCTAAAACTGGACTCACAGGAGAATTTCATGTCATAGAAAGTTAGAGTGTCAGTCCTCTTGTACTTAAGTCGGCATTGTGCCTTTTGTATTAAATTCGGATGCAATTTCTGTGTATCATCGTCAATAAGAAGGTCCAAGGGATACAGTAAACCTGAAGTGAAGCATCGGAATCTAAACTGGACTCACAGGAGAGTTTCAAATCATAGAATGTGAGAGTGTCAATCCGCTTGTACTTAAGTCGGCATTGTGCATTTTGTATTAAATTCGGATGCAATTTCTGTGTTTCATTGTCAATAAGAAGGTCCAAGGGATACAGTAAACCTGAAGTTAAGAATCGGAATCTAAAACTGGACTCACATGAGAAGTTCAAATCATAGAAGGTGAGAGTGTCAGTCCTCTTGTACTTAAGTCGGCATTGTGCCTTTTGTATTAAATTCGGATGCAATTTCTGTGTTTCATCGTCAATAAGAAGGTGCAAGGGATACAGTAAACCTGAAGTGAAGCATCGGAATCAAAACTGGACTCACAGGAGAGGTTTAAATCATTGAAAGTGAGAGTGTCAGTCCTCTTGTACTTAAGTCGGCATTGTGCCTTTTGTATTAAATTCGGATGCAAGTCTGTGTTTCATCGTCAATAAGAAGGTCCAAGGGATACAGTTAACCTGAAGTGAAGCATCGGAATCTAGAACTGGACCCACAGGAAAGGTTCAAATCATAGAAAGTTAGAGTGTCAGTCCTCTTGTACTTAAGTTGGCACTGTTCCTTTTGTATTAAATTCGGATGCAATTTCTGTGTTTCATCGTCAATAAGAAGGTCCAAGGGATACAGTAAACCTGAAGTGAAGCATCGGAATCTAAAACTGGACTCACAGGATAGGTTCAAATCATAGAAAGTTAGAGTGTCAGTCCTCTTGTACTTATGTCGGCATTGTGCCTTTTGTATTAAATTCGGATGCAATTTCTGTGTTTCAGCGTCAATAAGAAGGTCCAAGGGATACAGTAAACCTGAAGTGAAGCATCGGATTCTAAAACTGGACTCACAGGAGAGGTTCAAATCTTAGAATGTTAGAGTGTCAGTCCTCTTGTACTTAGATCGGCATTGTGCTTTCTGTATTAAATTCGGATGCAATTTCTGTGTTTCATCGTCAATAAGAAGGTCCAAGGGAAACAGTAAACCTGAAGTGAAGCATCGGAATCTAAAACTGGACTCACAGGAGAATTTCAAATCATAGAAAGATAGAGTGTCAGTCCTCCTGCACTTAAGTCGGCATTGTGACTTTTGTATTAAATTCGGATGCAATTTCGGTGTTTCGTAGTCAATAAGAAGGTCCAAGGGATACAGTAAACCTGAAGTGAAGCATCGGAATCTAAAACTGGACCCACAGGAGAGGTTCAAATCATAGAAAGTCAGAGTGTCAGTCCACTTGTGCTTAAGTCGGCATAGTGCTTTTTTGAATTTAATTCCGATGGAATTTCTGTGTTTCATCGTCAATAAGAAGTTCCAAGGTATACAGTAAACCTGAAGTGAAGCATCGGAATCTAAAACTGGATTCACAGGAGAGGTTCAAATCATAGAAAGTGAGAGTGTCAGTCCTCTTGTACTTAAATCGGCATTGTGCCTTTTGTATTTAATTCGGATGCAATTTCTGTGATTCATCGTCATTAAGAAGGTCCAAGTGATACAGTAAACTTGAAGTGAAGCATCGGAATCTAAAACTGGACTCACAGCAGAGGTTCAAATCATAGAAAGTGAGAGTGTCAGTCCTCTTGTACTTATGTCTGCATTGTGCCTTTTGTGTTAAATTCGGATGCAATTTCTGTGTTTCATCGTCAATAAGAAGGTCCAAGGGATACAGTTAACCTGAAGTGAGGCATCGGAATCTAAAACTGGACTCACAGGAGAATTTCATTTCATAGAAAGTTAGAATGTAAGGCCTCTTGTACTTAAGTCGGCATTGTGCCTTTTGTATTAAATCGGATGCAATTTCTGTGTTTCATCGTCAGTAAGAAGGTCCAAGGGATACAGTAAACCTGAAGTGAAGCATCGGAATCAAAACTGGACTCACAGGAGGGGTTCAAATCATAGAAAGTGAGAGTGTCAATCCTCTTGTACTTAAGTCGGCGTTGTGCCTTTTGTATTAAATTCGGATGCAATTTCTGTGTTTCATCGTCAATATGAAGGTCCAAGGGATACAGTAATCCCGAAGTGAAGCATCGGAATCTAAAACTGGACTCACAGGTGAGGCTCAAATCATAGAAAGTTATAGTGTCAGTAATCTTGTACTTAGGGCAGCATTGTGCCTTTTGTATTAAGTTTGGATGCACTTTAGGTGTTTCATCGTCAATAAGAAGGTCCAAGTTATACATTAAACCTGAAGAGAAGCATCGGAATCTAAAACTGGACTCACAGGAGAGGTTCAAATCATAGAAAGTTAGAGTGTCAGTCCTCTTGTACTTAAGTCGGCATTGTGCCTTTTGTGTTAAATTCGGATGCAATGTCTGTGGTTCATCGTCAATAAGAAGGTCCAAGGGATACAGTTAACCTGAAGTGAAGCATTGGAATCTAGAACTGGACTCACAGGAGAGGTTCAAATCGTAGAAAGTGAGAGTGTCAGTCCTCTTGTACTTAAGTTGGCACTGTGCCTTTTGTATTAAATTCGGATGCAATTTCTGTGTTTCATCGTCAATAAGAAATTCCAAGGGATACAGTAAACCTGAAGTGAAGCATCGGAATCTAAAATTGGACTCACAGGAGAGTTTCAAATCATAGAAAGTAAGGGTGTCAGTCCTCTTGTACTTAGGTCGGCATTGTGCCTTTTGTATTAAGTTTGGATGCAATTTAGGTGTTTCATCGTCATTAAGAAGGTCCAAGGCATACAGTAAACCTGAAGTGAAGCATCGGAATCTAAACTGGACTCACAGGTGAGGTTCAAATCATAGAATGTGAGAGTGTCAATCCTCTTGTACTTAAGTCGGCATTGTGCATTTTGTATTAAATTCGGATGCAATTTCTGTGTTCCATTGTCAATAAGAAGGTCCAAGGGATACAGTAAACCTGAAGTGAAGCATCGGAATCTAAAATTGGACTCACAAGAGAGGCTCAAATCATAGAAAGTTAGAGTGTCAGTCCTCTTGTACTTATGCCGGCATTGTGCCTTTTGTATTAAGTTTGGATGGAATTTAGGTGTTTCATCGTCAATAAGAAGGTCCAAGTTATACAGTATACCTGAAGAGAAGCATCGGAATCTAAAACTGGACTCACAGGAGAGGTTCAAATCATAGAATGTTAGAGTGTCAGTCCTCTTGTACTTAAGTCGGCATTGTGCCAAGGTGCTATGGATACAGTAAATCTGAAGTGAAGCATCGGAATCTAAAACTGGACTCACAGGAGAGGTTCAAATCATAGAAAGTGAGAGTATCAGTCCTCTTCTACTTATGTCGGCATTGTGCCGTTTGTATTAAATTCGGATGCTATTTCTGTGTTTCATCGTCAAATAGAAAGTAAAAGGGATACAGTAAACCTGAAGTGAAGCATCGGAATCTAAAACTGGACTCTCAGGAGAATTTCATATCATAGAAAGTTAGAGTGTCAGTCCTCTTGTACTTATGTCGGCATTGTGCCTTTTGTATTAAATTCGGATGCAATTTCTGTGTTTCATCGTCAATACGAAGGTCCAAGGGATACAGTAAACCAGAAGTGAAGCATCGGAATCAAAACTGGACTCACAGGAGAGGTTTAAATCATAGAAAGTGAGAGTGTCAATCCTCCTGTACTTCAGTCGGCATTGTGCATTTTGTATTAAATTCCGATGCAATTTCTGTGTTTCATCGTCAATAAGGAGGTCCAAGGGATACAGTAAACCTGAAGTGAAGCATCGGAATCTAAAACTGGACTCACAGGAGAGGCTCAAATCATAGAAAGTTAGAGTGTCAGTCCTCTTGTACATAGGTCGGCATTGTGCCTTTTGTATTAAGTTTGTGTGCAAAGTAGGTGTTTCATCGTCAATACGAAGGTCCAAGGGTTACAGTAAACCTGAAGTGAAGCATCGGAATCTAAAACTGGACTCACAGGAGAATTTCATGTCATAGAAAGTTAGAGTGTCAGTCCTCTTGTACTTAAGTCGGCATTGTGCCTTTTGTATTAAATTCGGATGCAATTTCTGTGTATCATCGTCAATAAGAAGGTCCAAGGGATACAGTAAACCTGAAGTGAAGCATCGGAATCTAAACTGGACTCACAGGAGAGTTTCAAATCATAGAATGTGAGAGTGTCAATCCGCTTGTACTTAAGTCGGCATTGTGCATTTTGTATTAAATTCGGATGCAATTTCTGTGTTTCATTGTCAATAAGAAGGTCCAAGGGACACAGTAAACCTGAAGTGAAGCATCGGAATCTAAAATTGGACTCACAGGAGAGGCTCAAATCATAGAAAGTTAGAGTGTCAGTCCTCTTGTACTTATGCCGGCATTGTGCCTTTTGTATTAAGTTTGGATGCAATTTAGGTGTTTCATCGTCAATAAGAAGGTCCAAGTTATACAGTAAACCTGAAGGGAAGCATCGGAATCTAAAACTGGACTCACAGGAGAGGTTCAATTCATAGAATGTTAGAGTTTCAGTCCTCTTGTACTTAAGTCGGCATTGTGCCAAGGTGCTAGGGATACAGTAAACCTGAAGTGAAGCATCGGAATCAAAAACTGGACTCACAGGAGAGGTTCCAAATCATAGAAAGTGAGAGTCTCATTACTCTTGTGCTTAGGTCGGCGTTGCGCTTTTTGAATTTATTTCCGATGCAATTTCTGTGTTTCATCGTCAATAAGAAGTTCCAAGGTATGCAGTAAACCTGAAGTGAAGAATCGGAATCTAAAACTGGACTCACATGAGAAGTTCAAATCATAGAAGGTGAGAGTGTCAGTATTCTTGTACTTAAGTCGGCATTGAGCCTTTTGTATTAAATTCGGATGCAATTTCTGTGTTTCATCGTCAATAAGAATGTCCAAGGTTACAGTGAACCTGACGTGAAGCATCGGAATCTAAAACTGGACTCACAGGAGGGGTTCAAATCATAGAAAGTTAGAGTGTCAGCCCTCTTGTACTTAAGTCGGCATTGTGCCTTTTGTGTTAAATTCGGATGCAATGTCTGTGGTTCATCGTCAATAAGAAGGTCCAAGGGATACAGTTAACCTGAAGTGAAGCATCGGAATCTAGAACTGGACTCACAGGAGAGGTTCAAATCGTAGAAAGTGAGAGTGTCAGTCCTCTTGTACTTAAGTTGGCACTGTGCCTTTTGTATTAAATTCGGATGCAATTTCTGTGTTTCATCGTCAATAAGAAATTCCAAGGGATACAGTAAACCTGAAGTGAAGCATTGGAATCTAAAATTGGACTCACAGGAGAGTTTCAATTCAGAGAAAGTGAGGGTGTCAGTCCTCTTGTACTTAGGTCTGCATTGTGCCTTTTGTATTAAGTTTGGATGCAATTTAGGTGTTTCATCGGCAATAAGAAGGTCCAAGGCATACAGTAAACCTGAAGTGAAGCATCGGAATCTAAACAGGACTCACAGGTGAGGTTCAAATCATAGAATGTGAGAGTGTCAATCCTCTTGTACTTAAGTCGGCATAGTGCATTTTGTATTAAATTCGGATGCAATTTCTGTGTTTCATTGTCAATAAGAAGGTCCAAGGGATACAGTAAACCTGAAGTGAAGCATCGGAATCTAAAATTTTTACTCACAAGAGAGGCTCAAATCATAGAAAGTTAGAGTGTCAGTCCTCTTGTACTTATGCCGGCATTGTGCCTTTTGTATTAAGTTTGGATGCAATTTAGGTGTTTCATCGTCAATAAGAAGGTCCAAGTTATACAGTATACCTGTAGAGAAGCATCGGAATCTAAAACTGGACTCACAGGAGAGGTTCAAATCATAGAATGTTAGAGTGTCAGTCCTCTTGTACTTAAGTCGGCATTGTGCCAAGGTGCTAGGGATACAGTAAATCTGAAGTGAAGCATCGGAATCTAAAACTGGACTCACAGGAGAGGTTCAAATCATAGAAAGTGAGAGTATCAGTCCTCTTCTACTTATGTCGGCATTGTGCCTTTTGTATTAAATTCGGATGCTATTTCTGTGTTTCATCGTCAAAAAGAAAGTAAAAGGGATACAGTTAACCTGCAGTGAAGCATTGGAATCTAAAACTGGACTCACAGGAGAATTTCATATCATAGAAAGTTAGAGTGTCAGTCCTCTTGTACTTATGTCGGCATTGTGCCATTTGTATAAAATTCGGATGCAATTTCTGTGTTTCATCGTCAATACGAAGGTCCAAGGGATACAGTAAACCAGAAGTGAAGCATCGGAATCAAAACTGGACTCACAGGAGAGGTTTAAATCATAGAAAGTGAGAGTGTCAATCCTCCTGTACTTAAGTCGGCATTGTGCATTTTGTATTAAATTCCGATGCAATTTCTGTGTTTCATCGTCAATAAGGAGGCCCAAGGGATACAGTAAACCTGAAGTGAAGCATCGGAATCTAAAACTGGACTCATAGGAGAGGCTCAAATCATAGAAAGTTAGAGTGTCAGTCCTCTTGTACATAGGTCGGCATTGTGCCTTTTGTATTAAGTTTGTATGCAAAGTAGGTGTTTCATCGTCAATACGACGGTCCAAGTTATACAGTAAACCAGAAGAGAAGCATCGGAATCTAAAATTGGACTCACAGGAGAGGCTCAAATCATAGAAAGTTAGAGTGTCAGTCCTCTTGTACTTAGGTCGGCATTGTGCTTTTTGTATTAAGTTTGGATGCAATTTTGGCGTTTTATCGTCAATATGAAGGTCCAAGGGATACAGTAAACCTGAAGTTAAGCATCGGAATCTAAAATTGGACTCAATGGAGAGTTTCAAATCATAGTAAGTGAGGGTGTCAGTCCTCTTGTACTTAGGTCGCCATTGTGCCTTTTGTATTAAGTTTGGATGCAATTTAGGTGTTTCATCGTCAATTAGAAGGTCCAAGGGATACAGTAAACCTGAAGTGAAGCATCGGAATCTAAACTGGACTCACAGGTGAGGTTCAAATCATAGAATGTGAGAGTGTCAATCCTCTTGTACTTAAGTCGGCATTGTGCATTTTGTATTAAATTCGGATGCAATTTCTGTGTTTCATTGTCAATAAGAAGGTCCAAGGGATACAGTAAACCTGAAGTGAAGCATCGGAATCTAAAACTGGACTCACAGGAGAATTTCATGTCATAGAAAGTTAGAGTGTCAGTCCTCTTGTACTTAAGTCGGCATTGTGCCTTTTGTATTAAATTCGGATGCAATTTCTGTGTATCATCGTCAATAAGAAGGTCCAAGGGATACAGTAAACCTGAAGTGAAGCATCGGAATCTAAACTGGACTCACAGGAGAGTTTCAAATCATAGAATGTGAGAGTGTCAATCCGCTTGTACTTAAGTCGGCATTGTGCATTTTGTATTAAATTCGGATGCAATTTCTGTGTTTCATTGTCAATACGAAGGTCCAAGGGATACAGTAAACCTGAAGTGAAGCATCGGAATCTAAAATTGGACTCACAGGAGAGGCTCAAATCATAGAAAGTTAGAGTGTCAGTCCTCTTGTACTTATGCCGGCATTGTGCCTTTTGTATTAAGTTTGGATGCAATTTAGGTGTTTCATCGTCAATAAGAATGTCCAAGTTATACAGTAAACCTGAAGGGATGCATCGGAATCTAAAACTGGACTCACAGGAGAGGTTCAAATCATAGAATGTTAGAGTGTCAGTCCTCTTGTACTTAAGTCGGCATTGTGCCAAGGTGCTAGGGATACAGTAAACCTGAAGTGAAGCATCGGAATCAAAAACTGGACTCACAGGAGAGGTTCCAAATCATAGAAAGTGAGAGTCTCATTCCTCTTGTGCTTAGGTCGGCATTGTGCTTTTGGAATTTATTTCCGATGCAATTTCTGTGTTTCATCGTCAATAAGAAGTTCCAAGGTATGCAGTAAACCTGAAGTGAAGAATCGGAATCTAAAACTGGACTCACATGAGAAGTTCAAATCATAGAAGGTGAGTGTGTCAGTATTCTTGTTCTTAAGTCGGCATTGTGCCTTTTGTATTAAATTCGGATGCAATTTCTGTGTTTCATCGTCAATAAGAATGTCCAAGGGTTACAGTGAACCTGACGTGAAGCATCGGAATCTAAAACTGGACTCACAGGAGAGGTTCAAATCATAGAAAGTGAGAGTGTCAGTCCTCTTCTACTTATGTCGGCATTGTGCCTTTTGTATTAAATTCGGGTGCTATTTCTGTGTTTCATCGTCAATAAGAGAGTCCAAGTGATACAGTAAACCTGAAGTGAAGCATCGGAATCTAAAACTGGACTCACAGGAGAATTTCATATCATAGAAAGTTAGAGTGTCAGTCCTCTTGTACTTAGGTCGGCATTGTGCCTTTGTATTAAATTCAGATGCAATTTCTGTGTTTCATCGTCAATAAGAAGGTCCAAGGGATACAGTAAACCTGAAGTGAAGCATCGGAATCAAAACTGGACTCACAGGAGAGGTTTAAATCATAGAAAGTGAGAGTGTCAGTCCTCTTGTACTTAAGTCGGCATTGTGCCTTTTGTATTAAATTCGGATGCAAGTCTGTGTTTCATCGTCAATAAGAAGGTCCAAGGGATACAGTTAACCTGAAGTGAAGCATCGGAATCTAGAACTGGACCCACAGGAAAGGTTGAAATCATAGAAAGTTAGAGTGTCAGTCCTCTTGTACTTAAGTTGGCACTGTGCCTTTTGTATTAAATTCGGATGCAATTTCTGTGTTTCATCGTCAATGAGAAGGTCCAAGGGATACAGTAAACCTGAAGTGAAGCATCGGAATCTAAAACTTGACTCACAGGATAGGTTCTAATCATAGAATGTTAGAGTGTCAGTCCTCTTGTACTTAGGTCGGCATTGTGCTTTCTGTATTAAATTCGGATGCAATTTCTGTGTTTCATCGTCAATAAGAAGGTCCAAGCGATACAGTAAACCTGAAGTGAAGCATCGGAATCTAAAACTGGACTCACAGGAGAATTTCAAATCATAGAAAGTTAGAGTGTCAGTCTTCTTGTACTTAAGTCGGCATTGTGCCTTTTGTATTAAATTCGGATGCACTTTCTGTGTTTCGTAGTCAATAAGAGGGTCCAAGGGATACAATAAACCTGAAGTGAAGCATCGGAATCTAAAACTGGACTCATTGGAGAGGTTTAAATCATAGAAAGATAGAGTGTCAGTCCTCCTGCACTTAAGTCGGCATTGTGACTTTTGTATTAAATTCGGATGCAATTTCGGTGTTTCATCGACAATAAGAAGGTACATGGTATACAGTAAACCTGAAGTGAAGCATCGGAATCTAAAAGTGGACCCACAGGAGAGGTTCAAATCATAGAAAGTCAGAGTGTCAGTCCACTTGTGCTTAAGTCGGCATAGTGCTTTTTTGAATTTAATTCCGATGGAATTTCTGTGTTTCGTCGTCAATAAGAAGTTCCAAGGTATACAGTAAACCTGAAGTGAAGCATCGGAATCTAAAACTGGACTCACAGGAGAGGTTCAAATCATAGAAAGTGAGAGTGTCAGTCCTCTTGTACTTAAATCGGCATTGTGCCTTTTGTATTTAATTCGGATGCAATTTCTGTGATTCATCGTCATTAAGAAGGTCCAAGGGATACAGTAAACTTGAAGTGAAGATTCGGAATCTAAAACTGGACTCACAGGAGGGGTTCAAATCATAGAAAGTGAGAGTGTCAGTCCTCTTGTACTTATGTCTGCATTGTGCCTTTTGTGTTAAATTCGGATGCAATTTCTGTGTTTCATCGTCAATAAGAAGGTCCAAGGGATACAGTAAACCTGAAGTGAAGCATCGGAATCTAAAACTGGACTCACAGGAGAATTTCATATCATAGAAAGTTAGAATGTCAGGCCTCTTGTACTTAAGTCGGCATTGTGCCTTTTGTATTAAATTCGGATGCAATTTCTGTGTTTCATCGTCAATAAGAAGGTCCAAGGGATACAGTAAACCTGAAGTGAAGCATCGGAATCAATACTGGACTCACAGGAGAGGTTCAAATCATAGAAAGTGAGAGTGTCAATCCTCTTGTACTTAAGTCGGCATTGTGCATTTTGTATTAAGTTCCGATGCAATTTCTGTGTTTCATCGTCAATATGAAGGTCCAAGGGATACAGTAAACCTGAAGTGAAGCATCGGAATCTAAAACTGGACTCACAGGTGAGGCTCAAATCATAGAAAGTTAGAGTGTCAGTAATCTTGTACTTAGGGCGGCATTGTGCCTTTTGTATTAAGTTTGGATGCACTTTAGGTGTTTCATCGTCAATAAGAAGGTCCAAGTTATACATTAAACCTGAAGAGAAGCATCGGAATCTAAAACTGGACTCACAGGAGAGGTTCAAATCATAGAAAGTTAGAGTGTCAGTCCACTTGTACTTAAGTCGGCATTGTGCCTTTTGTGTTAAATTCGGATGCAATGTCTGTGGTTCATCGTCAATAAGAAGGTCCAAGGGATACAGTTAACCTGAAGTGAAGCATCGGAATCTAGAACTGGACTCACAGGAGAGGTTCAAATCTTAGGAAGTGAGAGTGTCAGTCCTCTTGTACTTAAGTTGGCACTGTGCCTTTTGTATTAAATTCGGATGCAATTTCTGTGTTTCATCGTCAATAAGAAATTCCAAGGGATACAGTAAACCTGAAGTGAAGCATCGGAATCTAAAATTGGACTCACAGGAGAGTTTCAAATCATAGAATGTGAGGGTGTCAGTCCTCTTGTACTTAGGTCGGCATTGTGCCTTTTGTATTAAGTTTGGATGCAATTTAGGTGTTTCATCGTCAATAAGAAGGTCCAAGGCATACAGTAAACCTGAAGAGAAGCATCGGAATCTAAAACTGGACTCCCAGGAGATGTTCAAATCATAGAATGTTAGAGTGTCAGTCCTCTTGTACTTAAGTCGGCATTGTGCCAAGGTGCTAGGGATACAGTAAACCTGAAGTGAAGCATCGGAATCAAAAACTGGACTCACAGGAGAGGTTCCAAATCATAGAAAGTGAGAGTCTCATTCCTCTTGTGCTTAGGTCGGCATTGTGCTTTTGGAATTTATTTCCGATGCAATTTCTGTGTTTCATCGTCAATAAGAAGTTCCAAGGTATGCAGTAAACCTGAAGTGAAGAATCGGAATCTAAAGCTGGACTCACATGAGAAGTTCAAATCATAGAAGGTGAGTGTGTCAGTATTCTTGTACTTAAGTCGGCATTGTGCCTTTTGTATTAAATTCGGATGCAATTTCTGTGTTTCATCGTCAATAAGAATGTCCAAGGGTTACAGTGAACCTGACGTGAAGCATCGGAATCTAAAACTGGACTCACAGGAGAGGTTCAAATCATAGAAAGTGAGAGTGTCAGTCCTCTTCTACTTATGTCGGCATTGTGCCTTTTGTATTAAATTCGGATGCTATTTCTGTGTTTCATCGTCAATAAGAGAGTCCAAGTGATACAGTAAACCTGAAGTGAAGCATCGGAATCTAAAACTGGACTCACAGGAGAATTTCATATCATAGAAAGTTAGAGTGTCAGTCCTCTTGTACTTAGGTCGGCATTGTGCCTTTGTATTAAATTCAGATGCAATTTCTGTGTTTCATCGTCAATAAGAAGGTCCAAGGGATACAGTAAACCTGAAGTGAAGCATCGGAATCAAAACTGGACTCACAGGAGAGGTTTAAATCATAGAAAGTGAGAGTGTCAGTCCTCTTGTACTTAAGTCGGCATTGTGCCTTTTGTATTAAATTCGGATGCAAGTCTGTGTTTCATCGTCAATAAGAAGGTCCAAGGGATACAGTTAACCTGAAGTGAAGCATCGGAATCTAGAACTGGACCCACAGGAAAGGTTGAAATCATAGAAAGTTAGAGTGTCAGTCCTCTTGTACTTAAGTTGGCACTGTGCCTTTTGTATTAAATTCGGATGCAATTTCTGTGTTTCATCGTCAATGAGAAGGTCCAAGGGATACAGTAAACCTGAAGTGAAGCATCGGAATCTAAAACTTGACTCACAGGATAGGTTCTAATCATAGAATGTTAGAGTGTCAGTCCTCTTGTACTTAGGTCGGCATTGTGCTCTCTGTATTAAATTCGGATGCAATTTCTGTGTTTCATCGTCAATAAGAAGGTCCAAGCGATACAGTAAACCTGAAGTGAAGCATCGGAATCTAAAACTGGACTCACAGGAGAATTTCAAATCATAGAAAGTTAGAGTGTCAGTCTTCTTGTACTTAAGTCGGCATTGTGCCTTTTGTATTAAATTCGGATGCACTTTCTGTGTTTCGTAGTCAATAAGAAGGTCCAAGGGATACAATAAACCTGAAGTGAAGCATCGGAATCTAAAACTGGACTCATTGGAGAGGTTTAAATCATAGAAAGATAGAGTGTCAGTCCTCCTGCACTTAAGTCGGCATTGTGACTTTTGTATTAAATTCGGATGCAATTTCGGTGTTTCATCGACAATAAGAAGGTACATGGTATACAGTAAACCTGAAGTGAAGCATCGGAATCTAAAAGTGGACCCACAGGAGAGGTTCAAATCATAGAAAGTCAGAGTGTCAGTCCACTTGTGCTTAAGTCGGCATAGTGCTTTTTTGAATTTAATTCCGATGGAATTTCTGTGTTTCGTCGTCAATAAGAAGTTCCAAGGTATACAGTAAACCTGAAGTGAAGCATCGGAATCTAAAACTGGACTCACAGGAGAGGTTCAAATCATAGAAAGTGAGAGTGTCAGTCCTCTTGTACTTAAATCGGCATTGTGCCTTTTGTATTTAATTCGGATGCAATTTCTGTGATTCATCGTCATTAAGAAGGTCCAAGGGATACAGTAAACTTGAAGTGAAGATTCGGAATCTAAAACTGGACTCACAGGAGGGGTTCAAATCATAGAAAGTGAGAGTGTCAGTCCTCTTGTACTTATGTCTGCATTGTGCCTTTTGTGTTAAATTCGGATGCAATTTCTGTGTTTCATCGTCAATAAGAAGGTCCAAGGGATACAGTAAACCTGAAGTGAAGCATCGGAATCTAAAACTGGACTCACAGGAGAATTTCATATCATAGAAAGTTAGAATGTCAGGCCTCTTGTACTTAAGTCGGCATTGTGCTTTTTGTATTAAATTCGGATGCAATTTCTGTGTTTCATCGTCAATAAGAAGGTCCAAGGGATACAGTAAACCTGAAGTGAAGCATCGGAATCAATACTGGACTCACAGGAGAGGTTCAAATCATAGAAAGTGAGAGTGTCAATCCTCTTGTACTTAAGTCGGCATTGTGCATTTTGTATTAAGTTCCGATGCAATTTCTGTGTTTCATCGTCAATATGAAGGTCCAAGGGATACAGTAAACCTGAAGTGAAGCATCGGAATCTAAAACTGGACTCACAGGTGAGGCTCAAATCATAGAAAGTTAGAGTGTCAGTAATCTTGTACTTAGGGCGGCATTGTGCCTTTTGTATTAAGTTTGGATGCACTTTAGGTGTTTCATCGTCAATAAGAAGGTCCAAGTTATACATTAAACCTGAAGAGAAGCATCGGAATCTAAAACTGGACTCACAGGAGAGGTTCAAATCATAGAAAGTTAGAGTGTCAGTCCACTTGTACTTAAGTCGGCATTGTGCCTTTTGTGTTAAATTCGGATGCAATGTCTGTGGTTCATCGTCAATAAGAAGGTCCAAGGGATACAGTTAACCTGAAGTGAAGCATCGGAATCTAGAACTGGACTCACAGGAGAGGTTCAAATCTTAGGAAGTGAGAGTGTCAGTCCTCTTGTACTTAAGTTGGCACTGTGCCTTTTGTATTAAATTCGGATGCAATTTCTGTGTTTCATCGTCAATAAGAAATTCCAAGGGATACAGTAAACCTGAAGTGAAGCATCGGAATCTAAAATTGGACTCACAGGAGAGTTTCAAATCATAGAATGTGAGGGTGTCAGTCCTCTTGTACTTAGGTCGGCATTGTGCCTTTTGTATTAAGTTTTAATGCAATTTAGGTGTTTCATCGTCAATAAGAAGGTCCAAGGCATACAGTAAACCTGAAGAGAAGCATCGGAATCTAAAACTGGACTCCCAGGAGATGTTCAAATCATAGAATGTTAGAGTGTCAGTCCTCTTGTACTTAAGTCGGCATTGTGCCAAGGTGCTAGGGATACAGTAAACCTGAAGTGAAGCATCGGAATCTAAAACTGGACTCACTGGAGAGGTTCAAATCATAGAAAGTGAGAGTATCAGTCCTCTTCTACTTATGTCGGCATTGTGCCTTTTGTATTAAATTCGGATCCTATTTCTGTGTTTCATCGTCAAAAAGAAGGTAAAAGGGATACAGTAAACCTGAAGTGAAGCATCGGAATCTAAAACTGGACTCACAGGAGAATTTCATATCATAGAAAGTTAGTGTGTCAGTCCTCTTGTACTTATGTCGGCATTGTGCTTTTTGTATTAAATTCGGATGCAATTTCTGTGTTTCATCGTCAATACGGAGGTCCAAGGGATACAGTAAACCAGAAGTGAAGCATCGGAATCAAAACTGGACTCACAGGAGAGGTTTAAATCATAGAAAGTGAGAGTGTCAATCCTCCTGTACTTAAGTCGGCATTGTGCATTTTGTATTAAGTTTGTATGCAAAGTAGGTGTTTCATCATCAATACGAAGGTCCAAGTTATACAGTAAACCAGAAGAGAAGCATCGGAATCTAAAACTGGACTCACAGGAGAGGTTCAAATCATAGAAAGTTAGAGTGTCAGTCCTCTTGTACTTAAGTCGGCATTGTGCCTTTTGTATTAAATTCGGATGCAATGTCTGTGTTTCATCGTCAATATGAAGGTCCAAGGGATACAGTTAACCTGAAGTCAAGCATTGGAATCTAGAACTGGACCCACAGGAGAGGTTCAAATCATAGAAAGTGAGAGTGTCAGTCCTCTTGTACTTCAGTTGGCACTATGCCTTTTGTATTAAATTCGGATGCAATTTCTGTGTTTCATCGTCAATAAGAAGGTCCAAGGGATACAGTAAACCTGAAGTGAAACATCGGAATCTAAAACTGGACTCACAGGAGAGGTTTAAATCATAGGAAGATCGAGTGTCAGTCCCCCTGCACTTAAGTCGGCATTGTGACTTTTGTATTAAATTCGGATGCAATTTCGGTGTTTCATCGACAATAAGAAGGTACAAGGGATTCAGTAAACCTGAAGTGAAGCATCGGAATCTAAAACTGGACCCACAGGAGAGGTTTAATTCATAGAATGTCAGAGTGTTAGTCCACTTGAGCTTAAGTCGGCATTGTGCTTTTTGAGTTTAATTCCGATGGAATTTCTGTGATTCATCGTCAATAAGAAGGTCCAAGGGATACAGTAAACTTGAAGTGAAGCATCGGAATCTAAAACTGGTCTCACAGGAGAGGTTCAAATCTCGGGAAGTGAGAGTGTCAGTCCTCTTGTACTTATGTCGGCATTGTGCCTTTTGTATTAAATTCGGATGCAATTTATGTGTTTCATCGTCAATACGAAGGTCCAAGGGATACAGTAAACCTGAAGTGAAGCATCGAATCTAAAACTGGACCCACAGGAGAGATTCACATCAGAGAAAGAGAGAGTGTCTGTCCTCTTGTACTTAAGTCGGCATTGTGCCTTTTGTATTAAATTCGGATGCAATTTCTGTGTTTCATCGTCAATAAGAAGGTCCAAGGGATACAGTAAACCTGAAGTGAAGCATCGGAATGTAAAACTGGACTCATAGGAGAATTTCAAATAACAGAAAGATAGAGTCTCAGTCCTCTTGTACGTAAGTCGGCATTGTGCCTTTTGTATTAAAGCCGGATGCAATTACTGTGTTTCATCGTCAATAAGAAGGTACAAGGGATACAGTAAACCTTAGTGAAGCATCGGAATCTAAAAGTGGACCCACAGGAGAGGTTCAAATCATAGAAAGTGAGAGTGTCAGTCCTCTTGTACTTAAGTCGGCATTGTGCCTTTTGTATTAAATTCGGATGCAATGTCTGTGTTTCATCGTCAATAAGAAGGTCCTAGGGATACAGTTAACCTGAAGTCAAGCATCGGAATCTAGAACTGGACCCACAGGAGAGGTTCATATCATAGACAGTGAGAGTGTCAGTCCTCTTGTACATAGGTCGGCATTGTGCCTTTTGTATTAAGTTTGTATGCAAAGTAGGTGTTTCATCGTCAATACGAAGGTCCAAGTTATACAGTAAACCAGAAGAGAAGCATCGGAATCTAAAACTGGACTCACAGGAGAGGTTCAAATCATAGAAAGTTAGAGTGTCAGTCCTCTTGTACATAAGTCGGCATTGTGCCTTTTGTATTAAATTCGGATGCAATGTCTGTGTTTCATCGTCAATAAGAAGGTCCAAGGGATGCAGTTAACCTGAAGTCAAGCATCGGAATCTAGAACTGGACCCACAGGAGAGGTACAAATCATAGAAAGTGAGAGTGTCAGTCCTCTTGTACTTAAGTTGGCACTGTGCCTTTTGTATTAAATTCGGATGCAATTTCTGTGTTTCATCGTCAATAAGAAGGTCCAAGGGATACAGTAAACCAGAAGTGAAGCATCGGAATCAAAACTGGACTCACAGGAGAGGTTTACATCAAATAAAGTGAGAGTGTCAATCCTCCTGTACTTAAGTCGGCATTGTGCATTTTGTATTAAATTCGGATGCAATTTCTGTGCTTCATCGTCAACAAGAAGGTCCAAGGTATACAGTAACGTGAAGTGAAGCAACGGAATCTAAAACTGGACTCACAGTAGAGGTTCAAATCACAGAAAATTAGAGTGTCAGTCCTCTTGTACCTAAGACGGCATTGTGCCTTTTGTATTAAATTCGGATGCAATTCCTGCGTTTCATCGTCAATAAGAAGGTCCAAGGGATACAGTAAACCTGAAGTGAAGCATCGGAATCTAAAACTGGACTCACAGGAGAGGTTCAAACCATAGAAAGGGAGAGTGTCAGTCCTCTTGTACTTAAGTCGGCATTGTGCCTTTTGTATTAAATTCGGATGCAATTTCTGTGTTTCATAGTCAATAAGAATTTCCAAGGGATATAGTAAACCTGAAGTGAACCATCGGAATCTAAACTGGACTCACAGGAGAGGGTCAAATCATAGGAAGTTAGAGTGTCAGTCCTCTAGTACTTAAGTCGGCATTGTGCCCTTTGTATTAAATTCGGATTCAATTTCTGTGTTTCATCGTCAATAAGAAGGTCCAAGGGATACAGTAAATCTGAAGTGAAGCATCGGAATCAAAACTGGACTCACAGGAGAGGTTCAAATCATAGAAACTGAGAATGTCAATCCTCTTGTACTTAAGTCGGCATTGTGAATTTTGTATTAAATTCCGATGCAATTTCTGTGTTTCATCGTCAATAAGAAGGTCCAAGGGATACAGTAAACCTGAAGTGAAGCATCGGAATCTAAAACTGGACTCACAGGTGAGGCTCAAATCATAGAAAGTTGGAGTGTCAGTCCTCTTGTACTTAGGTCGGCAATGTGCCTTTTGTATTAAGTTTGGATGCAATTTAGGTGTTTCATCGTCAATAAGAATGTCCAAGTTTTACAGCAAACCTGAAGAGAAGCATCGGAATCTAAAACTGGATTCACAGGAGAGGTTCAAATCATAGAAAGTTAGAGTGTCAGTCCTCTTGTACTTAAGTCGGCATTGTGCCTTTTGTATTAAATTCGGATGCAATGTCTGTGTTTCATCGTCAATAAGAAGGTCCAAGGGATACAGTTAACCTGAAGTGAAGCATCGGAATCTAGAACTGGACTCACAGGAGAGGTTCAAATCATAGAAAATGAGAGTATCAGTCCTCTTCTACTTAAGTTGGCACTGTGCTTTTTGTATTAAATTCGGATGCAATTTCTGTGTTTCATCGTCAGTAAGAATTTCCAAGGGATACAGTAAACCTGAAGTGAAGCATCGGAATCTAAAATTTGACTCACAGGAGAGGTTCAAATCATAGAAAGTGAGGGTGTCAGTCCTTTCGTACTTAAGTCGGCATTGTGCCTTTTGTATTATATTTGGTTGCAATTTCTGTGTTTCATTGTCAATAAGAAGGTCCAAGGTATACAGTAACGTGAAGTGAAGCATCGGAATCTAAAACTGGACTCACAGTAGAGGTTCAAATCACAGAAAATTAGAGTGTCAGTCCTCTTGTACTTAGGTCGTCATTGTGCCTTCTGTATTAAATTCGGATGCAGTTTCTGTGTTTCATCTTCAATAAGAAGGTCCAAGGTATACAGTAAACCAGAAGTGAGGCATCGGATTCTGAAACTGGACTCACAGGAGAGGTTCAAATCATAGAATGTGAGAGTGTCAGTCCTCTTGTACTTAAGGCGGCATTGTGTCTTTTGTTCTAAATTCGGATGTAATTTCTGTGTTTCATCGTCAATAAGAAGGTCCATGGTATACAGTAAACCAGAAGTGAAGCATCGGAATCTAAAACTGGGCTCACAGGAGAGGTTCAAATCATAGAAAGTGAGAGTGTCAGTCCTCTTGTACGTAAGTCAGCATTGTGCCTTTTGTATTAAATTCGGATGCAATTTCTGTGTTTCATCGTCAATAAGAAGGTACAGGGGATACAGTAAACCTGAAGTGAAGCATCGGAATCTAAAACTGGACTCACAAGTGAGGCTCAAATCATAGAAAGTTGGAGTGTCAGTCCTCTTGTACTTAGGTCGGCAATGTGCCTTTTGTATTAAGTTTGGATGCAATTTAGGTGTTTCATCGTCAATAAGAAGGTCCAAGTTTTACAGCAAACCTAAAGAGAAGCATCGGAATCTAAAACTGGACTCACAGGAGAGGTTCAAATCATAGAAAGTTAGAGTGTCAGTCCTCTTGTACTTAAGTCGGCATTGTGCCTTTTGTATTAAATTCGGATGCAATGTATGTGTTTCATCGTCAATAAGAAGGTCCAAGGGATACAGTTAACCTGAAGTGAAGCATCGGAATCTAGAACTGGACTCACAGGAGAGGTTCAAATCATAGAAAATGAGAGTATCAGTCCTCTTCTACTTAAGTTGGCACTGTGCTTTTTGTATTAAATTCGGATGCAATTTCTGTGTTTCATCGTCAGTAAGAATTTCCAAGGGATACAGTAAACCTGAAGTGAAGAATCGGAATCTAAAATTTGACTCACAGGAGAGGTTCAAATCATAGAAAGTGAGGGTGTCAGTCCTTTCGTACTTAAGTCGGCATTGTGCCTTTTGTATTATATTTGGTTGCAATTTCTGTGTTTCATTGTCAACAAGAATGTCCAAGGTATACAGTAACGTGAAGTGAAGCATCGGAATCTAAAACTGGACTCACAGTAGAGGTTCAAATCACAGAAAATTAGAGTGTCAGTCCTCTTGTACTTAGGTCGTCATTGTGCCTTCTGTATTAAATTCGGATGCAGTTTCTGTGTTTCATCTTCAATAAGAAGGTCCAAGGTATACAGTAAACCAGAAGTGAGGCATCGGATTCTGAAACTGGACTCACAGGAGAGGTTCAAATCATAGAATGTGAGAGTGTCAGTCCTCTTGTACTTAAGGCGGCATTGTGTCTTTTGTTCTAAATTCGGATGTAATTTCTGTGTTTCATCGTCAATAAGAAGGTCCATGGTATACAGTAAACCAGAAGTGAAGCATCGGAATCTAAAACTGGGCTCACAGGAGAGGTTCAAATCATAGAAAGTGAGAGTGTCAGTCCTCTTGTACGTAAGTCAGCATTGTGCCTTTTGTATTAAATTCGGATGCAATTTCTGTGTTTCATCGTCAATAAGAAGGTACAGGGGATACAGTAAACCTGAAGTGAAGCATCGGAATCTAAAACTGGACTCACAGGAGAGGTTCAAATCATAGAAAGTGAGAGTGTCAGTCCTCTTGTACTTATGTCAGCATTGTGCTTTTGTATTAAATTTGGATGCAATTTCTGTGTTTCATCGTCAATAAGAAGGTCCAAGGGATACAAAACTGGACTCGCAGGAGAATTTCATATCAGAGAAAGTTAGTGTGTCAGTCCTCTTGTACTTAAGTCGGCATTGTGGCTTTTGTATTAAATTCGGATGCAATTTCGGTGTTTCATCGTCAATAAGAAGGTACAAGGGATACAGTAAACCTGAAGTGAAGCATCGGAATCTAAAACTGGACTCACAAGAGAGGTTCAAATCATAGAAAGTGAGAATGTCAGTCCTCTTGACTTAAGTCGGCATTGTGCTTTTGTATTACATTCGGATGCAATTTCTGTGTTTCATCGTCAATAAGAAGGTCCAAGGGATACAGTAAACCTGAAGTGTAGCATCGTAATATAAAACTGGGCTCACTGGAGAGGTTCAAATCATAGAAAGTGAGAGTGTCAGTCCTCTTGTACGTAAGTCGGCATTGTGATTTTTGTATTAAATCCGGATGCAATATCTGTGTTTCATCGTCAATAAGAAGGTCCAAGGTATACAGTAAACCTGAAGTGAAGCATCGGAATCTAAAACTGGACTCACAGGAGAGGTTCAAATCATAGAAAGTTAGAGTGTCAGTCCTCTTGTACTTAAGTCGGCATTGTGCCTTTTGTATTAAATTCGGATGCAATTTCTGTGTTTCATCGTCAATAAGAAGGTCCAAGAGATACAGTAAAACCTGAAGAGAAGCATTGGAATCTAAAACTGGCCTCACAGGAGAGGTTCAAATCATAGAAAGTTAGAGTGTCAGTCCTCTTGTACCTAAGACGGCATTGTGCCTTTTGTATTAAATTCGGATGCAATTTCTGCGTTTCATCGTCAATAAGAAGGTCCAAGGGATACAGTAAACCTGAAGTGTAGCATCGGAATCTAAAACTGGACTCACAGGAGTGGTTTAAAATCATAGAATGTGAGAGTGTCAGCCCTCTTGTACTTAAGTCGGCATTGTGAATTTTGTAATAAATTCGGATGCAATTTCTGTGTTTCATCGTCAATAAAAAGGTCCTAGGGATACAGTAAAACCTGAAGAGAAGCATTGGAATCTAAAACTGGCCTCACAGGAGAGGTTCAAATCATAGAAAGTTAGAGTGTCAGTCCTCTTGTACCTAAGACGGCATTGTGCCTTTTGTATTAAATTCGGATGCAATTTCTGCGTTTCATCGTCAATAAGAAGGTCCAAGGGATACAGTAAACTTGAAGTGTAGCATCGGAATCTAAAACTGGACTCACAGGAGTGGTTCAAATCATAGAAAGTGAGAGTGTCAGTCCTCTTGTACTTAAGTCGGCATTGTGCCTTTTGTATTAAATTCGGATGCAATGTATGTGTTTCATCGTCAATAAGAAGGTCCAAGGGATACAGTTAACCTGAAGTGAAGCATCGGAATCTAGAACTGGACTCACAGGAGAGGTTCAAATCATAGAAAATGAGAGTATCAGTCCTCTTCTACTTAAGTTGGCACTGTGCTTTTTGTATTAAATTCGGAAGCAATTTCTGTGTTTCATCGTCAGTAAGAATTTCCAAGGGATACAGTAAACCTGAAGTGAAGCATCGGAATCTAAAATTTGACTCACAGGAGAGGTTCAAATCATAGAAAATGAGGGTGTCAGTCCTTTCGTACTTAAGTCGGCATTGTGCCTTTTGTATTATATTTGGTTGCAATTTCTGTGTTTCATTGTCAATAAGAAGGTCCAAGGTATACAGTAAAACCTGAAGAGAAGCATTGGAATCTAAAACTGGCCTCACAGGAGAGGTTCAAATCATAGAAAGTTAGAGTGTCAGTCCTCTTGTACCTAAGACGGCATTGTGCCTTTTGTATTAAATTCGGATGCAATTTCTGCGTTTCATCGTCAATAAGAAGGTCCAAGGGATACAGTAAACCTGAAGTGTAGCATCGGAATCTAAAACTGGACTCACAGGAGTGGTTTAAAATCATAGAATGTGAGAGTGTCAGCCCTCTTGTACTTAAGTCGGCATTGTGAATTTTGTAATAAATTCGGATGCAATTTCTGTGTTTCATCGTCAATAAAAAGGTCCTAGGGATACAGTAAAACCTGAAGAGAAGCATTGGAATCTAAAACTGGCCTCACAGGAGAGGTTCAAATCATAGAAAGTTAGAGTGTCAGTCCTCTTGTACCTAAGACGGCATTGTGCCTTTTGTATTAAATTCGGATGCAATTTCTGCGTTTCATCGTCAATAAGAAGGTCCAAGGGATACAGTAAAATTGAAGTGTAGCATCGGAATCTAAAACTGGACTCACAGGAGTGGTTCAAATCATAGAAAGTGAGAGTGTCAGTCCTCTTGTACTTAAGTCGGCATTGTGCCTTTTGTATTAAATTCGGATGCAATGTATGTGTTTCATCGTCAATAAGAAGGTCCAAGGGATACAGTTAACCTGAAGTGAAGCATCGGAATCTAGAACTGGACTCACAGGAGAGGTTCAAATCATAGAAAATGAGAGTATCAGTCCTCTTCTACTTAAGTTGGCACTGTGCTTTTTGTATTAAATTCGGATGCAATTTCTGTGTTTCATCGTCAGTAAGAATTTCCAAGGGATACAGTAAACCTGAAGTGAAGCATCGGAATCTAAAATTTGACTCACAGGAGAGGTTCAAATCATAGAAAATGAGGGTGTCAGTCCTTTCGTACTTAAGTCGGCATTGTGCCTTTTGTATTATATTTGGTTGCAATTTCTGTGTTTCATTGTCAATAAGAAGGTCCAAGGTATACAGTAACGTGAAGTGAAGCATCGGAATCTAAAACTGGACTCACAGTAGAGGTTCAAATCACAGAAAATTAGAGTGTCAGTCCTCTTGTACTTAGGTCGTCATTGTGCCTTCTGTATTAAATTCGGATGCAGTTTCTGTGTTTCATCTTCAATAAGAAGGTCCAAGGTATACAGTAAACCAGAAGTGAGGCATCGGATTCTGAAACTGGACTCACAGGAAAGGTTCAAATCATAGAATGTGAGAGTGTCAGTCCTCTTGTACTTAAGGCGGCATTGTGCCTTTTGTATTAAATTCGGATGCAATTTCTGTGTTTCATCGTCAATAAGAAGGTACAGGGGATACAGTAAACCTGAAGTGAAGCATCGGAATCTAAAACTGGACTCACAGGAGTGGTTCAAATCATAGAAAGTGAGAGTGTCAGTCCTCTTGTACTTATGTCAGTATTGTGCTTTTTGTATTAAATTTGGATGCAATTTCTGTGTTTCATCGTCAATAAGAAGGTCCAAGGGATACAAAACTGGACTCACAGGAGAACTTCATATCAGAGAAAGTTAGTGTGTCAGTCCTCTTGTACTTAAGTCGGCATTGTGCCTTTTTTATTAAATTCGGATGCAATTTCGGTGTTTCATCGTCAATAAGAAGGTACAAGGGATACAGTAAACCTGAAGTGAAGCATCGGAATCTAAAACTGGACTCACAAGAGAGGTTCAAATCATAGAAAGTGAGAATGTCAGTCCTCTTGACTTAAGTCGGCATTGTGCTTTTGTATTACATTCGGATGCAATTTCTGTGTTTCATCGTCAATAAGAAGGTCCAAGGGATACAGTAAACCTGAAGTGAAGCATCGTAATATAAAACTGGGCTCACTGGAGAGGTTCAAATCATAGAAAGTGAGAGTGTCAGTCCTCTTGCACGTAAGTCGGCATTGTGTTTTTTCTATTAAATCCGGATGCAATATCTGTGTTTCATCGTAAATAAGAAGGTCCAAGGTATACAGTAAACCTGAAGTGAAGCATCGGAATCTAAAACTGGACTCACAGGAGAGGTTCATATCATAGTAAGTTAGAGTGTCAGTCCACTTGTACTTAAGTCGGCATTGTGCCTTTTGTATTAAATTCGGATGCAATTTCTGTGTTTCATCGTCAATAAGAAGGTCCAAGAGATACAGTAAAACCTGAAGAAAAGCATTGGAATCTAAAACTGGCCTCACAGGAGAGGTTCAAATCATAGAAAGTTAGAGTGTCAGTCCTCTTGTACCTAAGACGGCATTGTGCCTTTTGTATTAAATTCGGATGCAATTTCTGCAATTCATCGTCAATAAGAAGGTCCAAGGGATACAGTAAACCTGAAGTGTAGCATCGGAATCTAAAACTGGACTCATAGGAGTGGTTCAAATCATAGAATGTGAGAGTGTCAGCCCTCTTGTACTTAAGTCGGCATTGTGAATTTTGTAATAAATTCGGATGCAATTTCTGTGTTTCATCGTCAATAAAAAGGTCCTAGGGATACAGTAAAACCTGAAGAGAAGCATTGGAATCTAAAACTGGCCTCACAGGAGAGGTTCAAATCGTAGAAAGTTAGAGTGTCAGTCCTCTTGTACCTAAGACGGCATTGTGCCTTTTGTATTAAATTCGGATGCAATTTCTGCGTTTCATCGTCAATAAGAAGGTCCAAGGGATACAGTAAACTTGAAGTGTAGCATCGGAATCTAAAACTGGACTCACAGGAGTGGTTCAAATCATAGAAAGTGAGAATGTCAGTCCTCTTGTACTTAAGTCGGCATTGTGCCTTTTGTATTAAATTCGGATGCAATTTCTGTGTTTCATAGTCAATAAGAATTTCCAAGGGATATAGTAAACCTGAAGTGAAGCATCGGAATCTAAACTGGACTCACAGGAGAGGTTCAAATCATAGAAAGTGAGAGTGTCAGTCCTCTTGTACTTGAATCGACATTGTGCCTTTTGTATTAAATTCGGATGCAATTTCTGTGTTTCATCGTCAATTAGAAGGTCCAAGGGATACGGTAAACCTGAAGTGAAGCATCGGAATGTAAAACTGGACTCACAGGAGAGGTTCAAATCATAGAAAGTTAGAGTGTCAGTCCTCTAGTACTTAAGTCGGCATTGTGCCTTTTGTATTAAATTCGGATTCAATTTCTGTGTTTCATCGTCAGTAAGAAGGTCCAAGGGATACAGTAAACCTGAAGAGAAGCATAGGAATCTAAAACTGGACTCACTTTAGAGGTTCAAATCATAGAAAGTTAGAGTGTCAGTCCTCTTGTACTTAGGTCGGCATTGTGCCTTTTGTATTAAATTCGGATGCAATTTCTGTGTTTCATCGTCAATAAAAAGGTCCAAGGGATACAGTAAACCTGAAGTGAAGCATAGGAATCTAAAACTGGACTCACAGGAGAGGTTCAAATCATAGAAAGTAAGAGTGTCAGTCCTCTAGTACTTAAGTCGGCATTGTGCCTTTTGTATTAAATTCGGATTCAATTTCTGTGTTTCATCGTCAATAAGAAGGTCCAAGGGATACAGTAAACCTGAAGAGAAGCATTGGAATCTAAAACTGGACTCACAGGAGAGGTTCATATGATAGAAAGTGAGAGTGTCAGTCCTCTTGTACTTAAGTGGACATTGTGAATTTTGTAATAAATTCGGATGCAATTTCTGTGTTTCATCGTCAATAAAAAGGTCCAAGGGATACAGTAAACCTGAAGTGAAGCATAGGAATCTAAAACTGGACTCACAGGAGAGGTTTAAATCATAGAAAGTTAGAGTGTCAGTCCTCTTGTACTTAAGTCGGCATTGTGCCTTTTGAATTTAAATCCGATGTAATTTCTGTGTTACATCGTCAATAAGAAGTTCCAAGGTATACAGTAAACCTGAAGTGAAGCATCAGAATCTAACACTGGACTCACTGGAGAGGTTCAAATCATAGAAAGTTAGAGTGTCAGTCCTCTTGTACTTAAGTCGGCATTGTGCCTTTTGTATTAAATTCGGATGCAATTTCTGTCTTTCATCGTCAATGAGAAGGTCCATGGGATACAGTGAACCTAAAGTGAAGCATCGGAATCTAAAACTGGACTCACAGGAGAGGTTCAAATCATAGATAGTGAGAGTGTCAGTCCTCTTGTTCTTAAGTCGTCATTGTGCTTTTGTATTAAATTCGGATGGAATTTCTGTGTTTCATCGTCAATAAGAAGGTCCACTGGATACAGTAAACCTGAAGTGAAGCATCGGAATCTAAATCTTTACTCACACGAGAGGTTCAAATCATAGAAAGTTAGAGTGTCAGTCCTCTTGTACTTAAGTCGGCATTGTGCATTTTGTATTATATTTGAATGCAAATTCTGTGTTTCATCGTCAATAAGAAGGTCCAAGGGATACAGTAAACCTGAAATAATGCATCGGTATCTGAAACTGGACTCACAGGAGAGGTTCAAATCATAGAAAGTTAGAGTCAGTACTCCTATACTTAGGTCGGCATTGTGCCTTTTCTATTAAATTCGGATGCAATTTATGTGTTTCATCGTCAATAAGAAGGTCCAAGGGATAAAGTAAACCTGAAACGAAGCATCGCAATCTCAAACTGGACTCACAGGAGAGGTTCAAATCATAGAAAGTGAAAGTGTCAGTCTTCTTGTACATAAGTCGGCACTGTGCCATTTGTATTATATCCCGATGCAATTTCTGTGTTTCATCGTCAATAAGAAGGTCCAAGGGATACAGTAAACCTGAAGTGAAGCATCGGAATCTAAAAGTGGGCACACAGGAGAGGTTCAAATCATAGAAAGTGAGAGTGTCAGTCCTCTTGTACGTAAGTCGGCATTGTGCATTTTGTATTAAATTCGGATGCAATTTCTGTGTTTCATCGTCAATAAGAAGGTCCAAGGGATACAGTAAACCTGAAACGAAGCATCGGAATCTAAAACTGGACTCACAGGAGAGGTTCAAATCATAGAAAGTGAGAGTGTCAGTCCTCTTGTACTTAAGTCGGCATTGTGCCTTTTGTATTAAATCCGGATGCAATTTCTGTGTTTCATCGTTAATAAGAAAGTCCAAGGGATACAGTAAACCTGAAACGAAGCATCGGAATCTAAAACTGGACTCACAGTAGAGGTTCAAATCATAGAAAGTGAGAGTGTCAGTCCTCTTGTACTTAAGTCGGCATTGTGCCTTTTATATTAAATCCGGATGCAATTTCTGTGTTTCATCATCAATAAGAAGGTCCAAGTGATACAGAAAACCTGAAGTGAAGCATCGGAATCTAAAACTGGACCCACAGGAGAGGTTCAAATCATAGAAAGTGAGCGTGTCAGTCCTCTCGTACTTAAGACGGCATTGTGCCTTTTGTATTAAATTCGGATGCAATTTCTGTGTTTCATCGTCAATAAGAAGGTCCAAGGCAAACAGTAAACGTGAAGTGAATCATCGGATTCTGAACTGGATTCACAGTAGATGTTCAAATCACAGAAAGTTAGAGTGTCAATCCTCTTGTACTTAAGTCGGCATTGTGCCTTCTGTATTAAATTCGGATGCAATTTCTGTGTTTCATCGTCAATAAGGAGGTCCAAGGTATACAGTAAACCTGAAGTGAGGCATCGGATTCTGAAACTGGACTCACAGGAGAGATTCAAATCTAGAAAGTTAGAGTGTCAGTCCTCTTGTACTTAAGTCGGCATTGTGCCATTTGTATTTAATTCGGTTGCAATTTCTGTGTTTCATCGTCAATAAGAAGGTCCAAGGGAAACAGTAAACCTGAAGTGATGCATCGGAATCTAAAACTGGACTCACAGGAAAGGTTCAAATCATAGAAAGAGAGAGTGTCTGACCTCTTGTACTTAATTCGGCATTGTGCCTTTTGTATTAAATTCGGATGCAATTTCGGTGTTTCATCGACAATAAGATGGTACAAGGGATATAGTAAACCTGAAGTGAAGCATCGGAATCTAAAACTGGACCCACAGGAGAGGTTCAAATCATAGAAAGACAGAGTGTCAGTCCACTTGTGCTTGAGTCGGCATTGTGCTTTTTGAATTTAATTCCGATGGAATTTCTGTGTTTCATCGTCAATAAGAAGTTCCAAGGTATACAGTAAACCTGAAGTGAAGCATCGGAATCTAAAACTGGACTCACGGGAGAGGTTCACATCATAGAAAGTGAGAGTGTCAGTCCTCTTGTTCTTATGTCGGCATTGTGCCTTTTGTATTAAATTCGGATGCAATTTCTGTGTTTCATCGTCAATAAGAAGGCCAAGGGATACAGTAAACCTGAAGTGAAGCATCGAAATCTAAAACTGGACTCACAGGAGAATTTCATATTATAGAAAGTTAGAGTGTCAGTCCTCTTGTACTTAAGTCGGCATTGTGCATTTTGTATTAAATTCGGATGCAATTTCTGTGTTTCATCGTCAATAAGAAGGTCCAAGGGATACAGTAAACCTGAAGTGAAGCATCGAAATCAAAACTGGCCTCACAGGAGAGGTTCAAATCATAGAAAGTGAGAGTGTCAATCCTCTTGTACTTAAGTCGGCATTGTTTATTTTGTATTAAATTCCGATGCAATTTCTGTGTTTCATCGTCAATAAGAAGGTCCAAGGCATACAGTAAACCTGAAGTGAAGCATCGGAATCTAAAACTGGACTCACAGGTGTGGCTCAAATCATAGAAAGTTAGAGTGTCAGTCCTCTTGCACTTAGGTCGGCATTGAGCCTTTTGTATTAAGTTTGGATGCAATTTAGGTGTTTTATCGTCAATAAGAAGGTCCAAGTTTAACAGTAAACCTGAAGAGAAGCATCGGAATCTAAAACTGGACTCACAGGAGAGGTTCAAATCATAGAAAGTGAGAGTGTCAGTCCTCTTGTACTTAAGTCGGCATTGTGCCTTTTGTATTAAATTCGGATGCAATTTCTGTGTTTCATCGTTAATAAGAAAATCCAAGGGATACAGTAAACCTGAAACGAAGCATCGGAATCTAAAACTGGACTCACAGGAGAGGTTCAAATCATAGAAAGTGAGAGTGTCAGTCCTCTTGTACTTAAGTCGGCATTGTGCCTTTTGTATTAAATTCGGTTGCAATGTCTGTGTTTCATCGTCAATAAGAAGGTCCAAGGGATACAGTTAACCTGAAGTGAAGCATCGGAATCTAGAACTGGACTCACAGGAGAGGTTCAAATCATAGAAACTGAGGGTATCAGTCCTCTTGTACTTAAGTTGGCACTGTGCCTTTTGTATTACATTCGGATGCAATTTCTGTGTTTCATCGTCAATAAGAATTTCCAAGGGATACAGTAAACCTGAAGTGAAGCATCGGAATCTAAAATTGGACTCACAGGAGAGGTTCAAATCATAGAAAGTGAGGGTGTCAGTCCTTTCGTACTTAAGTCGGCATTGTGCCTTTTGTATTAAATTCGGATGCAATTTCTGTGTTTCATCGTCAATAGCAAGGTCCAAGGTATACAGTAACGTGAAGTGAAGCATCGCAATCTAAAACTGGACTCACTGTTGAGGTTCAAATCACAGAAAATTGGAGTGTCAGTCCTCTTGTACTTAGGTCAGCATTGTGCCTTCTGTATTGAATTCGGATGCAATTTCTGTGTTTCATCGTCAATGAGATGGTCCATGGGATACAGTGAACCTAAAGTGTAGCATCGGAATCTAAAACTGGACTCACAGGAGAGGTTCAAATCATAGAAAGTGAGAGTGTCAGTCCTCTTGTACGTAAGTCGGCATTGTGCATTTTGTATTAAATTCGGATGCAATTTCTGTGTTTCATCGTCAATAAGAAGTTCCAAGGGATACAGTGAACCTGAAACGAAGCATCGGAATCTAAAACTGGACTCACAGGAGAGGTTCAAATCATAGAAAGTGAGAGTGTCAGTCCTCTTGTACTTAAGTCGGCATTGTGCTTTTTGTATTAAATCCGGATGCAATTTCTGTGTTTCATCGTTAATAAGAAAATCCAAGGGATACAGTAAACCTGAAACGAAGCATCGGAATCTAAAACTGGACTCACAGGAGAGGTTGAAATCATAGAAAGTGAAAGTGTCAGTCCTCTTGTACTTAAGTCGGCATTGTGCCTTTTATATTAAATCCGGATGCAATTTCTGTGTTTCATCGTCAATAAGAAGGTCCAAGTGATACAGTAAACCTGAAGTGAAGCATCGGAATCTAAAACTGGACTCACATTAGAGGTTCAAATCATAGAAAGTGAGCGTGTCAGTCCTCTCGTACTTAAGTCGGCATTGTGCCTTTTGTATTAAATTCGGAGGCAATTTCTGTGTTTCATCGTCAATAAGAAGGTCCAAGGTAAACAGTAAACGTGAAGTGAATCATCGGATTCTAAACTGGACTCACAGTAGAGGTTCAAATCACAGAAAGTTATAGTGTCAGTCCTCTTGTACTTACGTCGGCATTGTGCCTTCTGTATTAAATTCGGATGCAATTTCTGTGTTTCATCGTCAATAAGAAGGTCCAAGGTATACAGTAAACCTGAAGTGAGGCATCGGATTCTAAAACTGGACTCACAGGAGAGGTTCAAATCATAGAAAGTTAGAGTCTCAGTCCTCTTGTACTTAAGTCGGCATTGTGCCATTTGTATTTAATTCGGTTGCAATTTCTGTGTTTCATCGTCAATAAGAAGTCCAAGGGAAACAATAAACCTGAAGTGATGCATCGGAATCTAAAACTGGACTCACAGGAGAGGTTCATATCGTAGAAAGAGAGAGTGTCTGTCCTCTTGTTCTTAAGTTGGCATTGTGCCTTTTGTATTAAATTCGGATGCAATTTCGGTGTTTCATCGACAATAAGAAGGTACAAGGGATACAGTTAACCTGAAGTGAAGCATCGGAATCTAAAACTGGACCCACAAGAGAGGTTCAAATCATAGAAAGACAGAGTGTCAGTCCACTTGTGCTTAAGTCGGCATTGTGCTTTTTGAATTTAATTCCGATGGAATTTCTGTGTTTCATCGTCAATAAGAAGTTCCAAGGTATACAGTAAACCTGAAGTGAAGCATCGGAATCTAAAACTGGACTCACAGGAGAGGTTAAAATCATAGAAAGTGAGAGTGTCAGTCCTCTTGTACTTAAATCGGCATTGTGCATTTTGTATTTAATTCGGAGGAAATTCTGTGATTCATCGTCAATAAGAAGGTCCAAGGGATACAGTAAACTTAAAGTGAAGCATCGAAATTTAAAACTGGATTCACAGGAGAATATCATATCATAGAAAGTTAGAGTGTCAGTCCGCTTGTACATAAGTCGGCATTGTGCCTTTTGTATTAAATCCGGATGCAATTTCTCTGTTACATCGTTAATAAGAAAATCCAAGGGATACAGTAAACCTGAAACGAAGCATCGGAATCTAAAACTGGACTCCCAGGAGAGGTTCAAATCATAGAAAGTGAAAGTGTCAGTCCTCTTGTACTTAAGTCGGCATTGTGCCTTTTATATTAAATCCGGATGCAATTTCTGTGTTTCATCATCAATAAGAAGGTCCAAGTGATACAGTAAACCTGAAGTGAAGCATCGGAATCTTAAACTGGACCCACAGGAGAGGTTCAAATCATAGAAAGTGAGCGTGTCAGTCCTCTCGTACTTAAGTCGGCATTGTGCCTTTTGTATTAAATTCCGATGCAATTTCTGTGTATCATCGTCAATAAGAATTTCCAAGGGATACAGTAAACCTGAAGTGAAGCATCGGAGTCTAAAATTGGACTCACAGGAGAGGTTCAAATCATAGAAAGTGAGGGTGTCAGTCCTTTCGTACTTAAGTCGGCATTGTGCCTTTTGTATTAAATTCGGATGCAATTTCTGTGTTTCATCGTCAATAAGAAGGTCCAAGGTATACAGTAACGTGAAGTGAAGCATCGGAATCTAAAACTGGACTCACAGTAGAGGTTAAAATCACAGAAAATTAGAGTGTCAGTCCTTTTGTACTTAGGTCAGCATTGTGCCTTCTGTATTAAATTCGGATGCAATTTCTGTGTTTCATCTTCAATAAGAAGGTCCACGGTATACAGTAAACCTGAAGTGAGGCATCGGATTCTGAAACTGGACTCACAGGAGAGGTTCAAATCATAGAAATTGAGAGTGTCAGTCCTCTTGTACTTAAGTCGGCATTGTGCCTTTTGTATTAAATTCGGATGTAAATTCTGTGTTTCATCGTCAATAAGAAGGTCCATGGGATACAGTAAACCTGAAGTGAAGCATCGGAATCTAAAACTGGGCTCACTGGAGAGGTTCAAATCATAGAAAGTGAGAGTGTCAGTCCTCTCGTACGTAAGTCAGCATTGTGCCTTTTTTATTAAATTCGGATGCAATTTCTGTGTTTCATCGTCAATAAGAAGGTCCAAGGGATACAGTAAACATGAAGTGAAGCATCGGATTCTAAAAATGGACTCACAGGAGAGGTTCAAATCATAGAAAGTCAGAGTGTCAGTCCTCTTGTACTTAAGTCAGCATTGCGCCTTTTGTATTAAATTCGGTTGCAATTTCTGTCTTTCATCGTCAATAAGAGGGTCCAAGGGATACAGTAAACCTGAAGTGAAGCATCGGAATCTAAAACTGGACTCACAGGAGAGGTTCAAATCATAGAAAGAGAGAGTGTTTGTCCTCTTGTACTTAAGTCGGCATTGTGCCTTTTGTATTAAATTCGGATGCAATTTCTGTGTTTCATCGTCAATAAGAAGGTCCAAGGGATACAGTAACGTGAAGTGAAGCATCGGAATCTAAAACTGTACTCACAGTTGAGGTTCAAATCACAGAAAATTAGAGTGTCAGTCCTCTTGTACTTAGGTCAGCATTGTGCCTTCTGTATTAAATTCGGATGTAATTACTGTGTTTCATCTTCAATAAGATGGTCCAAGGGATACAGTAAACCTGAAGAGAAGCATAGGAATCTAAAACTGGACTCACAGGAGAGGTTCATATCATAGAAAGTGAGAGTGTCAGTCCTCTTGTACTTAAGTGGGCATTGTGAATTTTGTAATAAATTCGGATGCAATCTCTGTGTTTCATCGTCAATAAAAAGGTCCAAGGGATACAGTAAACCTGAAGTGAAGCATAGGAATCTAAAACTGGACTCACAGGAGAGGTTCAAATCATAGAAAGTTAGAGTGTCAGTCCTCTTGTACTTAAGTCGGCATTGTGCCTGTTGAATTTAAATCCGATGTAATTTCTGTGTTACATTGTCAACAAGAAGTTCCAAGGTACACAATAAACCTGAAGTGAAGCATCAGAATCTAACACTGGACTCACTGGAGAGGTTCAAATCGTAGAAAGTTAGAGTGTCAGTCCTCTTCACTTAAGTCGGCATTGTGCTTTTGTATTAAATTCGGATGCAATTTCTGTGTTTCATCGTCAATGAGAAGGTCCATGGGATACAGTGAACCTAAAGTGTAGCATTGGAATCTAAAACTGGACTCACAGGAGAGGTTCAAATCATAGTTAGTGAGAGTGTCAGTCCTCTTGTTCTTATGCCGTCATTGTGCTTTTGTATTAAATTCGGATGCAATTTCTGTGTTTCATCGTCAATAAGAAGGTCCAAGGGATACAGTAAACCTGAAGTGAAGCATCGGAATCTAAATCTGGACTCACAGGAGAGGTTCAAATCATAGATAGTGAGAGTGTCAGTCCTCTTGTACTTAAGTCGGCATTGTGCATTTTGTATTAAATTCGGATGCAATTTCTGTGTTTCATCGTCAATAAGAAGGTCCAAGGTATACAGTAAATCTGAAGTGAGGCATCGGATTCTAAAACTGGACTCACAGGAGAGGTTCAAATCATAGAAAGTTAGAGTGTTAGTCCTCTTGTACTTAAGTCGTCATTGTGCCATTTGTATTTAATTCGGTTGCAATTTCTGTGTTTCATCGTCAATAAGAAGGTCCAAGGGAAACAGTAAACCTGAAGTGATGCATCGGAATCTAAAACTGGACTCACAGGAGAGGTTCAAATCATAGAAAGAGAGAGTGTCTGTCCTCTTGTACTTAAGTCGGCATTGTGCCTTTTGTATTAAATTCGGATGCAATTTCGGTGTTTCATCGACAATAAGAAGGTACAAGGTAAACAGTAAACGTGAAGTGAATCATCGGATTCTAAACTGGACTCACAGTAGAGGTTCAAATCACAGAAAGTTAGAGTGTCAGTCCTCTTGTACTTAGGTCGGCATTGTGCCTTCTGTATTAAATTCGGATGCAATTTCTGTGTTTCATCGTCAATAAGAAGGACCAAGGGATACAGTAAACCTGAAATGAAGCATCGGAATCAATACTGGACTCACAGGAGAGGTTGAAATCATAGAAAGTGAGAGTGTCAGTCCTCTTGTACTTAGGTCGGCATTGTGCCTTTTGTATTAAGTTTGGATGCAATTTAGGTGTTTTATCGTCAATAAGAAGGTCCAAGTTTTACAGTAAACCTGAAGAGAAGCATCGGAATCTAAAACTGGACTCACAGGAGAGGTTCAAATCATAGAAAGTTAGAGTGTCAGTCCTCTTGTACTTAAGTCGGCATTGTGCCTTTTGTATTAAATTCGGATGCAATGTCTGTGTTTCATCGTCAATAAGAAGGTCCAAGGGATACAGTTAACCTGAAGTGAAGCATCGGAATCTCGAACTGGACTCACAGGAGAGGTTCAAATCATAGAAAATGAGAGTATCAGTCCTCTTGTACTTAAGTTGGCACTGTGCCATTTGTATTAAATTCGGATGCAATTTCTGTGTTTCATCGTCAATAAGAATTTCCAAGGGATACAGTAAACGTGAAGTGAAGCATCGGAGTCTAAAATTGGACTCACAGGAGAGGTTCAAATCATAGAAAGTGAGGGTGTCAGTCCTTTCGTACTTAAGTCGGCATTGTGCCTTTTGTATTAAATTGGGATGCAATTTCTGTGTTTCATCGTCAATAAGAAGGTCCAAGGTATACAGTAACGTGAAGTGAAGCATCGGAATCTAACACTGGACTCACAGTAGAGGTTCAAATCACAGAAAATTAGAGTGTCAGTCCTCTTGTACTTAGGTCAGCATTGTGCCTTCTGTATTAAATTCGGATGCAATTTCTGTGTTTCATCTTCAATAAGAAGGTCCACGGTATACAGTAAACCTGAAGTGAGGCATCGGATTCTGAAACTGGACTCACGGGAGAGGTTCAAATCATAGAAATTGAGAGTGTCAGTCCTCTTGTACTTAAGTCGGCATTGTGCCTTTTGTAATAAATTCGGATGTAAATTCTGTGTTTCATCGTCAATAAGAAGGTCCATGGGATACAGTAAACCTGAAGTGAAGCATCGGAATCTAAAACTGGGCTCACAGGAGAGGTTCAAATCAAAGAAAGTGAGAGTGTCAGTCCTCTTGTACGTAAGTCAGCATTGTGCCTTTTGTATTAAATTCGGATGCAATTTCTGTGTTTCATCGTCAATAAGAAGGTCCAAGGGATACAGTAAACCTGAAGTGAAGCATCGGATTCTAAAAATGGCCTCACAGGAGAGGTTCCAATCATAGAAAGTCAGAGGGTCAGTCCTCTTGTACTTAAGTCAGCATTGCGCCTTTTGTATTAAATTCACTTGCAATTTCTGTCTTTCATCGTCAATAAGAGGGTCCAAGGGATACAGTAAACCTGAAGTGAAGCATCGGAATCTAAAACTGGACTCACAGGAGAGGTTCAAATCATAGAAAGAGAGAGTGTCTGTCCTCTTGTACTTAAGTCGGCATTGTGCCTTTTGTATTAAATTCGGATGCAATTTCTGTGTTTCATCGTCAATAAGAAGGTCCAAGGGATACAGTAACGTGAAGTGAAGCATCGGAATCTAAAACTGGACTCACAGTTGAGGTTCAAATCACAGAAAATTAGAGTGTCAGTCCTCTTGTACTTACGTCAGCATTGTGCCTTCTGTATTAAATTCGGATGTAATTTCTGTGTTTCATCTTCAATAAGATGGTCCAAGTAATACAGTAAACCTGAAGAGAAGCATAGGAATCTAAAACTGGACTCACAGGAGAGGTTCATATCATAGAAAGTGAGAGTGTCAGTCCTCTTGTACTTAAGTGGGCATTGTGAATTTTGTAATAAATTCGGATGCAATTTCTGTGTTTCATCGTCAATAAAAAGGTCCAAGGGATACAGTAAACCTGAAGTGAAGCATAGGAATCTAAAACTGGACTCACAGGAGAGGTTCAAATCATAGAAAGTTAGAGTGTCAGTCCTCTTGTACTTAAGTCGGCATTGTGCCTGTTGAATTTAAATCCGATGTAATTTCTGTGTTACATCGTCAACAAGAAGTTCCAAGTTATACAGTAAACCTGAAGTGAAGCATCATAATCTAACACTGGACTCACTGGAGAGGTTCAAATCATAGAAAGTTTGAGTGTCTGTCCTCTTGACTTAAGTCGGCATTGTGCTTTTGTATTAAATTCGGATGCAATTTCTGTGTTTCATCGTCAATAAGAAGGTCCAAGGTATACAGTAAACCTGAAGTGAAGCATCGGAATCTAAAACTGGGCTCACAGGAGAGGTTCAAATCATAGAAAGTGAGAGTGTCAGTCCTCTTGTACTTAAGTCGGCATTGTGCCTTTTGTATCAAATTCGGATTCAATTTCTGTGTTTCATCGTCAATAAGAAGGTCCAAGGGATACAGTAACGTGAAGTGAAGCATCGGAATCTAAAACTGGACTCACAGGTGAGGTTCAAATCACAGAAAATTAGAGCGTCAGTCCTCTTGTACGTAGGTCAGCATTGTGCCTTCTGTTATAAATTCGGATGCAATTTCTGTGTTTCATCTTCAATAAGATGGTCCAAGGGACACAGTAAACCTGAAGAGAAGCATAGGATTCTAAAACTGGACTCACAGGAGAGGTTCATATCATAGAAAGTGAGAGTGTCAGTCCTCTTGTACTTAAGTGGGCATTGTGAATTTTGTAATAAATTCGGATGCAATTTCTGTGTTTCATCGTCAATAAAAAGGTCCAAGGAATACAGTAAACCTGAAGTGAAGCATAGGAATCTAAAACTGGACTCACAGGAGAGGTTCAAATCATAGAAAGTGAGCGTGTCAGTCCTCTCGTACTTAAGTCGGCATTGTGCCTTTTGTATTAAATTCGGAGGCAATTTCTGTGTTTCATCGTCAATAAGAAGGTCCAAGGTAAACAGTAAACGTGAAGTGAATCATCGGATTCTAAACTGGACTCACAGTAGAGGTTCAAATCACAGAAAGTTAGAGTGTCAGTCCTTTTGTACTTAAGTCGGCATTGTGCATTTTGTATTAAATTCGGATGCAATTTCTGAGTTTCATCGTCAATAAGAAGGTCCAAGGGATACAGTGAACCTGAAGTGAAGCATCGGAATCAAAACTGGACTCACAGGAGAGGTTCTAATCATAGAAAGTGAGAGTGTCAATCCTCTTGTACTTAAGTCGGCATTGTGCATTTTGTATTAAATTCCGATGCAATTTCTGTGTTTCTTCGTCAATAAGAAGGTCCAAGGGATACAGTAAACCTGAAGTGAAGCATCGGAATCTAAAACTGGACTCACAGGTGAGGCTCAAATCATTGAAAGTTAGAGTGTCAGTCCTCTTGTACTTAGGTCGGCTTTGTGCCTTTTGTATTAAGTTTGGATGCAATTTAGGTGTTTTATCGTCAATAAGAAGGTCCAAGTTTTACAGTAATCCTGAAGAGAAGCATCGGAATCTAAAACTGGACTCACAGGAGAGGTCTTAATCATAGAAAGTTAGAGTGTCAGTCCTCTTGTACTTAAGTCGGCATTGTGCCTTTTGTATTAAATTCGGATGCAATTTCTGTGTTTCATCGTCAATAAGAAGGTCCATGGGATACACAAAACCTGAAGTGAAGCATCGGAATCTAAAACTGGGCACACTGGAGAGGTTCAAATCATAGAAAGTGAGAGTGTCAGTCCTCTTGTACGTAAGTCAGCATTGTGCCTTTTGTATTAAATTCGGATGCAATTTCTGTGTTTCATCGTCAATAAGAAGGTCCAAGGGATACAGTAAACCTGAAGTGAAGCATCGGAATCTAAAAATGGACTCACAGGAGAGGTTCAAATCATAGAAAGTCAGAGTGTCAGTCCTCTTGTACTTAAGTCAGCATTGCGCCTTTTGTATTAAATTCGGTTGCAATTTCTGTCTTTCATCGTCAATAAGAGGGTCCAAGGGATACAGTAAACCTGAAGTGAAGCATCGGAATCTAAAACTGGACTCACAGGAGAGGTTCAAATCATAGAAAGAGAGAGTGTCTGTCATCTTGTACTTAAGTCGGCATTGTGCCTTTTGTATTAAATTCGGATGCAATTTCTGTGTTTCATCGTCAATAAGAAGGTCCAAGGGATACAGTAACGTGAAGTGAAGCATCGGAATCTAAAACTGGACTCACAGTTGAGGTTGAAATCACAGAAAATTAGAGCGTCAGTCCTCTTGTACGTAGGTCAGCATTGTGCCTTCTGTTATAAATTCGGATGCAATTTCTGTGTTTCATCTTCAGTAAGATGGTCCAAGGGATACAGTAAACCTGAAGAGAAGCATAGGATTCTAAAACTGGACTCACAGGAGAGGTTCATATCATAGAAAGTGAGAGTGTCAGTCCTCTTGTACTTAAGTAGGCATTGTGAATTTTGTAATAAATTCGGATGCAATTTCTGTGTTTCATCGTCAATTAAAAGGTCCAAGGGATACAGTAAACCTGAAGTGAAGCATAGGAATCTAAAACTGGACTCACAGGAGAGGTTCAAATCATAGAAAGTTAGAGTGTCAGTCCTCTTGTACTTAAGTCGGCATTGTGCCTGTTGAATTTAAATCCGATGTAATTTCTGTGTTACATCGTCAACAAGAAGTTCCAAGTTATACAGTAAACCTGAAGTGAAGCATCATAATCTAACACTGGACTCACTGGAGAGGTTCAAATCATAGAAAGTTTGAGTGTCTGTCCTCTTGACTTAAGTCGGCATTGTGCTTTTGTATTAAATTCGGATGCAATTTCTGTGTTTCATCGTCAATAAGAAGGTCCAAGGTATGCAGTAAACCTGAAGTGAAGCATCGGAATCTAAAACTGGGCTCACAGGAGAGGTTCAAATCATAGAAAGTGAGTGTGTCAGTCCTCTTGTACTTAAGTCGGCATTGTGCCTTTTGTATTAAATTCGGATGCAATTTCTGTGTTTCATCGTCAATAAGAAGGTCCAAGGGATACAGTAACGTGAAGTGAAGCATCGGAATCTAAAACTGGACTCACAGGTGAGGTTCAAATCACAGAAAATTAGAGCGTCAGTCCTCTTGTACGTAGGTCAGCATTGTGTATTCTGTTATAAATTCGGATGCAATTTCTGTGTTTCATCTTCAGTAAGATGGTCCAAGGGATACAGTAAACCTGAAGAGAAGCATAGGATTCTAAAACTGGACTCACAGGAGAGGTTCATATCATAGAAAGTGAGAGTGTCAGTCCTCTTGTACTTAAGTGGGCATTGTGAATTTTGTAATAAATTCGGATGCAATTTCTGTGTTTCATCGTCAATAAAAAGGTCCAAGGAATACAGTAAACCTGAAGTGAAGCATAGGAATCTAAAACTGGACTCACAGGAGAGGTTCAAATCATAGAAAGTGAGCGTGTCAGTCCTCTCGTACTTAAGTCGGCATTGTGCCTTTTGTATTAAATTCGGAGGCAATTTCTGTGTTTCATCGTCAATAAGAAGGTCCAAGGTAAACAGTAAACGTGAAGTGAATCATCGGATTCTAAACTGGACTCACAGTAGAGGTTCAAATCACAGAAAGTTAGAGTGTCAGTCCTCTTGTACTTAAGTCGGCATTGTGCATTTTGTATTAAATTCGGATGCAATTTCTGAGTTTCATCGTCAATAAGAAGGTCCAAGGGATACAGTAAACCTGAAGTGAAGCATCGGAATCAAAACTGGACTCACAGGAGAGGTTCAAATCATAGAAAGTGAGAGTGTCAATCCTCTTGTACTTAAGTCGGCATTGTGCATTTTGTATTAAATTCCGATGCAATTTCTGTGTTTCTTCGTCAATAAGAAGGTCCAAGGGATACAGTAAACCTGAAGTGAAGCATCGGAATCTAAAACTGGACTCACAGGTGAGGCTCAAATCATTGAAAGTTAGAGTGTCAGTCCTCTTGTACTTAGGTCGGCTTTGTGCCTTTTGTATTAAGTTTGGATGCAATTTAGGTGTTTTATCGTCAATAAGAAGGTCCAAGTTTTACAGTAATCCTGAAGAGAAGCATCGGAATCTAAAACTGGACTCACAGGAGAGGTCTTAATCATAGAAAGTTAGAGTGTCAGTCCTCTTGTACTTAAGTCGGCATTGTGCCTTTTGAATTAAATTCGGATGCAATTTCTGTGTTTCATCGTCAATAAGAAGGTCCAAGGGATACAGTAAACCTGAAATGAAGCATCGGAATCTAAAAATGGACTCACAGGAGAGGTTCAAATCATAGAAAGTCAGAGTGTCAGTCCTCTTGTACTTAAGTCAGCATTGCGCCTTTTGTATTAAATTCGGTTGCACTTTCTGTCTTTCATCGTCAATAAGAGGGTCCAAGGGATACAGTAAACCTGAAGTGAAGCATCTGAATCTAAAACTGGACTCACAGGAGAGGTTCAAATCAAAGAAAGAGAGAGTGTCTGTCCTCTTGTACTTAAGTCGGCATTGTGCCTTTTGTATTAAATTCGGATGCAATTTCTGTGTTTCATCGTCAATAAGAAGGTCCAAGGGATACAGTAACGTGAAGTGAAGCATCGTAATCTAAAACTGGACTCACAGTTGAGGTTCAAATCACAGAAAATTAGAGCGTCAGTCCTCTTGTACGTAGGTCAGCATTGTGCCTTCTGTTATAAATTCGGATGCAATTTCTGTGTTTCATCTTCAATATGATGGTCCAAGGGATACAGTATACCTGAAGAGAAGCATAGGATTCTAAAACTGGACTCACAGGAGAGGTTCATATCATAGAAAGTGAGAGTGTCAGTCCTCTTGTACTTAAGTGGGCATTGTGAATTTTGTAATAAATTCGGATGCAATTTCTGTGTTTCATCGTCAATAAAAAGGTCCAAGGAATACAGTAAACCTGAAGTGAAGCATAGGAATCTAAAACTGGACTAACAGGAGAGGTTCAAATCATAGAAAGTTAGAGTGTCAGTCCTCTTGTACTTAAGTCGGTATTGTGCCTGTTGAATTTAAATCCGATGTAATTTCTGTGTTACATCGTCAACAAGAAGTTCCAAGGTATACAGTAAACCTGAAGTGAAGCATCAGAATCTAACACTGGACTCACTGGAGAGGTTCAAATCATAGAAAGTTAGAGTGTCTGTCCTCTTGACTTAAGTCGGCATTGTGCTTTTGTATTAAATTCGGATGCAATTTCTGTGTTTCATCGTCAATGAGAAGGTCCATGGGATACAGTGAACCTAAAGTGTAGCATCGGAATCTAAAACTGGACTCACAGGAGAGGTTCAAATCATAGTTAGTGAGAGTGTCAGTCCTCTTGTTCTTAAGTCGTCATTGTGCTTTTGTATTAAATTCGGATGCAATTTCTGTGTTACATCGTCAATATGAAGGTCCAAGGGATACAGTAAACCTGAAGTGAAGCATCGGAATCTAAATCTGGACTCACAGGAGAGGTTCAAATCATAGAAAGATAGAGTGTCAGTCCTCTTGTACTAAAGTCGGCATTGTGCATTTTGTATTAAATCCGGATGCAATTTCTGTGTTTCATCGTCAATAAGAAGGTCCAAGGGATACAGTAAACCTGAAGTGAAGCGTCGGAATCTAAAACTGCACTCACAGGAGAGGTTCAAATCATAGAAAGTTAGAGTGTCAGTCCTCTTGTACTTAAGTCGGCATTGTGCCTTTTGTATTAAATTCGGATGCAATGTATGTGTTTCATCGTCAATAAGAAGGTCCAAGGGATACATTTAACCTGAAGTGAAGCATCGAAATCTAGAACTGGACTCACAGGAGAGGTTCAAATCATAGAAAATGAGAGTATCAGTCCTCTTGTACTTAAGTTGGCACTGTGCCTTTTGTATTATATTCGGATGCAATTTCTGTGTTTCATCGTCAATAAGAATTTCCAAGGGATACAGTAAACCTGAAGTGAGGCATCGGAATCTAAATCTGGACTCACAGGAGAGGTGCAAATCATAGAAAGTCAGAGTGTCAGTCCTCTTGTACTGAAGTCAGCATTGCGCCTTTTGTATTACATTCGGTTGCAATTTCTGTCTTTCATCGTCAATAAGAGGGTCCAAGGGATACAGTAAACCTGAAGTGAAGCATCGGAATCTAAAACTGTACTCACAGGTGAGGTTCATATCATAGAAAGTGAGAGTGTCAGTCCTCTTGTACTTAAGTGGGCATTGTGAATTTTGTAATAAATTCGGATGCAATTTCTGTGTTTCATCGTCAATAAAAAGGTCCAAGGGATACAGTAAACCTGAAGTGAAGCATAGGAATCTAAAACTGGACTCACAGGAGAGGTTCAAATCATAGAAAGTTAGAGTGTCAGTCCTCTTGTACTTAAGTCGGTATTGTGCCTGTTGAATTTAAATCCGATGTAATTTCTGTGTTACATCGTCAACAAGAAGTTCCAAGGTATACAGTAAACCTGAAGTGAAGCATCAGAATCTAACACTGGACTCACTGGAGAGGTTCAAATCATAGAAAGTTAGAGTGTCTGTCCTCTTGACTTAAGTCGGCATTGTGCTTTTGTATTAAATTCGGATGCAATTTCTGTGTTTCATCGTCAATTAGAAGGTCCATGGGATACAGTGAACCTAAAGTGTAGCATCGGAATCTAAAACTGGACTCACAGGAGAGGTTCAAACCATAGTTAGTGAGAGTGTCAGTCCTCTTGTTCTTAAGTCGTCATTGTGCTTTTGTATTAAATTCGGATGCAATTTCTGTGTTTCATCGTCAATAAGAAGTTCCAAGGGATACAGTAAACCTGAAGTGAAGCATCGGAATCTAAATCTGGACTCACAGGAGAGGTTCAAATCATAGAAAGTTAGAGTGTCAGTCCTCTTGTACTTAGGTCGGCATTGTGCCTTTTGTATTAAGTTTGGATGCAATTTAGGTGTTTTATCGTCAATAAGAAGGTCCAAGTTTTACAGTAAACCTGAAGAGAAGCATCGGAATCTAGAACTGGACTCACAGGAGAGGTTCAAATCATAGAAAGTTAGAGTGTCAGTCCTATTGTACTTAAGTCGGTATTGTGCCTGTTGAATGTAAATCCGATGTAATTTCTGTGTTACATCGTCAACAAGAAGTTCCAAGGTATACAGTAAACCTGAAGTGAAGCATCAGAATCTAACACTGGACTCACTGGAGAGGTTCAAATCATAGAAAGTTAGAGTGTCTGTCCTCTTGACTTAAGTCGGCATTGTGCTTTTGTATTAAATTCGGATGCAATTTCTGTGTTTCATCGTCAATGAGAAGGTCCATGGGATACAGTGAACCTAAAGTGTAGCATCGGAATCTAAAACTGGACTCACAGGAGAGGTTCAAATCATAGTTAGTGAGAGTGTCAGTCCTCTTGTTCTTAAGTCGTCATTGTGCTTTTGTATTAAATTCGGATGCAATTTCTGTGTTTCATCGTCAATAAGAAGGTCCAAGGGATACAGTAAACCTGAAGTGAAGCATCGGAATCTAAATCTGGACTCACAGGAGAGGTTCAAATCATAGAAAGTTAGAGTGTCAGTCCTCTTGTACTTAAGTCGGCATTGTGCATTTTGTATTAAATCCGGATGCAATTTCTGTGTTTCATCGTCAATAAGAAGGTCCAAGGGATACAGTAAACCTGAAGTGAAGCATCGGAATCTAAAACTGCACTCACAGGAGAGGTTCAAATCATAGAAAGTGAGCGTGTCAGTCCTCTCGTACTTAAGTCGGCATTGTGCCTTTTGTATTACATTCGGATGCAATTTCGGTGTTTCATCGACAATAAAAGGTACAAGGGATACAGTAAACCTGAAGTGAAGCATCGGAATCTAAAACTGGACCCACAGGAGAAGTTCAAATCATAGGAAGACAGAGTGTCAGTCCACTTGTGCTTAAGTCGGCATTGTGCTTTTTGAATTTAATTCCGATGGAATTTCTGTGTTTCATCGTCAATAAGAAGTTATAAGGTATACAGTAAACCTGAAGTGAAGCATCGGAATCTAAAACTGGACTCACAGGAGAGGTTCAAATCATAGAAAGTGAGAGTGTCAGTCCTCTTGTACTTAAATCGGCATTGTGCCTTTTGTATTTAATTCGGATGCAATTTCTGTGATTCATCGTCAATAAGAAGGTCCAAGGGATACAGTAATCTTGAAGTGAAGCATCGGAATCTAAAACTGGTCTCACTGGAGAGGCTCAAATCACCGAAAGTGAGAGTGACAGTCCTCTTGTACTTATGTCGGCATTGTGCCTTTTGTATTAAATTCGGATGCAATTTATGTGTTTCATCGTCAATAAGAAGGTCCAAGGGATACAGTAAACCTGAAGTGAAGCATCGAAATCTAAAACTGGACTCACAGGAGAATTTCATAACATAGAAAGTTAGAGTGTCAGTCCTCTTGTACTTAAGTCGGCATTGTGCATTTTGTATTAAATTTGGATGCAATTTCTGTGTTTCATCGTCAATAAGAAGGTCCAAGGGATACAGTAAACCTGAAGTGAAGCATCGGAATCAAAACTGGACTCACAGGAGAGGTTCAAATCATAGAAAGTGAGAGTGTCAATCCTCTTGTACTTAAGTCGGCATTGTGCATTTTGTATTAAATTCGGATGCAATTTCTGTGTTTCTTCGTCAATAAGAAGGTCCAAGGGATACAGTAAACCTGAAGTGAAGCATCGGAATCTAAAACTGGACTCACAGGTGAGGCTCAAATCATAGAAAGTTAGAGTGTCAATCCTCTTGTACTTAGGTCGGCATTGTGCCTTTTGTATTAAGTTTGGATGCAATTTATGTGTCTTATCGTCAATAAGAAGGTCCAAGTTTTACAGTAAACCTGAAGAGAAGCATCGGAATCTAAAACTGGACTCACAGGAGAGGTTGAAATCATAGAAAGTTAGAGTGTCAGTCCTCTTGTACGTAAGTCGGCATTGTGCCTTTTGTATTAAATTCGGATGCAATGTCTGTGTTTCATCGTCAATGAGAAGGTCCAAGGGATACAGTTAACCTGAAGTGAAGCATCGGAATCTAGAACTGGACTCACAGGAGAGGTTCAAATCATAGAAAATGAGAGTATCAGTCCTCTTGTACTTAAGTTGGCACTGTGCCTTTTGTATTAAATTCGGATGCAATTTCTGTGTTTCACCGTCAATAAGAATTTCCAAGGGATACAGTAAACCTGAAGTGAAGCATCGGAGTCTAAAATTGGACTCACAGGAGAGGTTCAAATCATAGAAAGTGAGGGTGTCATTCCTTTCGTACTTAAGTCGGCATTGTGCCTTTTGTATTAAATTCGGATGCAATCTCTGTGTTTCATCGTCAATAAGAAGGTCCAAGGTATACAGTTACGTGAAGTGAAGCCTCGGAATCTAAAACTGGACTCACAGTAGAGATTCAAATCACAGAAAATTTGAGTGTCAGTCCTCTTGTACTTAGGTCAGCATTGTGCCTTCTGTATTAAATTCGGATGCAATTTCTGTGTTTCATCTTCAATAAGAAGGTCCAAGGTATACAGTAAACCTGAAGTGAGGCATCGGATTCTGAAACTGGACTCACAGGAGGGGTTCAAATCATAGAATGTGAGAGTGTCAGTCCTCTTGTACTTAAGTCGGCATTGTGCCTTTTGTATTAAATTCGGAGGTAATATCTGTGTTTCATCGTCAATAAGAAGGTCCATGGGATACAGTAAACCTGAAGTGAAGCATCGGAATCTAAAAGTGGGCTCACAGGAGAGGTTCAAATATTAGAAAGTGAGAGTGTCAGTACTCTTGTACGTAAGTCAGCATTGTGCCTTTTGTATTAAATTCGGATGCAATTTCTGTGTTTCATCGTCAATAAGAAGGTCCAAGGGATACAGTAAACCTCAAGTGAAGCATCGGAATCTAAAAATGGACTCACAGGAGAGGTTCAAATCATAGAAAGTCAGAGTGTCAGTCCTCTTGTACTTAAGTCACAATTGCGCCTTTTGTATTAAATTCGGTTGCAATTTCTGTATTTCATCGTCAATAAGAGGGTCCAAGGGATACAGTAAACCTGAAGTGAAGCATCGGAATCTAAAACTGGACTCACAGGATAGGTTCAAATCATAGAAAGAGAGAGTGTCTGTCCTCTCGTACTTAAGTCGGCATTGTGCCTTTTGTATTAAATTCGGATGCATTTTCTGTGTTTCATCGTCAATAAGAAGGTCCAAGGTAACCAGTAAACGTGAAGTGAATCATCGGATTCTAAACTGGACTCACAGTAGAGGTTCAAATCACAGAAAGTTAGAGTGTCAGTCCTCTTGTACTTAGGTCGGCATTGTGCCTTCTGTATTAAGTTCGGATGCATTTTCTGTGTTTCATCGTCAATAAGAAGGTCCAAGGTATACAGTAAACCTGAAGTTAGGCATCGGATTCTAAAACTGGACTCACAGGAGACGTTCAAATCATAGAAAATTAGAGTGTCAGTCCTCTTGTACTTAATTCGGCATTGTGCCATTTGTATTTAATTCGGTTGCAATTTCTGTGTTTCATCGTCAATAAGAAGGTCCAAGGGAAACAGTAAACCTGAAGTGATGCATCGGAATCTAAAACTGGACTCACAGGAGAGGTTCAAATCATAGAAAGAGAGAGTGTCTGTTCTCTTATACTTAAGTCGGCATTGTGCCTTTTGTATTAAATTCGGATGCAATTTCGGTGTTTCATCGACAATAAAAGGTACAAGGGATACAGTAAACCTGAAGTGAAGCATCGGAATCTAAAACTGGTCTCACAGGAGAATTTCAAATAACAGAAAGATAGAGTGTGAGTCCTCTTGTACTTAAGCCGGCATTGTGCCTTTTGTATTAAAGTCGGATGCAATTACTGTGTTTCATCGTCAATAAGAAGGTCCAAGGGATACAGTAAACCTGAAGTGAAGCATCGGAATCTAAAACTGGACTCACAGGAGAGGTTCAAATCATAGAAAGTGATAGTGTCAGTGCTCTTGTACTTAAGTCGGATTTGTGCCTTTTGTATTAATTTCGAATGCAATTTCTGTGTTTCATCGTCAATAAGAAGGTACAGGGGATACAGTAAACCTGAAGTGAAGCATCGGAATCTAAAACTGGACTCACTGGAGAGGTTCAAATCTTAGAAAGTGAGAGTGTCAGTCCTCTTGTACTTATGTCGGCATTGTTACTTTTGTATTAAATTCTGATGCAATATCTGTGTTTCATCGTCAATAAAAAGGTCCAAGTGATACAGAACTGGACTCACAGGAGAATTTCATATCAGAGAAAGTTAGTGTGTCAGTCCTCTTGTACTTAAGTCGGCATTGTGCCTTTTGTATTAAATTCGGATGCAATTTCGGTGTTTCATCGTCAATAAGAAGGTACAAGGGATACAGTAAACCTGAACTGAAGCATCGGAATCTAAAACTGAACTCACAAGAGAGGTTCAAATCTTAGAAAGTGAGAGTGTCAGTCCTCTTGACTTAATTCGGCATTGTGCTTTTGTATTAAATTCGGATGCAATTTCTGTGTTTCATCGTCAATAAGAAGGTCCAAGGGATACAGTAAACCTGAGGTGAAGCATCGGAATTTAAAACTGGGCTCACAGGAGAGGTTCAAATCATAGAAAGTGAGAGTGTCAGTCCTCGTGTACGAAAGTCGGCATTGTGATATTTGTATTAAATCCGGATGCAATATCTGTGTTTCATCGTCAATTAGATGGTCCAAAGGATACAGTAAACGTGAAGTGAAGCATCGGAATCTAAAACTGGACTCGCAGGAGAGGTTCAAATCATAGGAAGTCAGAGTGTAAGTCCTCTTGTGCTTGTCGGCATTGTGCTTTTTGAATTTAATTCCGATGCAATTTCTGTGTTTCATCGTCAATAAGAAGGTCCAAGGGATATAGTAAACCTGAAGTGAAGCATCGGAATATAAACTGGACTCACAGGAGAGGTTCAAATCATAGAAAGTGAGAGTGTCATTCCTCTTGTACTTAAGTCGACATTGTGCCTTTTGTATTAAATTCGGAAGCAATTTCTGTGTTTCATCGTCAATAAGAAGGTCCAAGGGATGCGGTAAACCTGAAGTGAAGCATCGGAATGTATAACTGGGCTCACAGGAGAGGTTCATATCATAGAAAGTTAGAGTGCCAGTCCTCTAGTACTTAAGTCGTCATTGTGCCTTTTGTATTAAATTCGGATGCAATTTCTGTGTTTCATCGTCAATAAGAAGGTCCAAGGGATACAGTAAACCTGAAGAGAAGCATAGGAATCTAAAACTGGACTCACAGGAGAGGTTCATATCATAGAATGTGAGAGTGTCAGTCCTCTTGTACTTAAGTGGGCATTGTGAATTTTGTAATAAATTCGGATGCAATTACTGTGTTTCATCGTCAATAAAAAGGTCCAAGGGATACAGTAAACCTGAAGTGAAGCATAGGAATCTAAAACTGGACTCACAGGAGAGGTTCAAATCATAGAAAGTTATAGTGTCAGTCCTCTTGTACTTAAGTCGGCATTGTGCCTTTTGTATTAAATTCGGATGCAATTTCTGTGTTTCATCGTCAATGAGAAGGTCCATGGGATACAGTGAGCCTACAGTGAAGCATCGGAATCTAAAACTGGACTCACAGGAGAGGTTCAAACCATAGATAGTGAGAGTGTCAGTCCTCTTGTTCTTAAGTCGTCATTGTGCTTTTGTATTAAATTCGGATGCAATTTCTGTGTTTCATTGTCAATAAGAAGGTCCAAGGGATACAGTAAACCTGAAGGGAAGCATCGGAATGTAAATCTGGACTCACAGGAGAGGTTCAAATCATAGAAAGTTAGAGTGTCAGTCCTCTTGTACTTAAGTCGGCATTGTGCATTTTGTATTATAATTGAATGCAAATTCTGTGTTTCATCGTCAATAAGAGGGTCCAAGGGATACAGTAAACCTGAAACGAAGCATCGCAATCTCAAACTGGACTCACAGGAGAGGTTCAAATCATAGAAAGTGAGAGTGTCAGTCCTCTTGTACTTAAGTCGGCATTGTGCCTTTTAGTATTAAATCCGGATGCAATTTCTGTGTTTCATCGTTAATAAGAAAGTCCAAGGGATACAGTAAACCTGAAACGAAGCATCGGAATCTAAAACTGGACTCACAGGAGAGGTTCAAATCATAGAAAGTGAGAGTGTCAGTCCTCTTGTACTTAAGTTGGCACTGTGTCTTTTGTATTAAATTCGGATGCAATTTCTGTGTTTCATCGTCAATAAGAATTTCCAAGGGATACAGTAAACCTGAAGTGAAGCATCGGAGTCTAAAATTGGACTCACAGGAGAGGTTCAAATCATAGAAAGTGAGGGTGTCAGTCCTTTCGTACTTAAGTCGGCATTGTGCCTTTTGTATTAAATTCGGATGCAATTTCTGTGTTTCATCGTCAATAAGAAGGTCCAAGGTATACAGTAACGTGAAGTGAAGTATCGGAATCTAAAACTGGACTCACAGTAGAGGTTCAAATCACAGAAAATTAGAGTGTCAGTCCTCTTGTACTTAGGTCAGCATTGTGCCTTCTGTATTAATTTCGGATGCAATTTCTGAGTTTCATCTTCAATAAGAAGGTCCAAGGTATACAGTAAACCTGAAGTGAGGCATCGGATTCTGAAACTGGACTCACAGGAGAGGTTCAAATCATAGAAAGTGAGAGTGTCAGTCCTCTTGTACTTAAGTCGGCATTGTGCCTTTTGTATTAAATTCGGATGTAATTTCTGTGTTTCATCGTCAATAAGAAGGTCCATGGGATACAGTAAACCTGAAGTGAAGCATCGGAATCTAAAACTGGGCTCACAGGAGAGGTTCAAATCATAGAAAGTGAGAGTGTCAGTCCTCTTGTATGTATGTCAGCATTGTGCCTTTTGTATTAAATTCGGATGCAATTTCTGTGTTTCATCGTCAATAAGAAGGTCCAAGGGATACAGTAAACCTCAAGTGAAGCATCGGAATCTAAAAATGGACTCACAGGAGAGGTTCAAATCATGGAAAGTCAGAGTGTCAGTCCTCTTGTACTTAAGTCAGCATTGCGCCTTTTGTATTAAATTCGGTTGCTATTTCTGTCTTTCATCGTCAATAAGAGGGTCCAAGGGATACAGTAAACCTGAAGTGAAGCATCGGAATCTAAAACTGGACTCACAGGAGAGGTTCAGATCATAGAAAGAGAGAGTGTCTGTCCTCTTGTACTTAAGTCGGCATTGTGCCTTTTGTATTAAATTCGGATTCAATTTCTGTGTTTCATCGTCAATAAGAAGGTCCAAGGGATACAGTAAACCTGAAGTGAAGCATCGGAATGTAAAACTGGACTCACAGGAGAATTTCAAAAAACAGAAAGATAGAGTGTGAGTCCTCTTGCACTTAAGTCGGCATTGTGCCTTTTGTATTAAAGTCGGATGCAATTCCTGTGTTTCATCGTCAATAAGAAGGTCCAAGGGATACAGTAAACCTGAAGTGAAGCATCGGAATCTAAAACTGGACTCACAGGAGAGGTTCAAATCATAGAAAGTGATAGTGTCAGTGCTCTTGTACTTAAGTCGGATTTGTGCCTTTTGTATTAATTTCGAATGCAATTTCTGTGTTTCATCGTCAATAAGAAGGTACAGGGGATACAGTAAACCTGAAGTGAAGCATCGGAATCTAAAACTGGACTCACTGGAGAGGTTCAAATCATAGAAAGTGAGAGTGTCAGTCCTCTTGTACTTATGTCGGCATTGTGCCTTTTGTATTAATTTCGGATGCAATTTCTGTGTTTCATCGTCAATAAGAAGGTCCAAGGGATACAGAACTGGACTCACAGGAGAATTTCATATCAGAGAAAGTTAGTGTGTCAGTCCTCTTGTACTTAAGTCGACATTGTGCCTTTTGTATTAAATTCGGATGCAATTTCGGTGTTTCATCGTCAATAGGAAGGTACAAGGGATACAGTAAACCTGAAGTGAAGCATCGGAATCTAAAACTGAACTCACGAAAGAGGTTCAAATCATAGAAAGTGAGAGTGTCAGTCCTCTTGACTTAAGTCGGCATTGTTCTTTTGTATTAAATTCGGGTGCAATTTCTGTGTTTCATCGTCAATAAGAAGGTCCAAGGGATACTGTAAACCTGAAGTGAAGCATCGGAATTTAAAACTGGGCTCACAGGAGAGGTTCAAATCATAGAAAGTGGGAGTGTTAGTCCTCGTGTACGAAAGTCGGCATTGTGATTTTTGTATTAAATCCGGATGCAATATCTGTGTTTCATCGTCAATAAGAAGGTCCAAAGGATACAGTAAACCTGAAGTGAAGCATCGGAATCTAAAACTGGACTCGCAGGAGAGGTTCAAATCATAGAAAGTCAGAGTGTAAGTCCTCTTGTGCTTGTCGGCATTGTGCTTTTTGAATTTAATTCCGATGCAATTTCTGTGTTTCATCGTCAATAAGAAGTTCCAAGGTATACAGTAAACCTGAAGTGAAGCATCGGAATCAAAACTGGACTCAAAGGAGAGGTTCAAATCATAGAAAGTTAGAGTGTCAGTCCTCTTGTACTTAAGTCGGCATTGTGCCTTTTGTATTAAATTCGGATGCAATTTCTGTGTTTCATCGTCAATAAGAAGGTCCAAGAGATACAGTAAACCTGAAGTGAAGCAACGGAATCTAAAACTGCACTCACAGGAGAGGTTCATATCATAAAAAGTGAGAGTGTCAGCCCTCTTGTACTTAAGTCGGCATTGTGAATTTTGTAATAAATTCGGATGCAATTTCTGTGTGTCATCGTCAATAAAAAGGTCCAAGGGATACAGTAAACCTGAAGAGAAGCATAGGAATCTAATACTGGCCCCACAGGAGAGGTTCAAATCATAGTAAGTTAGAGTGTCAGTCCTCTTGTACCTAAGACGGCATTGTGCGTTTTGTATTAAATTCGGATGCAACTTCTGTGTTTCATCGTCAATAAGAAGGTCCAAGGGATACAGTAAACCTGAAGTGTAGAATCGGAATCTAAAACTGGACTCACAGGAGTGGTTCAAATCATGGAAAGTGAGAGTGTCAGTCCTCTTGTACTTAAGTCGGCATTGTGCCTGTTGTATTAAATTCGGATGCAATTTCTGTGTTTCATCATCAATATGAAGGTCCAAGGGATACAGTAAACCTGAAGTGAAGCATCGGAATCTAAAGCTGGACTCACATTAGAGGTTCAAATCATAGAATGTTAGAGTGTCAGTCCTCTTGTACTTAGGTCGGCACTGTGCCTTTTGTATTAAATTCGGATGCAATTTCTGTGTTTCATCGTCAATAAGAAGGTCCAAGGGATATAGTAAACCTGAAGTGAAGCATCGGAATATAAACTGGACTCACAGGAGAGGTTCAAATCATAGAAAGTGAGAGTGTCAGTCCTCTTGTACTTAAGTCGACATTGTGCCTTTTGTATTAAATTCGGAAGCAATTTCTGTGTTTCATCGTCAATAAGAAGGTCCAAGAGATACGGTAAACCTGAAGTGAAGCATCGGAATGTATAACTGGGCTCACAGGAGAGATTCAAATCATAGAAAGTTAGAGTGCCAGTCCTCTAGTACTTAAGTCGGCATTGTGCCTTTTGTATTAAATTCGGATGCAATTTCTGTGTTTCATCGTCAATAAGAAGGTCCAAGGGATACAGTAAATCTGAGGAGAAGCATAGGAATCTAAAACTGGACTCACAGGAGAGGTTCATATCATAGAATGTGAGAGTGTCAGTCCTCTTGTACTTAAGTGGGCATTGTGAATTTTGTAATAAATTCGGATACAATTTCTGTGTTTCATCGTCAATAAAAAGGTCCAAGGGATACAGTAAACCTAAAGTGAAGCATAGGAATCTAAAACTGGACTCACAGGAGAGGTTCAAATCATAGAAAGTTAGAGTGTCAGTCCTCTTGTACTTAAGTCGGCATTGTGCCTTTTGTATTAAATTCGGATGCAATGTCTGTGATTCATCGTCAATAAGAATTTCCAAGGGATACAGTAAACCTGAAGTGAAGCATCGGAATGTAAAACTGGACTCACAGGAGAATTTCAAATAACAGAAAGATAGAGTGTGAGTCCTCTTGTACTTAAGTCGGCATTGTGCCTTTTGTATTAAAGTCGGATGCAATTACTGTGTTACATCGTCAATAAGAAGGTCCAAGGGATACAGTAAACCTGAAGTGAAGCATCGGAATCTAAAACTGGACTCACAGGAGAGGTTCAAATCATAGAAAGTGATAGTGTCAGTGCTCTTGTACTTAAGTCGGATTTGTGCCTTTTGTATTAATTTCGAATGCAATTTCTGTGTTTCATCGTCAATAAGAAGGTACAGGGGATACAGTAAACCTGAAGTGAAGCATCGGAATCTAAAACTGGACTCACTGAGAGGTTCAAATCTTAGAAAGTGAGAGTGTCAGTCCTCTTGTACTTATGTCGGCATTGTGACTTTTGTATTAAATTCTGATGCAATTTCTGTGTTTCATCGTCAATAAGAAGGTCCAAGTGATACAGAACTGGACTCACAGGAGAATTTCATATCAGAGAAAGTTAGTGTGTCAGTCCTCTTGTACTTAAGTCGGCATTGTGCCTTTTGTATTAAATTCGGATGCAATTTCGGTGTTTCATCGTCAATAAGAAGGTACAAGGGAAACAGTAAAACTGAACTGAAGCATCGGAATCTAAAACTGAACTCACAAGAGAGGTTCAAATCATAGAAAGTGAGAGTGTCAGTCCTCTTGACTTAAGTCGGCATTGTGCTTTTGTATTAAATTCGGATGCAATTTCTGTGTTTCATCGTCAATAAGAAGGTCCAAGGGATACAGTAAACGTGAGGTGAAGCATCGGAATTTAAAACTGGGCTCACAGGAGAGGTTCAAATCATAGAAAGTCAGAGTGTCAGTCCTCTTGTACTTAAGTTGGCACTGTGCCTTTTGTATTAAATTCGGATGCAATTTCTGTGTTTCATTGTCAATAAGAAGTTCCAAGGTATACAGTAAACCTGAAGTGAAGCATCGGAATCAAAACTGGACTCAAAGGAGAGGTTCAAATCATAGAAAGTTAGAGTGTCAGTCCTCTTGTACTTAAGTCGGCATTGTGCCTTTTGTATTAAATTCGGATGCAATTTCTGTGTTTCATCGTCAATAAGAAGGTCCAAGAGATACAGTAAACCTGAAGTGAAGCAACGGAATCTAAAACTGCACTCACAGGAGAGGTTCATATCATAGAAAGTGAGAGTGTCAGCCCTCTTGTACTTAAGTCGGCATTGTGAATTTTGTAATAAATTCCGATGCAATTTCTGTGTTTCATCGTCAATAAAAAGGTCCAAGGGATACAGTAAACCTGAAGAGAAGCATAGGAATCTAATACTGGCATCACAGGAGAGGTTCCAATCATAGTAAGTTAGAGTGTCAGTCCTCTTGTACCTAAGACGGCATTGTGCCTTTTGTATTAAATTCGGATGCAATTTCTGTGTTTCATCGTCAATAAGAAGGTCCAAGGGATATAGTAAACCTGAAGTGAAGCATCGGAATATAACTTGGACTCACAGGAGAGGTTCAAATCATAGAAAGTGAGAGTGTCATTCCTCTTGTACTTAAGTCGACGTTGTGCCTTTTGTATTAAATTCGGAAGCAATTTCTGTGTTTCATCGTCAATAAGAAGGTCCAAGGGATACGGTAAACCTGAAGTGAAGCATCGGAATGTATAACTGGGCTCACAGGAGAGGTTCATATCATAGAAAGTTAGAGTGCCAGTCCTCTAGTACTTAAGTCGGCATTGTGCCTTTTGTATTAAATTCGGATGCAATTTCTGTGTTTCATCGTCAATAAGAAGGTCCAAGGGATACAGTAAACCTGAAGAGAAGCATAGGAATCTAAAACTGGACTCACAGGAGAGGTTCATATCATAGAATGTGAGAGTGTCAGTACTCTTGTACTTAAGTGGGCATTGTGAATTTTGTAATAAATTCGGATGCAGTTTCTGTGTTTCATCGTCAATAAAAAGGTCCAAGGGATACAGTAAACCTGAAGTGAAGCATAGGAATCTAAAACTGGACTCACAGGAGAGGTTCAAATCATAGAAAGTTATAGTGTCAGTCCTCTTGTACTTAAGTCGGCATTGTGCCTTTTGTATTAAATTCGGATGCAATTTCTGTGTTTCATCGTCAATGAGAAGGTCCATGGGATACAGTGAACCTACAGTGAAGCATCGGAATCTAAAACTGGACTCACAGGAGAGGTTCAAATCATAGATAGTGAGAGTGTCAGTCCTCTTGTTCTTAAGTCGTCATTGTGCTTTTGTATTAAATTCGGATGCAATTTCTGTGTTTCATTGTCAATAAGAAGGTCCAAGGAATACAGTAAACCTTAAGTGAAGCATCGGAATGTAAATCTGGACTCACAGGAGAGGTTCAAATCATAGAAAGTTAGAGTGTCAGTCCTCTTGTACTTAAGTCGGCATTGTGCATTTTGTATTATAATTGAATGCAAATTCTGTGTTTCATCGTCAATAAGAAGGTCCAAGGGATACAGTAAACCTGAAACGAAGCATCGCAATCTCAAACTGGACTCACAGGAGAGGTTCAAATCATAGAAAGTAAGAGTGTCAGTCCTCTTGTACTTAAGTCGGCATTGTGCCTTTTAGTATTAAATCCGGATGCAATTTCTGTGTTTCATCGTTAATAACAAAGTCCAAGGGATACAGTAAACCTGAAACGAAGCATCGGAATCTAAAACTGGACTCACAGGAGAGGTTCAAATCATAGAAAGTGAGAGTGTCAGTCCTCTTGTACTTAAGTTGGCACTGTGTCTTTTGTATTAAATTCGGATGCAATTTCTGTGTTTCATCGTCAATAAGAATTTCCAAGGGATACAGTAAACCTGAAGTGAAGCATCGGATTCTAAAATTGGACTCACAGGAGAGGTTCAAATCATAGAAAGTGAGGGTGTCAGTCCTTTCGTACTTAAGTCGGCATTATGCCTTTTGTATTAAATTCGGATGAAATTTCTGTGTTTCATCGTCAATAAGAAGGTCCAAGGTATACAGTAACGTGAAGTGAAGTATCGGAATCTAAAACTGGACTCACAGTAGAGGTTCAAATCACAGGAAATTAGAGTGTCAGTCCTCTTGTACTTAGGTCAGCATTGTGCCTTCTGTATTAAATTCGGATGCAATTTCTGAGTTTCATCTTCAATAAGAAGGTCCAAGGTATACAGTAAACCTGAAGTGAGGCATCGGATTCTGAAACTGGACTCACAGGAGAGGTTCAAATCATAGAAAGTGAGAGTGTCAGTCCTCTTGTACTTAAGTCGGCATTGTGCCTTTTGTATTAAATTCGGATGTAATTTCTGTGTTTCATCGTCAATAAGAAGGTCCATGGGATACAGTAAACCTGAAGTGAAGCATCGGAGTCTAAAACTGGGCTCACAGGAGAGGTTCAAATCATAGAAAGTGAGAGTGTCAGTCCTCTTGTACGTATGTCAGCATTGTGCCTTTTGTATTAAATTCGGATGCAATTTCTGTGTTTCATCGTCAATAAGAAGGTCCAAGGGATACAGTAAACCTCAAGTGAAGCATCGGAATCTAAAAATGGACTCACAGGAGAGGTTCAAATCATAGAAAGTCAGAGTGTCAGTCCTCTTGTACTTAAGTCAGCATTGCGCCTATTGTATTAAATTCGGTTGCTATTTCTGTCTTTCATCGTCAATAAGAGGGTCCAAGGGATACAGTTAACCTGAAGTGAAGCATCGGAATCTAAAACTGGACTCACAGGAGAGTTTCAAATCATAGAAAGAGAGAGTGTCTGTCCTCTTGTACTTAAGTCGGCATTGTGCCTTTTGTATTAAATTCGGATGCAATTTCTGTGTTTCATCGTCAATAAGAAGGTACAGGGGATACAGTGAACCTGAAGTGAAGCATCGGAATCTAAAACTGGACTCACTGGAGAGGTTCAAATCTTAGAAAGTGAGAGTGTCAGTCCTCTTGTCCTTATGTCGGCATTGTGCCTTTTGTATTAATTTCGGATGCAATTTCTGTGTTTCATCGTCAATAAGAAGGTCCAAGGGATACAGAACTGGACTCACAGGAGAATTTCATATCAGAGAAAGTTAGTGTGTCAGTCCTCTTGTACTTTAGTCGGCATTGTGCCTTTTGTATTAAATTCGCATGCAATTTCGGTGTTTCATCGTCAATATGAAGGTACAAGGGATACAGTAAACCTGAAGTGAAGCATCGGAATCTAAAACTGAACTCACAAAAGAGGTTCAAATCATAGAAAGTGAGAGTGTCAGTCCTCTTGACTTAAGTCGGCATTGTGCTTTTGTATTAAATTCGGATGCAATTTCTGTGTTTCATCGTCAATAAGAAGGTCCAAGGGATACAGTAAACCTGAGGTGAAGCATCGGAATTTAAAACTGGGCTCACAGGAGAGGTTCAAATCATAGAAAGTGAGAGTGTCAGTCCTCGTGTGCGAAAGTCGGCATTGTGATTTTTGTATTAAATCCGGATGCAATATCTGTGTCTCATCGTCAATAAGAAGGTCCAAAGGATACAGTAAACCTGAAGTGAAGCAACGGAATCTAAAACTGCACTCACAGGAGAGGTTCATATCATAGAAAGTGAGAGTGTCAGCCCTCTTGTACTTAAGTCGGCATTGTGAATTTTGTAATAAATTCGGATGCAATTTCTGTGTTTCATCGTCAATAAAAAGGTCCAAGGGATACAGTAAACCTGAAGAGAAGCATAGGAATCTATTACTGGCCTCACAGGAGAGGTTCAAATCATAGTAAGTTAGAGTGTCAGTCCTCTTGTACCTAAGACGGCATTGTGCCTTTTGTATTAAATTCGGATGCAACTTCTGTGTTTCATCGTCAATAAGAAGGTCCAAGGGATACAGTAAACCTGAAGTGTAGCATCGGAATCTAAAACTGGACTCACAGGAGTGGTTCAAATCATGGAAAGTGAGAGTGTCAGTCCTCTTGTACTTAAGTCGGCATTGTGCCTGTTGTATTAAATTCGGATGCTATTTCTGTGTTTAATCATCAATAAGAAGGTCCAAGGGATACAGTAAACCTGAAGTGAAGCATCGGAATCTAAAGCTGGACTCACATTAGAGGTTCAAATCATAGAATGTTAGAGTGTCAGTCCTCATGTACTTAGGTCGGCACTGTGCCTTTTGTATTAAATTCGGATGCAATTTCTGTGTTTCATCGTCAATAAGAAGGTCCAAGGGATATAGTAAACCTGAAGTGAAGCATCGGAATATAAACTGGACTCACAGGAGAGGTTCAAATCATAGAAAGTGAGAGTGTCAGTCCTCTTGTACTTAAGTCGACATTGTGCCTTTTGTATTAAATTCGGAAGCAATTTCTGTGTTTCATCGTCAATAAGAAGGTCCAAGGGATACGGTAAACCTGAAGTGAAGCATCGGAATGTATAACTGGGCTCACAGGAGAGGTTCAAATCATAGAAAGTTAGAGTGCCAGTCCTCTAGTACTTAAGTCGGCATTGTGCCTTTTGTATTAAATTCGGATGCAATTTCTGTGTTTCATCGTCAATAAGAAGGTCCAAGGGATACAGTAAACCTGAAGAGAAGCATAGGAATCTAAAACTGGACTCACAGGAGAGGTTCATATCATAGAATGTGAGAGTGTCAGTCCTCTTGTACTTAAGTGGGCATTGTGAATTTTGTAATAAATTCGGATGCAATTTCTGAGTTTCATCGTCAATAAAAAGGTCCAAGGGATACAGTAAACCTAAAGTGAAGCATAGGAATCTAAAACTGGACTCACAGGAGAGGTTCAAATCATAGAAAGTTAGAGTGTCAGTCCTCTTGTACTTAAGTCGGCATTGTGCCTTTTGTATTTAATTCGGATGCAATTTCTGTGTTTCAACGTCTATGAGAAGGTCCATGGGATACAGTGAACCTACAGTGAAGCATCGGAATCTAAAACTGGACTCACAGGAGAGGTTCAAATCATAGATAGTGAGAGTGTCAGTCCTCTTGTCCTTAAGTCGTCATTGTGCATTTAGTATTAAATTCGGAGGCAATTTCTGTGTTTCATCGTCAATAAGAAGGTCCAAGGGAAACAGTAAACCTGATGTGATGCATCGGAATCTAAAACTGGACTCACAGGAGAGGTTCAAATCATAGAAAGAGAGAGTGTCTGTCCTCTTGTACTTAAGTCGGCATTGTGCCTTTTGTATTAAATTCGGATGCAATTTCTGTGTTTCATCGTCAATAAGAAGGTCCAAGGGATACTGTAAACCTGAAGTGAAGCATCGGAATGTAAAACTGGACTCACAGGAGAATTTCAAATCATAGAAAGATAGAGTGTCAGTCCTCTTGTACTTAAGTCGGCATTGTACCTTTTGTATTAAAGTCGAATGCAATTTCTGTGTTTCATCGTCAATAAGAAGGTACAAGGGATACAGTAAACCTGAAGTGAAGCATCGGAATCTAAAACTGGACTCACAGGAGAGGTGAAAATCATAGAAAGTCAGAGTGTCAGTCCACTTGTGCTTAAGTCGGCATTGTGCTTTTTGAATTTAATTCCAATGCAATTTCTGTGTTTCATCGTCAATAAGAAGGTCCAAGGGATACAGTAAACCTGAAGTGAAGCATCGGAATCTAAAACTGGACTCACAGGAGAGGTTCAAATCATAGAAATTGAGAGTGTCAGTCCTCTTTTACTTATGTCGGCATTGTGCCTTTTGTATTAATTTCGGATGCAATTTCTGTGTTTCATCGTCAATAAGAAGGTCCAAGGGACACAGTAAACCTGAAGTGAAGCATCGGAATCTAAAACTGGACTCACAGGAGAGGTTCAAATCATAGAAAGTGAGAGTGTCAATCCTCTTGTACTTACGTCGGCATTGTGCCTTTTGTATTAAATTCGGATGCAATTTCTATGTTTCATCGTAAATAAGATGCCCCAAGGGATACAGTAAAACTGAAGTGAAGCATGAAAAATCTAAAACTGGGCTCACAAGAGAGGTTCAAATCATAGAAAGATAGAGTGTCAGTCATCTTGTACTTAAGTCGGCATTGTGCATTTTGAACTTAAATACGATGTAATTTCTGTGTTACATCGTCAATACGAAGCTCCAAGGTATACAGTAAACCTGAAGTGAAGCATCAGAATCTAACACTGGACTCACTGGAGAGGTTCAAATCATAGAAAGTTAGAGTGTAAGTCCTCTTGTGCTTAAGTCGGCATTGTGCTTTTTGAATTTAATTCCGTTGCAATTTCTGTGTTTCATCGTCAATAAGAAGTTCCAAGGTATACAGGAAACCTGAATTGAAGCATCGGAATCTAAAACTGGACTCTCAGGAGAGGTTCAAATCATAGAAATTGAGAGTGTCAGTCCTCTTGTACTTAAGTCGGCATTGTGCCTTTTGTATTAAATTCGGATGCAATTTCTGTGTTTCATCGTCAATAAGTAGGTCCAAGGGAAACAGTAAACCTGAAGTGAAGCATCGGAATCCAAAACTGGACTCACAGGAGAATTTCATATCATAGAAAGTTAGAGTGTCAGTCCTCCTGTACCTAAGTCGGCATTGTGCCTTTTGTATTACATTCGGAGGCAATTTCTGTGTTTCATTGTCGATAAGAAGGTCCAAGGGATACAGTAAACCTGAAGTGAAGCATCGGAATCTAAAATTGGACTCGCAGGAGAGGTTCAAATCATAGAAAGTCGGAGTGTAAGTCCTCTTGTGCTTAAGTCGGCATTGTGCTTTTTGAATTTAATTCTGATGCAATTTCTGTGTTTCGTCGTCAATAAGAAGTTCCAAGGTATACAGTAAACCTGAATTGAAGCATCGGAATCTAAAACTGGACTCACAGGAGAGGTTCAAATCATAGAAAGTGAGGCTGTCAGTCCTCTTGTACTTAAGTCGGCATTGTGCCTTTTGTATTAAATTCGGATGCAATTTCTGTCTTTCATCGTCAATAAGAAGGTCCAGAGGATACAGTAAACCTGAAGTGAAGCATCGGAATCTAAAACTGGACTCACAGGAGAGGCTCAAATCACAGAAAGAGATAGTGACTGTCCTCTTGCACTTAAGTTGGCATTGTGCCTTTTGTATTAAATTCGGATGCAATTTCTGTGTTTCATCGTCAATAAGAAGGTCCAAGGGATACAGTAAACCTGAAGTGAAGCATCGGAATGTAAAACTGCACTCACAGGAGAATTTCAAATCATAGAAAGATAGAGAGTCAGTCCTCTTGTACTTAAGTCGGCATTGCGCCTTTCGTATTAAATTCGGATGCAATTACTGTGTTTCATCGTCAATAAAAAGGTCCAAGGGATACAGTAAACCTGTAGTGAAGCATCGGAATCTAAAACTGGACTCACAGGAGAGGTTCAATCATAGAATGTTAAAGTGTCAGTCCTCTTGTATTTAAGTCGGCATTGTGACTTTTGTATTATATTCGGATGCAATTTCGGTGTTTCATCGTCAATAAGAAGGTACAAGGGATACAGTAAACCTGTAGTGAAGCATCGGAATCTAACACTGGACACACAGGAGAGGTTCAAATCATAGAAAGTCAGAGTGTCAGTCCACTCGTGCTTAAGTCGGCATTGTGCTTTTCGAATTTAATTCCGATGCAATTTCTGTGTTTCATCGTCAATAAGAAGTTCCAAGGTATACAGTAAACCTGAAGTGAAGCATCGGAATCTAAAACTGGACTCACAGGAGAGGTTCAAATCATAGAAAGTGAGAGTGTCAGTCCTCTTTTACTTAAGTCGTCATTGTGCCTTTTGTATTAAATTCGGATGCAATTTCTGTGTTTCATCGTCAATAAGAACGTCCAAGGGATACAGTAAACCTGAAGTGAAGCATCGGAATCTAAAACTGGACTCACAGGAGAGGTTCAAATCATAGAATGTGATTGTGTCAGTCCTCTTGTACTTATGTCGGCATTGTGCTTTTTGTATTAAATTCGGATGCAACCTCTGTGTTTCATCGTCAATAAGAAGGTCCAAGGGATACAGTAAACCTGAAGAGAAGCATCGGAATCTAAAACTGGACTCACAGGAGAACTTCATGTCATAGAAAGTTAGAGTGTCAGTCCTCTTGTACTTAAGTCGGCATTGTGCCTTTTGTATTAAATTCGGTTGCAATTTCTGTGTATCATCGTCAATAAGAAGGTCCAAGGGATACAGTAAACCTGTAGTGAACGATCGGAATCTAAAACTGGACTCAGAGGAGAGGCTCAAATCATAGAAGGTGAGAGTGTCAGTCCTCTTGTACATAAGTCGGCATTGTGCCTTTTGTATTAAATTCGGATGCAATTTCTGTGTTTCATCGTCAATAAGAAGGTTCAAGGGTTACAGTAAACCTGAAGTGAAGCATCGGAATCTAAAACTGGACTCACAGGAGAGGTTCAAATCATAGAAAGTGAAAGTGTCAGTCCTCTTCTACTTATGTAGGCATTGTGCCTTTTGTATTAAATTCGGATGCTATTTCTGTGTTTCATCGTCAATAAGAAGGTCCAAGGGATACAGTAAACCTGAAGTGAAGCATCGGAATCTAAAACTGGACTCACAGGAGAATATCATATCATAGAAAGTTAGAATGTCAGTCCTCTTGTACTTAGGTCGGCATTGTGCCTTTTGTATTAGGTTTGGATGCAATTTAGGTGTTTCATCGTCAATTAGAAGGTCCAAGTTATACAGTAAACCTGAGGAGAAGCATCGGAATCTAAAACTGGACTCACAGGAGAGGTTCAAATCATAGAAAGTGAGAGTGTCAGTCCTCTTTTACTTAAGTCGTCATTGTGCCTTTTGTATTAAATTCGGATGCAATGTCTGTGTTTCATCGTCAATAAGAAGGTCCAAGGGATACAGTTAACCTGAAGTGAAGCATCGGAATCTAGAACTATACTCACAGGAGAGGTTCAAATCATAGAAAATGAGAGTGTCAGTCCTTTTGTACTTAAGTTGGCACTGTGCATTTTGTATTAAATTCGGATGCAATTTCTGTGTTTCATCGTCAATAAGAAGGTCCAAGGGAAACAGTAAACCTGAAGTGAAGCATCGGAATCTAAAACTGGACTCACAGGATAGGTTCAAATCATAGAAAGTTAGAGTGTCTGTCCTCTTGTACTTATGTCGGCATTGTGCTTTTTGTATTAAATTCGGATGCAAATTCTGTGTTTCATCGTCAATAAGAAGGTCCAAGGGATACAGTAAACCTGAAGTGAAGCATCGGAATCTAAAACTGGACTCACAGGAGAGGTTCAAATCATAGAATGTTAGAGTGTCAGTCCTCTTGTACTTAGGTCGGCATTTTGCTTTCTGTATTAAATTCGGATGCAATTTCTGTGTTTCATCGTCAATATGAAGATCCAAGGGATACAGTAAACCTGAAGTGAAGCATCGGAATCTAAAACTGGACTCACAGGAGAATTTCAAATCATAGAAAGTTAGAGTGTCAGTCTTCTTGTACATAAGTCGGCATTGTGCCTTTTGTATTAAATTCAGATGCAATTTCTGTGTTTCATCGTCAATAGGGAGGTCCAAGGGATACAGTAAACCTGAAGTGAAGCATCGGAATCTAAAACTGGACTCACAGGAGAGGTTCAAATCATAGAAAGAGAGAGTGTCTGTCCTCTTGTACAAATGTCGGCATTATGCCTTTTGTATTAAATTCGGATGCAATTTCTGTGTTTCATCGTCAATAAGAAGGTCTAAGGTATACAGTAAACGTGAAGTGAATCATCGGATTCTAAAACAGGACTCACAGTAGAGGTTCAAATCAGAGAAAGTTAGAGTGTCAGTACTCTTGTACGTAGGTCGGCATTGTGCCTTCTGTATTAACTTCGGTTGCAATTTCTGTAGTTCATCGTCAATAAGAAGGTCCAAGGGAAACAGTAAACCTGAAGTGATGCATCGGAATCTAAAACTGGACTCACAGGAGAGGTTCAAATCATAGAAAGAGAGAGTGTCTGTCCTCTTGTACTGAAGTCGGCATTGTGCCTTTTGTATTAAATTCGGATGCAATTTCTGTGTTTCATCGACAATAAGAAGGTCCAAGGGATACTGTAAACCTGATGTGAAGCATCGGAATGTAAAACTGGACTCACAGGAGAATTTCAAATCATAGAAAGATAGAGTGTCAGTCCTCTTGTACTTAAGTCGGCATTGTGCCTTTTGTATTAAAGTCGGATGAAATTTCTGTGTTTCATCGTCAATAAGAAGGTCCAAGGGATACAGTAAACCTGAAGTCAAGCATCGGAATCTAAGACTGGACTCACAGGAGAGATTCAAATCATAGAATGTTAGAGTGTCAGTCCTCTTGCACTTAAATCGGCTTTGTGACTTTTGTATTAAATTCGGATGCAATTTCTGTGTTTCACCGACAATAAGAAGGTACAAGGGATACAGTAAACCTGAAGTGAAGCATCGGAATCTAAAACTGGACTCACAGGAGAGGTTCAAATCATAGAAAGTCAGAGTGTCAGTCCACTTGTGCTTAAGTCGGCATTGTGCTTTTTGAATTTAATTCCGATGCAATTTCTGTGTTTCATCGTCAATACGAAGGTCCAAGGGATACAGTAAACCTGAAGTGAAGCATCGGAATCTAAAACTGGACTCACAGGAGAGGTTCAAATCATAGAAATTGAGAGTGTCAGTCCTCTTGTACTTATGTCGGCATTGTGACTTTTGTATTAATTTCGGATGCAATTTCTGTGTTTCATCGTCAATAAGAAGGTCCAAGGGATACAGTAAACCTGAAGTGAAGCATCGGAATCTAAAACTGGACTCACAGGAGAGGTTCAAATCTTAGAAATTGAGAGTGTCAGTCCTCTTGTACTTATGTCGGCATTGTGCCTTTTGTATTAAATTCGGATGCAATTTCTGTGCTTTATCGTCAATAAGAAGGTCCAAGGGATGTAGTAAACCTTATGTGAAGCATCGGAATCTAAACTGGACTCACAGGAGAGGTTCAAATCATAGAAAGTGAGAGGGTCAGTCCTCTTGTACTTAAGTAGTCATTGTGCCTTTTGTATTAAATTCGGATGCAATTACTGTGTTTCATCGTCAATAAGAAGGTCCAAGGGATACAGTAAACCTGTAGTGAAGCATCGGAATCTAAAACTGGACTCACAGGAGAGGTTCAAATCATAGAATGTTAAAGTGTCAGTCCTCTTGTACTTAAGTCGGCATTGTGACTTTTGTATTATGTTCGGATGCAATTTCGGTGTTTCATCGTCAATAAGAAGGTACAAGGGATACAGTAAACCTGTAGTGAAGCATCGGAATCTAACACTGGACACACAGGAGAGGTTCAAATCATAGAAAGTCAGAGTGTCAGTCCACTTGTGCTTAAGTCGGCATTGTGCTTTTTGAATTTAATTCCGATGCAATTTCTGTGTTTCATCGTCAATAAGAAGTTCCCAGGTATACAGTAAATCTGAAGTGAAGCATCGGAATCTAAAACTGGACTCACAGGAGAGGTTCAAATCATAGAAAGTGAGAGTGTCAGTCCTCTTTTACTTAAGTCGTCATTGTGCCTTTTGTATTAAATTCGGATGCAATTTCTGTGTTTCATCGTCAATAAGAAGGTCCAAGGGATACAGTAAACCTGAAGTGAAGCATCGGAATATAAAACTGGACTCACAGGAGAGGTTCAAATCATAGAATGTGATTGTGTCAGTCCTCTTGTACTTATGTCGGCATTGTGCTTTTTGTATTAAATTCGGATGCAACCTCTGTGTTTCATCGTCAATAAGAAGGTCCAAGGGATACAGTAAACCTGACGTGAAGCATCGGAATCAAAAACTGGACTCACAGGAGAACTTCATTTCATAGAAAGTTAGAGTGTCAGTCCTCTTGTACTTAAGTCGGCATTGTGCCTTTTGTATTAAATTCGGTTGCATATTTCTGTGTATCATCGTCAATAAGAAGGTCCAAGGGATACAGTAAACCTGTAGTGAACGATCGGAATCTAAAACTGGACTCAGAGGAGAGGCTCAAATCATAGAAGGTGAGAGTGTCAGTCCTCTTTAACATAAGTCGGCATTGTGCCTTTTGTATTAAATACGGATGCAATTTCTGTGTTTCATCGTCAATAAGAAGGTTCAAGGGTTACAGTAAACCTGAAGTGAAGCATCGGAATCTAAAACTGGACTCACAGGAGAGGTTCAAATCATAGAAAGTGAAAGTGTCAGTCCTCTTCTACTTATGTAGGCATTGTGCCTTTTGTATTAAATTCGGATGCTATTTCTGTGTTTCATCGTCAATAAGAAGGTCCAAGGGATACAGTAAACCTGAAGTGAAGCATCGGAATCTAAAACTGGACTCACAGGAGAATATCATATCATAGAAAGTTAGAGTGTCAGTCCTCTTGTACTTAAGTCGGCATTGTGCCTTTTGTATTAAATTCGGATGCAATTTCTGTGTTTCATCGTCAATAAGAAGGTCCAAGGGATACAGTAAACCTGAAGTGAAGCATCGGAATCAAAACTGGACTCACAGGAGAGGTTCAAATCATAGAAAGTGAGAGTGTCAATCCTCTTGTACTTAAGTCGGCATTGTGCATTTTGTATTAAATTCCGATGCAATTTCTGTGTTTCATCGTCAATAAGGAGGTCCAAGGGATACAGTATACCTGAAGTGAAGCATCGGAATCTAAAACTGGACTCACAGGAGAGGCTCAAATCATAGAAAGTTAGAATGTCAGTCCTCTTGTACTTAGGTCGGCATTGTGCCTTTTGTATTAGGTTTGGATGCAATTTAGGTGTTTCATCGTCAATTAGAAGGTCCAAGTTATACAGTAAACCTGAGGAGAAGCATCGGAATCTAAAAGTGGACTCACAGGAGAGGTTCAAATCATAGAAAGTGAGAGTGTCAGTCCTCTTTTACTTAAGTCGTCATTGTGCCTTTTGTATTAAATTCGGATGCAATGTCTGTGTTTCATCGTCAATAAGAAGGTCCAAGGGATACAGTTAACCTGAAGTGAAGCATCGGAATCTAGAACTATACTCACAGGAGAGGTTCAAATCATAGAAAATGAGTGTGTCAGTCCTTTTGTACTTAAGTTGGCACTGTGCCTTTTGTATTAAATTCGGATGCAATTTCTGTGTTTCATCGTCAATAAGAAGGCCCAAGGGAAACAGTAAACCTGAAGTGAAGCATCGGAATCTAAAACTGGACTCACAGGATAGGTTCAAATCATAGAAAGTTAGAGTGTCAGTCCTCTTGTACTTATGTCGGCATTGTGCTTTTTGTATTAAATTCGGATGCAATTTCTGTGTTTCATCGTCAATAAGAAGGTCCAAGGGATACAGTAAACCTGAAGTGAAGCATCGGAATCTAAAACTGGACTCACAGGAGAGGTTCAAATCATAGAATGTTAGAGTGTCAGTCCTCTTGTACTTAGGTCGGCATTGTGCTTTCTGTATTAAATTCGGATGCAATTTCTGTGTTTCATCGTCAATATGAAGATCCAAGGGATACAGTAAACCTGAAGTGAAGCATCGGAATCCAAAACTGGACTCACAGGAGAATTTCAAAATATAGAAAGTTAGAGTGTCAGTCTTCTTGTACATAAGTCGGCATTGTGCCTTTTGTATTAAATTCAGATGCAATTTCTGTGTTTCATCGTCAATAGGGAGGTCCAAGGGATACAGTAAACCTGAAGTGAAGCATCGGAATCTAAAACTGGACTCACAGGAGAGGTTCAAATCATAGAAAGAGAGAGTGTCTGTCCTCTTGTACAAAAGTCGGCATTGTGCCTTTTGTATTAAATTCGGATGCAATTTCTGTGTTTCATCGTCAATAAGAAGGTCCAAGGTACACAGTAAACGTGAAGTGAATCATCGGATTCTAAAACTGGACTCACAGTAGAGGTTCAAATCAGAGAAAGTTAGAGTGTCAGTACTCTTGTACGTAGGTCGGCACTGTGACTTCTGTATTAACTTCGGTTGCAATTTCTGTGTTTCATCGTCAATAAGAAGGTCCAAGGGAAACAGTAAACCTGAAGTGATGCATCGGAATCTAAAACTGGACTCACAGGAGAGGTTCAAATCATAGAAAGAGAGAGTGTCTGTCCTCTTGTACTGAAGTCGGCATTGTGCCTTTTGTATTAAATTCAGATGCAATTTCTGTGTTTCATCGACAATAAGAAGGTCCAAGGGATACTGTAAACCTGATGTGAAGCATCGGAATGTAAAACTGGACTCACAGGAGAATTTCAAATCATAGAAAGATAGAGTGTCAGTCCTCTTGTACTTAAGTCGGCATTGTGCCTTTTGTATTAAAGTCGGATGCAATTTCTGTGTTTCATCGTCAATAAGAAGGTCCAAGGGATACAGTAAACCTGAAGTGAAGCATCGGAATCTAAGACTGGACTCACAGGAGAGATTCAAGTCATAGAATGTTAGAGTGTCAGTCCTCTTGCACTTAAGTCGGCTTTGTGACTTTTGTATTAAATTCGGATGCAATTTCTGTGTTTCACCGTCAATAAGTAGGTACAAGGGATACAGTAAACCTGAAGTGATGCATCGGAATCTAAAACTGGACTCACAGGAGAGGTTCAAATCATAGAAAGTCAGAGTGTCAGTCCACTTGTGCTTAAGTCGTCATTGTGCTTTTTGAATTTAATTCCGATGCAATTTCTGTGTTTCATCGTCAATAAGAAGGTCCAAGGGATACAGTAAACCTGAAGTGAAGCATCGGAATCTAAAACTGGACTCACAGGAGAGGTTCAAATCATTGAAATTGAGAGTGTCAGTCCTCTTGTACTTATGTCGGCATTGTGCCTTTTGTATTAATTTCGGATGCAATTTCTGTGTTTCATCGTCAATAAGAAGGTCCAAGAGACACAGTAAACCTGAAGTGAAGCATCGGAATCTAAAACTGGACTCTCAGGATAGGTTCAAATCATTGAAAGTTAGAGTGTCAGTTCTCTTGTACTTATGTCGGAATTGTGCTTTTTGTATTAAATTCGGATGCAATGTCTGTGTTTCATCGTCAATAAGAAGGTCCAAGGGATACAGTAAACCTGAAGTGAAGCATCGGAATCTAAAACTGGACTCACAGGAGAACTTCAAATCAAAGAAAGTTAGAGTGTCAGTCTTCTTGTACATAAGTCGGCATTGTGCCTTTTGTATTAAATTCAGATGCAATTTCTGTGTTTCATCGTCAATAGGGAGGTCCAAGGGATACAGTAAACCCGAAGTGAAGCATCGGAATCTAAAACTGGACTCACAGGAGAGGTTCAAATCATAGAATGTGATTGTGTCAGTCCTCTTGTACTTATGTCGGCATTGTGCTTTTTGTATTAAATTCGGATGCAACCTCTGTGTTTCATCGTCAATAAGAAGGTCCAAGGGATACAGTAAACCTGAAGAGAAGCATCGGAATCTAAAACTGGACTCACAGGAGAACTTCATGTCATAGAAAGTTAGAGTGTCAGTCCTCTTGTACTTAAGTCGGCATTGTGCCTTTTGTATTAAATTCGGTTGCAATTTCTGTGTATCATCGTCAATAAGAAGGTCCAAGGGATACAGTAAACCTGTAGTGAACGATCGGAATCTAAAACTGGACTCAGAGGAGAGGCTCAAATCATAGAAGGTGAGAGTGTCAGTCCTCTTGTACATAAGTCGGCATTGTGCCTTTTGTATTAAATTCGGATGCAATTTCTGTGTTTCATCGTCAATAAGAAGGTTCAAGGGTTACAGTAAACCTGAAGTGAAGCATCGGAATCTAAAACTGGACTCACAGGAGAGGTTCAAATCATAGAAAGTGAAAGTGTCAGTCCTCTTCTACTTATGTAGGCATTGTGCCTTTTGTATTAAATTCGGATGCTATTTCTGTGTTTCATCGTCAATAAGAAGGTCCAAGGGATACAGTAAACCTGAAGTGAAGCATCGGAATCTAAAACTGGACTCACAGGAGAATATCATATCATAGAAAGTTAGAATGTCAGTCCTCTTGTACTTAGGTCGGCATTGTGCCTTTTGTATTAGGTTTGGATGCAATTTAGGTGTTTCATCGTCAATTAGAAGGTCCAAGTTATACAGTAAACCTGAGGAGAAGCATCGGAATCTAAAACTGGACTCACAGGAGAGGTTCAAATCATAGAAAGTGAGAGTGTCAGTCCTCTTTTACTTAAGTCGTCATTGTGCCTTTTGTATTAAATTCGGATGCAATGTCTGTGTTTCATCGTCAATAAGAAGGTCCAAGGGATACAGTTAACCTGAAGTGAAGCATCGGAATCTAGAACTATACTCACAGGAGAGGTTCAAATCATAGAAAATGAGAGTGTCAGTCCTTTTGTACTTAAGTTGGCACTGTGCATTTTGTATTAAATTCGGATGCAATTTCTGTGTTTCATCGTCAATAAGAAGGTCCAAGGGAAACAGTAAACCTGAAGTGAAGCATCGGAATCTAAAACTGGACTCACAGGATAGGTTCAAATCATAGAAAGTTAGAGTGTCTGTCCTCTTGTACTTATGTCGGCATTGTGCTTTTTGTATTAAATTCGGATGCAAATTCTGTGTTTCATCGTCAATAAGAAGGTCCAAGGGATACAGTAAACCTGAAGTGAAGCATCGGAATCTAAAACTGGACTCACAGGAGAGGTTCAAATCATAGAATGTTAGGGTGTCAGTCCTCTTGTACTTAGGTCGGCATTTTGCTTTCTGTATTAAATTCGGATGCAATTTCTGTGTTTCATCGTCAATATGAAGATCCAAGGGATACAGTAAACCTGAAGTGAAGCATCGGAATCTAAAACTGGACTCACAGGAGAATTTCAAATCATAGAAAGTTAGAGTGTCAGTCTTCTTGTACATAAGTCGGCATTGTGCCTTTTGTATTAAATTCAGATGCAATTTCTGTGTTTCATCGTCAATAGGGAGGTCCAAGGGATACAGTAAACCTGAAGTGAAGCATCGGAATCTAAAACTGGACTCACAGGAGAGGTTCAAATCATAGAAAGAGAGAGTGTCTGTCCTCTTGTACAAATGTCGGCATTATGCCTTTTGTATTAAATTCGGATGCAATTTCTGTGTTTCATCGTCAATAAGAAGGTCTAAGGTATACAGTAAACGTGAAGTGAATCATCGGATTCTAAAACAGGACTCACAGTAGAGGTTCAAATCAGAGAAAGTTAGAGTGTCAGTACTCTTGTACGTAGGTCGGCATTGTGCCTTCTGTATTAACTTCGGTTGCAATTTCTGTAGTTCATCGTCAATAAGAAGGTCCAAGGGAAACAGTAAACCTGAAGTGATGCATCGGAATCTAAAACTGGACTCACAGGAGAGGTTCAAATCATAGAAAGAGAGAGTGTCTGTCCTCTTGTACTGAAGTCGGCATTGTGCCTTTTGTATTAAATTCGGATGCAATTTCTGTGTTTCATCGACAATAAGAAGGTCCAAGGGATACTGTAAACCTGATGTGAAGCATCGGAATGTAAAACTGGACTCACAGGAGAATTTCAAATCATAGAAAGATAGAGTGTCAGTCCTCTTGTACTTAAGTCGGCATTGTGCCTTTTGTATTAAAGTCGGATGAAATTTCTGTGTTTCATCGTCAATAAGAAGGTCCAAGGGATACAGTAAACCTGAAGTCAAGCATCGGAATCTAAGACTGGACTCACAGGAGAGATTCAAATCATAGAATGTTAGAGTGTCAGTCCTCTTGCACTTAAATCGGCTTTGTGACTTTTGTATTAAATTCGGATGCAATTTCTGTGTTTCACCGACAATAAGAAGGTACAAGGGATACAGTAAACCTGAAGTGAAGCATCGGAATCTAAAACTGGACTCACAGGAGAGGTTCAAATCATAGAAAGTCAGAGTGTCAGTCCACTTGTGCTTAAGTCGGCATTGTGCTTTTTGAATTTAATTCCGATGCAATTTCTGTGTTTCATCGTCAATACGAAGGTCCAAGGGATACAGTAAACCTGAAGTGAAGCATCGGAATCTAAAACTGGACTCACAGGAGAGGTTCAAATCATAGAAATTGAGAGTGTCAGTCCTCTTGTACTTATGTCGGCATTGTGACTTTTGTATTAATTTCGGATGCAATTTCTGTGTTTCATCGTCAATAAGAAGGTCCAAGGGATACAGTAAACCTGAAGTGAAGCATCGGAATCTAAAACTGGACTCACAGGAGAGGTTCAAATCTTAGAAATTGAGAGTGTCAGTCCTCTTGTACTTATGTCGGCATTGTGCCTTTTGTATTAAATTCGGATGCAATTTCTGTGCTTTATCGTCAATAAGAAGGTCCAAGGGATGTAGTAAACCTTATGTGAAGCATCGGAATCTAAACTGGACTCACAGGAGAGGTTCAAATCATAGAAAGTGAGAGGGTCAGTCCTCTTGTACTTAAGTAGTCATTGTGCCTTTTGTATTAAATTCGGATGCAATTACTGTGTTTCATCGTCAATAAGAAGGTCCAAGGGATACAGTAAACCTGTAGTGAAGCATCGGAATCTAAAACTGGACTCACAGGAGAGGTTCAAATCATAGAATGTTAAAGTGTCAGTCCTCTTGTACTTAAGTCGGCATTGTGACTTTTGTATTATGTTCGGATGCAATTTCGGTGTTTCATCGTCAATAAGAAGGTACAAGGGATACAGTAAACCTGTAGTGAAGCATCGGAATCTAACACTGGACACACAGGAGAGGTTCAAATCATAGAAAGTCAGAGTGTCAGTCCACTTGTGCTTAAGTCGGCATTGTGCTTTTTGAATTTAATTCCGATGCAATTTCTGTGTTTCATCGTCAATAAGAAGTTCCCAGGTATACAGTAAATCTGAAGTGAAGCATCGGAATCTAAAACTGGACTCACAGGAGAGGTTCAAATCATAGAAAGTGAGAGTGTCAGTCCTCTTTTACTTAAGTCGTCATTGTGCCTTTTGTATTAAATTCGGATGCAATTTCTGTGTTTCATCGTCAATAAGAAGGTCCAAGGGATACAGTAAACCTGAAGTGAAGCATCGGAATATAAAACTGGACTCACAGGAGAGGTTCAAATCATAGAATGTGATTGTGTCAGTCCTCTTGTACTTATGTCGGCATTGTGCTTTTTGTATTAAATTCGGATGCAACCTCTGTGTTTCATCGTCAATAAGAAGGTCCAAGGGATACAGTAAACCTGACGTGAAGCATCGGAATCAAAAACTGGACTCACAGGAGAACTTCATTTCATAGAAAGTTAGAGTGTCAGTCCTCTTGTACTTAAGTCGGCATTGTGCCTTTTGTATTAAATTCGGTTGCATATTTCTGTGTATCATCGTCAATAAGAAGGTCCAAGGGATACAGTAAACCTGTAGTGAACGATCGGAATCTAAAACTGGACTCAGAGGAGAGGCTCAAATCATAGAAGGTGAGAGTGTCAGTCCTCTTTAACATAAGTCGGCATTGTGCCTTTTGTATTAAATACGGATGCAATTTCTGTGTTTCATCGTCAATAAGAAGGTTCAAGGGTTACAGTAAACCTGAAGTGAAGCATCGGAATCTAAAACTGGACTCACAGGAGAGGTTCAAATCATAGAAAGTGAAAGTGTCAGTCCTCTTCTACTTATGTAGGCATTGTGCCTTTTGTATTAAATTCGGATGCTATTTCTGTGTTTCATCGTCAATAAGAAGGTCCAAGGGATACAGTAAACCTGAAGTGAAGCATCGGAATCTAAAACTGGACTCACAGGAGAATATCATATCATAGAAAGTTAGAGTGTCAGTCCTCTTGTACTTAAGTCGGCATTGTGCCTTTTGTATTAAATTCGGATGCAATTTCTGTGTTTCATCGTCAATAAGAAGGTCCAAGGGATACAGTAAACCTGAAGTGAAGCATCGGAATCAAAACTGGACTCACAGGAGAGGTTCAAATCATAGAAAGTGAGAGTGTCAATCCTCTTGTACTTAAGTCGGCATTGTGCATTTTGTATTAAATTCCGATGCAATTTCTGTGTTTCATCGTCAATAAGGAGGTCCAAGGGATACAGTATACCTGAAGTGAAGCATCGGAATCTAAAACTGGACTCACAGGAGAGGCTCAAATCATAGAAAGTTAGAATGTCAGTCCTCTTGTACTTAGGTCGGCATTGTGCCTTTTGTATTAGGTTTGGATGCAATTTAGGTGTTTCATCGTCAATTAGAAGGTCCAAGTTATACAGTAAACCTGAGGAGAAGCATCGGAATCTAAAACTGGACTCACAGGAGAGGTTCAAATCATAGAAAGTGAGAGTGTCAGTCCTCTTTTACTTAAGTCGTCATTGTGCCTTTTGTATTAAATTCGGATGCAATGTCTGTGTTTCATCGTCAATAAGAAGGTCCAAGGGATACAGTTAACCTGAAGTGAAGCATCGGAATCTAGAACTATACTCACAGGAGAGGTTCAAATCATAGAAAATGAGTGTGTCAGTCCTTTTGTACTTAAGTTGGCACTGTGCCTTTTGTATTAAATTCGGATGCAATTTCTGTGTTTCATCGTCAATAAGAAGGCCCAAGGGAAACAGTAAACCTGAAGTGAAGCATCGGAATCTAAAACTGGACTCACAGGATAGGTTCAAATCATAGAAAGTTAGAGTGTCAGTCCTCTTGTACTTATGTCGGCATTGTGCTTTTTGTATTAAATTCGGATGCAATTTCTGTGTTTCATCGTCAATAAGAAGGTCCAAGGGATACAGTAAACCTGAAGTGAAGCATCGGAATCTAAAACTGGACTCACAGGAGAGGTTCAAATCATAGAATGTTAGAGTGTCAGTCCTCTTGTACTTAGGTCGGCATTGTGCTTTCTGTATTAAATTCGGATGCAATTTCTGTGTTTCATCGTCAATATGAAGATCCAAGGGATACAGTAAACCTGAAGTGAAGCATCGGAATCCAAAACTGGACTCACAGGAGAATTTCAAAACATAGAAAGTTAGAGTGTCAGTCTTCTTGTACATAAGTCGGCATTGTGCCTTTTGTATTAAATTCAGATGCAATTTCTGTGTTTCATCGTCAATAGGGAGGTCCAAGGGATACAGTAAACCTGAAGTGAAGCATCGGAATCTAAAACTGGACTCACAGGAGAGGTTCAAATCATAGAAAGAGAGAGTGTCTGTCCTCTTGTACAAAAGTCGGCATTGTGCCTTTTGTATTAAATTCGGATGCAATTTCTGTGTTTCATCGTCAATAAGAAGGTCCAAGGTACACAGTAAACGTGAAGTGAATCATCGGATTCTAAAACTGGACTCACAGTAGAGGTTCAAATCAGAGAAAGTTAGAGTGTCAGTACTCTTGTACGTAGGTCGGCACTGTGACTTCTGTATTAACTTCGGTTGCAATTTCTGTGTTTCATCGTCAATAAGAAGGTCCAAGGGAAACAGTAAACCTGAAGTGATGCATCGGAATCTAAAACTGGACTCACAGGAGAGGTTCAAATCATAGAAAGAGAGAGTGTCTGTCCTCTTGTACTGAAGTCGGCATTGTGCCTTTTGTATTAAATTCAGATGCAATTTCTGTGTTTCATCGACAATAAGAAGGTCCAAGGGATACTGTAAACCTGATGTGAAGCATCGGAATGTAAAACTGGACTCACAGGAGAATTTCAAATCATAGAAAGATAGAGTGTCAGTCCTCTTGTACTTAAGTCGGCATTGTGCCTTTTGTATTAAAGTCGGATGCAATTTCTGTGTTTCATCGTCAATAAGAAGGTCCAAGGGATACAGTAAACCTGAAGTGAAGCATCGGAATCTAAGACTGGACTCACAGGAGAGATTCAAGTCATAGAATGTTAGAGTGTCAGTCCTCTTGCACTTAAGTCGGCTTTGTGACTTTTGTATTAAATTCGGATGCAATTTCTGTGTTTCACCGTCAATAAGTAGGTACAAGGGATACAGTAAACCTGAAGTGATGCATCGGAATCTAAAACTGGACTCACAGGAGAGGTTCAAATCATAGAAAGTCAGAGTGTCAGTCCACTTGTGCTTAAGTCGTCATTGTGCTTTTTGAATTTAATTCCGATGCAATTTCTGTGTTTCATCGTCAATAAGAAGGTCCAAGGGATACAGTAAACCTGAAGTGAAGCATCGGAATCTAAAACTGGACTCACAGGAGAGGTTCAAATCATTGAAATTGAGAGTGTCAGTCCTCTTGTACTTATGTCGGCATTGTGCCTTTTGTATTAATTTCGGATGCAATTTCTGTGTTTCATCGTCAATAAGAAGGTCCAAGAGACACAGTAAACCTGAAGTGAAGCATCGGAATCTAAAACTGGACTCTCAGGATAGGTTCAAATCATTGAAAGTTAGAGTGTCAGTTCTCTTGTACTTATGTCGGAATTGTGCTTTTTGTATTAAATTCGGATGCAATGTCTGTGTTTCATCGTCAATAAGAAGGTCCAAGGGATACAGTAAACCTGAAGTGAAGCATCGGAATCTAAAACTGGACTCACAGGAGAACTTCAAATCAAAGAAAGTTAGAGTGTCAGTCTTCTTGTACATAAGTCGGCATTGTGCCTTTTGTATTAAATTCAGATGCAATTTCTGTGTTTCATCGTCAATAGGGAGGTCCAAGGGATACAGTAAACCCGAAGTGAAGCATCGGAATCTAAAACTGGACTCACAGGAGAGGTTCAAATCATAGAAAGAGAGAGTGTCTGTCCTCTTGTTCATAAGTCGGCATTGTGCCTTTTGTATTAAATTCGGATGCAATTTCTGTTTTTCATCGTCAATAAGAAGGTCCAAGGTATACAGTAAACGTGAAGTGAATCATCGGATTCTAAAACTGGACTCACAGTAGAGGTTCAAATCAGAGAAAGTTAGAGTGTCAGTCCTCTTGTACGTAGGTCGGCATTGTGCCTTCTGTATTAACTTCGGTTGCAATTTCTGTGTTTCATCGTCAATAAGAAGGTCCAAGGGAAACAGTAAACCTGAAGTGATGCATCGGAATCTAAAACTGGACTCACAGGAGAGGTTCAAATCATAGAAAGAGAGAGTGTCTGTCCTCTTGTACTGAAGTCGGCATTGTGCCTTTTGTATTAAATTCGGATGCAATTTCTGTGTTTCATCGTCAATAAGAAGGCCCAAGGGATACTGTAAACCTGATGTGAAGCATCGGAATGTAAAACTGGACTCACAGGAGAATTTCAAATCATAGAAAGATAGAGTGTCAGTCCTCTTGTACTTAAGTCGGCATTGTTCCTTTTGTATTAAAGTCGGATGCAATTTCTGTGTTTCATCGTCAATAAGAAGGTCCAAGGGATACAGTAAACCTGAAGTGAAGCATCGGAATCTAAAACTGGATTCACAGGAGAGGTTCAAATCATAGAAATTGAGAGTGTCAGTCCTCTTGTACTTATGTCGGCATTGTGCCTTTTGTATTAATTTCGGATGCAATTTCTGTGTTTCATCGTCAATAAGAAGGTCCAAGAGACACAGTAAACCTGAAGTGAAGCATCGGAATCTAAAACTGGACTCACAGGAGAGGTTCAAATCATAGAAAGTGAGAGTGTCGTTCCTCTTGTACTTATGTCGGCATTGTGCCTTTTGTACTCAATTCGGATGCAATTTCTGTGTTTCATCGTCAATAAGAAGGTCCAAGGGATACAGTAAACCTGAAGTGAAGCATCGGAATGTAAAACTGGACTCACAGGAGAAATTCAAATCATAGAAATATAGAGAGTCAGTCCTCTTGTACTTAAGTCGGCATTGTGCCTTTCGTATTAAATTCGGATGCAATTACTGTGTTTCATCGTCAATAAGAAGGTCCAAGGGATACAGTAAACCTGTAGTGAAGCATCGGAATCTAAAACTGGACTCACAGGAGAGGTTCAAATCATAGAAAGTGAGAGTGTCTGTCCTCTTGTACTTAAGTTGGCACTGTGCCTTTTGTATTAAATTCGGATGCAATTTCTGTGTTTCATCGTCAATAAGAAGGTCCAAGGGATACAGTAAACCTGAAGTGAAGCATCGGAATCTAAAACTGGACTCTCAGGATGGGTTCAAATCATAGAAAGTTAGAGTGTCAGTCCTCTTGTACTTATGTCGGCATTGTGGTTTTTGTATTAAATTCGGATGCAATTTCTGTGTTTCATCGCCAATAAGAAGGTCCAAGGGATACAGTAAACCTGAAGTGAAGCATCGGAATCTAAAACTGGACTCACAGGAGAGGTTCAAATCATAGAAAGAGAGAGTGTCTGTCCTCTTGTACAAAAGTCGGCATTATGCCTTTTGTATTAAATTCGGATGCAATTTCTGTGTTTCATCGTCAATAAGAAGGTCCAAGGTATACAGTAAACGTGAAGTGAATCATCGGATTCTAAAACTGGACTCACAGTAGAGGTTCAAATCAGAGAAAGTTAGAGTGTCAGTCCTCTTGTACGTAGGTCGGCATTGTGCCTTCTGTATTAACTTCGGTTGCAATTTCTGTGTTTCATCGTCAATAATAAGGTCCAAGGGAAACAGTAAACCTGAAGTGATGCATCGGAATCTAAAACTGGACTCACAGGAGAGGTTCAAATCATAGAAAGGGAGAGTGTCTGTCCTCTTGTACTGAAGTCGGCATTGTGCCTTTTGTATTAAATTCGGATGCAATTTCTGTGTTTCATCGTCAATAAGAAGGTCCAAGGGATACTGTAAACCTGATGTGAAGCATCGGAATGTAAAACTGGACTCACAGGAGAATTTCAAATCATAGAAAGATAGAGTGTCAGTCCTCTTGTACTTAAGTCGGCATTGTTCCTTTTGTATTAAAGTCGGATGCAATTTCTGTGTTTCATCGTCAATAAGAAGGTCCAAGGGATACAGTAAACCTGAAGTGAAGCATCGGAATCTAAGACTGGACTCACAGGAGAGATTCAAATCATAGAATGTTAGAGTGTCAGTCCTCTTGCACTTAAGTCGGCTTTGTGACTTTTGTATTAAATTCGGATGCAATGTCTGTGTTTCACCGTCAATAAGAAGGTACAAGGGATACAGTAAACCTGAAGTGAAGCATCGGAATCTAAAACTGGACTCACAGGAGAGGTTCAAATCATAGAAAGTCAGAGTGTCACTCCACTTGTGCTTAAGTCGGCATTGTGCTTTTTGAATTTAATTCCGATGCAATTTCTGTGTTTCATCGTCAATAAGAAGGTCCAAGGGATACAGTAAACCTGAAGTGAAGCATCGGAATCTAAAACTGGATTCACAGGAGAGGTTCAAATCATAGAAATTGAGAGTGTCAGTCCTCTTGTACTTATGTCGGCATTGTGCCTTTTGTATTAATTTCGGATGCAATTTCTGTGTTTCATCGTCAATAAGAAGGTCCAAGAGACACAGTAAACCTGAAGTGAAGCATCGGAATCTAAAACTGGACTCACAGGAGAGGTTCAAATCATAGAAAGTGAGAGTGTCTGTCCTCTTGTGCTTAAGTTGGCACTGTGCCTTTTGTATTAAATTCGGATGCAATATCTGTGTTTCATCGTCAATAAGAAGGTCCAAGGGATACAGTAAACCTGAAGTGAAGCATCGGAATCTAAAACTGGACTCTCAGGATGGGTTCAAATCATAGAAAGTTAGAGTGTCAGTCCTCTTGTACTTATGTCGGCATTGTGCTTTTTGTATTAAATTCGGATGCAATTTCTGTGTTTCATCGTCAATAAGAAGGTCCAAGGGATACAGTAAACCTGAAGTGAAGCATCGGAATCTAAAACTGGACTCACAGGAGAGGTTCAAATCATAGAAAGAGAGAGTGTCTGTCCTCTTGTACAAAAGTCGGCATTACGCCTTTTGTATTAAATTCGGATGCAATTTCTGTGTTTCATCGTCAATAAGAAGGTCCAAGGTATACAGTAAACGTGAAGTGAATCATCGGATTCTAAAACTGGACTCACAGTAGAGGTTCAAATCAGAGAAAGTTAGAGTGTCAGTCCTCTTGTACGTAGGTCGGCATTGTGCCTTCTGTATTAACTTCGGTTGCAATTTCTGTGTTTCATCGTCAATAAGAAGGTCCAAGGGAAACAGTAAACCTGAAGTGATGCATCGGAATCTAAAACTGGACTCACAGGAGAGGTTCAAATCATAGAAAGGGAGAGTGTCTATCCTCTTGTACTGAAGTCGGCATTGTGCCTTTTGTATTAAATTCGGATGCAATTTCTGTGTTTCATCGTCAATAAGAAGGTCCAAGGGATACTGTAAACCTGATGTGAAGCATCGGAATGTAAAACTGGACTCACAGGAGAATTTCAAATCATAGAAAGATAGAGTGTCAGTCCTCTTGTACTTAAGTCGGCACTGTTCCTTTTGTATTAAAGTCGGAAGCAATTTCTGTGTTTCATCGTCAATAAGAAGGTCCAAGAGACACAGTAAACCTGAAGTGAAGCATCGGAATCTAAAACTGGACTCACAGGAGAGGTTCAAATCATAGAAAGTGAGAGTGTCTGTCCTCTTGTACTTAAGTTGGCACTGTGCCTTTTGTATTAAATTCGGATGCAATTTCTGTGTTTCATCGTCAATAAGAAGGTCCAAGGGATACAGTAAACCTGAAGTGAAGCATCGGAATCTAAAACTGGACTCTCAGGATGGGTTCAAATCATAGAAAGTTAGAGTGTCAGTCCTCTTGTACTTATGTCGGCATTGTGCTTTTTGTATTAAATTCGGATGCAATGTCTGTGTTTCACCGTCAATAAGAAGGTACAAGGGATACAGTAAACCTGAAGTGAAGCATCGGAATCTAAAACTGGACTCACAGGAGAGGTTCAAATCATAGAAAGTCAGAGTGTCACTCCACTTGTGCTTAAGTCGGCATTGTGCTTTTTGAATTTAATTCCGATCCAATTTCTGTGTTTCATCGTCAATAAGAAGGTCCAAGGGATACAGTAAACCTGAAGTGAAGCATCGGAATCTAAAACTGGATTCACAGGAGAGGTTCAAATCATAGAAATTGAGAGTGTCAGTCCTCTTGTACTTATGTCGGCATTGTGCCTTTTGTATTAATTTCGGATGCAATTTCTGTGTTTCATCGTCAATAAGAAGGTCCAAGAGACACAGTAAACCTGAAGTGAAGCATCGGAATCTAATACTGGACTCACAGGAGAGGTTCAAATCATAGAAAGTGAGAGTGTCTGTCCTCTTGTACTTAAGTTGGCACTGTGCCTTTTGTATTAAATTCGGATGCAATTTCTGTGTTTCATCGTCAATAAGAAGGTCCAAGGGATACAGTAAACCTGAAGTGAAGCATCGGAATCTAAAACTGGACTCTCAGGATGGGTTCAAATCATAGAAAGTTAGAGTGTCAGTCCTCTTGTACTTATGTCGGCATTGTGCTTTTTGTATTAAATTCGGATGCAATTTCTGTGTTTCATCGTCAATAAGAAGGTCCAAGGTATACAGTAAACGTGAAGTGAATCATCGGATTCTAAAACTGGACTCACAGTAGAGGTTCAAATCAGAGAAAGTTAGAGTGTCAGTCCTCTTGTACGTAGGTCGGCATTGTGCCTTCTGTATTAACTTCGGTTGCAATTTCTGTGTTTCATCGTCAATAAGAAGGTCCAAGGGAAACAGTAAACCTGAAGTGATGCATCGGAATCTAAAACTGGACTCACAGGAGAGGTTCAAATCATAGAAAGGGAGAGTGTCTGTCCTCTTGTACTGAAGTCGGCATTGTGCCTTTTGTATTAAATTCGGATGCAATTTCTGTGTTTCATCGTCAATAAGAAGGTCCAAGGGATACTGTAAACCTGATGTGAAGCATCGGAATGTAAAACTGGACTCACAGGAGAATTTCAAATCATAGAAAGATAGAGTGTCAGTCCTCTTGTACTTAAGTCGGCATTGTTCCTTTTGTATTAAAGTCGGATGCAATTTCTGTGTTTCATCGTCAATAAGAAGGTCCAAGGGATACAGTAAACCTGAAGTGAAGCATCGGAATCTAAGACTGGACTCACAGGAGAGATTCAAATCATAGAATGTTAGAGTGTCAGTCCTCTTGCACTTAAGTCGGCTTTGTGACTTTTGTAATTAATTCGGATGCAATGTCTGCGTTTCACCGTCAATAAGAAGGTACAAGGGATACAGTAAACCTGAAGTGAAGCATCGGAATCTAAAACTGGGCTCACAGGAGAGGTTCAAATCATAGAAAGTCAGAGTGTCACTCCACTTGTGCTTAAGTCGGCATTGTGCTTTTTGAATTTAATTCCGATGCAATTTCTGTGTTTCATCGTCAATAAGAAGGTCCAAGGGATACAGTAAACCTGAAGTGAAGCTTCGCAATCTAAAACTGGATTCACAGGAGAGGTTCAAATCATAGAAATTGAGAGTGTCAGTCCTCTTGTACTTATGTCGGCATTGTGCCTTTTGTATTAATTTCGGATGCAATTTCTGTGTTTCATCGTCAATAAGAAGGTCCAAGAGACACAGTAAACCTGAAGTGAAGCATCGGAATCTAAAACTGGACTCACAGGAGAGGTTCAAATCATAGAAAGTGAGAGTGTCGTTCCTCTTGTACATATGTCGGCATTGTGCCTTTTGTACTCAATTCGGATGCAATTTCTGTGTTTCATCGTCAATAAGAAGGTCCAAGGGATACAGTAAACCTGAAGTGAAGCATCGGAATGTAAAACTGGACTCACAGGAGAAATTCAAATCATAGAAATATAGAGAGTCAGTCCTCTTGTACTTTAGTCGGCATTGTGCCTTTCGTATTAAATTCGGATGCAATTACTGTGTTTCATCGTCAATAAGAAGGTCCAAGGGATACAGTAAACCTGTAGTGAAGCATCGGAATCTAAAACTGGACTCACAGGAGAGGTTCAAATCATAGAAAGTGAGAGTGTCTGTCCTCTTGTACTTAAGTTGGCACTGTGACTTTTGTATTAAATTCGGATGCAATTTCTGTGTTTCATCGTCAATAAGAAGGTCCAAGGGATACAGTAAACCTGGAGTGAAGCATCGGAATCTAAAACTGGACTCTCAGGATGGGTTCAAATCATAGAAAGTTAGAGTGTCAGTCCTCTTGTACTTATGTCGGCATTGTGCTTTTTGTATTAAATTCGGATGCAATTTCTGTGTTTCATCGTCAATAAGAAGGTCCAAGGGATACAGTTAACCTGAAGTGAAGCATCGGAATCTAAAACTGGACTCACAGGAGAGGTTCAAATCATAGAAACAGAGAGTGTCTGTCCTCTTGTACAAAAGTCGGCATAATGCCTTTTGTATTAAATTCGGATGCAATTTCTGTGTTTCATCGTCAATAAGAAGGTCCAAGGTATACAGTAAACGTGAAGTGAACCATCGGATTCTAAAACTGGAGTCACAGTAGAGGTTCAAATCAGAGAAAGTTAGTGTGTCAGTACTCTTGTACGTAGGTCGGCATTGTGCCATCTGTATTAACTTCGGTTGCAATTTCTGTGTTTCGTCGTCAATAAGAAGGTCCAAGGGAAACAGTAAACCTGAAGTGATGCATCGGAATCTAAAACTGGACTCACAGGAGAGGTTCAAATCATAGAAAGAGAGAGTGTCTGTCCTCTTGTACTGAAGTCGTCATTGTGCCTTTTGTATTAAATTCGGATGCAATTTCTGTGTTTCATCGTCAATAAGAAGGTCCAAGGGATACTGTAAACCTGTTGTGAAGCATCGGAATGTAAAACTGGACTCACAGGAGAATTTCAAATCATAGAAAGATAGAGTGTCAGTCCTCTTGTACTTAAGTCGGCATTGTGCCTTTTGTATTAAAGTCGGATGCAATTTCTGTGTTTCATCGTCAATAAGAAGGTCCAAGGGATACAGTAAACCTGAAGTGAAGCATCGGAATCTAAGACTGGACTCACAGGAGAGATTCAAATCATAGTATGTTAGAGTGTCAGTCCTCTTGCACTTAAGTCGGCTTTGTGACTTTTGTATTAAATTCGGATGCAATTTCTGTGTTTCACCGTCAATAAGAAGGTACAAGGGATACAGAAAACCTGAAGTGAATCATCGGAATCTAAAACTGGACTCACAGGAGAGGTTCAAATCATAGAAAGTCAGAGTGTCAGTCCACTTGTGCTTAAGTCGGCATTGTACTTTTTGAATTTAATTCCGATGCAATTTCTGTGTTTCATCGTCAATAAGAAGGTCCAAGGGATACAGTAAACCTGAAGTGAAGCATCGGAATCTAAAACTGGACTCACAGGAGAGGTTCAAATCATAGAAATTGAGAGTCCTCTTGTACTTATGTCAGCATTGTGCCTTTTGTATTAATTTGGGATGCAATTTCTGTGTTTCATCGTCAATAAGAAGGTCCAAGAGACACAGTAAACCTGAAGTGAAGCATCGGAATCTAAAACTGGACTCACAGGAGAGGTTCAAATCATAGAAAGTGAGAGTGTCGTTCCTCTTGTACTTATGTCGGCATTGTGCCTTTTGTATTCAATTCGGATGCAATTTCTGTGTTTCATCGTCAATAAGAAGGTCCAAGGGAAACAGTAAACCTGAAGTGAAGCATCGGAATGTAAAACTGGACTCACAGGAGAAATTCAAATCATAGAAATATAGAGAGTCAGTCCTCTTGTACTTAATTCGGCATTGTGCCTTTCGTATTAAATTCGGATGCAATTACTGTGTTTCATCGTCAATAAGAAGGTCCAAGGGATACAGTAAACCTGAAGTGAAGCATCGGAATCTAAAACTGGACTCTCAGGATAGGTTCAAATCATTGAAAGTTAGAGTGTCAGTCCTATTGTACTTAAGTCGGAATTGTGCTTTTTGTATTAAATTCGGATGCAATGTCTGTGTTTCATCGTCAATAAGAAGGTCCAAGGGATACAGTAAACCTGAAGTGAAGCATCGGAATCTAAAACTGGACTCACAGGAGAACTTCAAATCATATAAAGTTAGAGTGTCAGTCTTCTTGTACATAAGTCGGCATTGTGCCTTTTGTATTTAAATTCAGATGCAATTTCTGTGTTTCATCGTCAATAGGGAGGTCCAAGGGATACAGTAAACCTGAAGTGAAGCATCGGAATCTAAAACTGGACTCACAGGAGAGGTTCAAATCATAGAAAGAGAGAGTGTCTGTCCTCTTGTACATAAGTCGGCATTGTGCCTTTTGTATTAAATTCGGATGCAATTTCTGTGTTTCATCGTCAATAAGAAGGTCCAAGGTATACAGTAAACGTGAAGTGAATCATCGGATTCTAAAACTGGACTCACAGTAGAGGTTCAAATCAGAGAAAGTTAGAAAGTCAGTCCTCTTGTACGTAGGACGGCATTGTGCCTTCTGTATTAACTTCGGTTGCAATTTCTGTGTTTCATCGTCAATAAGAAGGTCCAAGGGAAACAGTAAACCTGAAGTGACGCATCGGAATCTAAAACTGGACTCACAGGAGAGGTTCAAATCATAGAGAGAGAGAGTGTCTGTCCTCTTGTACTGAAGTCGGCATTGTGCCTTTTGTATTAAATTCGGATGCAATTTCTGTGTTTCATCGTCAATAAGAAGGTCCAAGGGATACTGTAAACCTGATGTGAAGCATCGGAATGTAAAACTGGACTCACAGGAGAATTTCAAATCATAGAAAGATAGAGTGTCAGTCTTCTTGTACTTAAGTCGTCATTGTTCCTTTTGTATTAAAGTCGGATGCAATTTCTGTGTTTCATCGTCAATAAGAAGGTCCAAGGGATACAGTAAACCTGAAGTGAAGCATCGGAATCTAAGACTGGACTCACAGGAGAGATTCAAATCATAGAATGTTAGAGTGTCAGTCCTCTTGCACTTAAGTCGGCTTTGTGACTTTTGTATTAATTTCGGATGCAATGTCTGTGTTTCACCGTCAATAAGAAGGTACAAGGGATACCGTAAACCTGAAGTGAAGCATCGGAATCTAAAACTGGATACACAGGAGAGGTTCAAATCATAGAAAGTCAGAGTGTCACTCCACTTGTGCTTAAGTCGGCATTGTGCTTTTTGAATTTAATTCCGATGCAATTTCTGTGTTTCATCGTCAATAAGAAGGTCCAAGGGATACAGTAAACCTGAAGTGAAGCATCGGAATCTAAAACTGGACTCACAGGAGAGGTTCAAATCATAGAAATTGAGAGTGTCAGTCCTCTTGTACTTATGTCGGCATTGTGCCTTTTGTATTAATTTCGGATGCAATTTCTGTGTTTCATCGTCAATAAGAAGGTCCAAGAGACACAGTAAACCTGAAGTGAAGCATCGGAATCTAAAACTGGACTCACAGGAGAGGTTCAAATCATAGAAATTGAGAGTGTCAGTCCTCTTGTACTTATGTCGGCATTGTGCCTTTTGTATTAATTTCGGATGCAATTTCTGTGTTTCATCGTCAATAAGAAGGTCCAAGAGACACAGTAAACCTGAAGTGAAGCATCGGAATCTAAAACTGGACTCACAGGAGAGGTTCAAATCATAGAAATTGAGAGTGTCAGTCCTCTTGTACTTATGTCGGCATTGTGCCTTTTGTATTAATTTCGGATGCAATTACTGTGTTTCATCGTCAATAAGAAGGTCCAAGGGATACAGTAAACCTGTAGTGAAGCATCGGAATCTAAAACTGGACTCACAGGAGAGGTTCAAATCATAGAATGTTAGAGTGTATGTCCTCTTGTACTTAAGTCGGCATTGTGACTTTTGTATTATATTCGGATGCAATTTCGGTGTTTCATCGTCAATAATGAGGTACAAGGGATACAGTAAACCTGAAGTGAAGCATCGGAATCTAACACTGGACTCCCAGGAGAGGTTCAAATCATAGAAGGACAGAGTGTCAGTCCACTTGTGCTTAAGTCGGCATTCTGCCTTTTGTATTAAATTCGGATGCAATGTCTGTGTTTCATCGTCATTAAGGAGGTCCAAGGGATACAGTTAACCTGAAGTGAAGCATCGGAATCTAGAACTGGACTCACAGGAGAGGTTCAAATCATAGAAAGTGAGAGTGTCTGTCCTCTTGTACTTAAGTTGGCACTGTGCGTTTTGTATTAAATTCGGATGCAATTTCTGTGTTTCATCGTCAATAAGAAGGTCCAAGGGATACAGTAAACCTGAAGTGAAGCATCGGAATCAAAAACTGGACTCTCGGGATGGGTTCAAATCATAGAAAGTTAGAGTGTCAGTCCTCTTGTACTTATGTCGGAATTGCGCTTTTTGTATTAAATTCGGATGCAATTTCTGTGTTTCATCGTCAATAAGAAGGTCCAAGGGATACAGTAAACCTGAAGTCATGCATCGGAATCTAAAACTGGACTCACAGGAGAGGTTCAAATCATAGATTTTTAGTGTGTCAGTCCTCTTGTACTTAGGTCGGCATTGTGCCTTCTGTATTAAATTCGGATGCAATTTCTGTGTTTCGTCGTCAATAAGTAGGTATAAGGGATACAGCAAATCTGAAGTGAAGCATCGGAATCTAAAACTGGACTCACAGGAGAATTTCAAATCATACAAGGTTAGAGTGACAGTCCTCTTGTACTTAAGTCGGCATTGTGACCCTTGTATTACATTCGGATGCAATTTCTGAGTTTCATCGTCAATAAGAAGGTCCAAGGGATACAGTAAACCTGAAGTGAAGCATCGGAATCTAAAACTGGACTCACAGGAGAGGTTTAAATCATAGAAAGATAGAGTGTCAGTCCTCCTGCACTTAAATCGGCATTGTGACTTTTGTATTAAATTCGGACGCAATTTCGGTGTTTCATCGACAATAAGAAGGTCCAAGGGATACAGTGAACCTGAAGAGAAGCATCGAAATCTAAAACTAGACTCACAGGAGAGATTCAAATCATAGAATGTTAGAGTGTCAGTCCTCTTGCACTTAAGTCGGCTTTGTGACTTTTGTATTAAATTCGGATGCAATTTCTGTGTTTCACCGTCAATAAGTAGGTACAAGGGATACAGTAAACCTGAAGTGAAGCATCGGAATCTAAAACTGGACCCACAGGAGATGTTCAAATCATAGAAAGTCAGAGTGTCAGTCCACTTGTGCTTAAGTCGGCATTGTGGTTTTTGAATTTAATTCCGATGGAATATCTGTGTTTCATCGTCAAAAAGAAGTTCCAAGGTATACAGTAAACCTGAGGTGAAGCATCGGAATCTAAAACTGGACTCACAGGAGAGGTTCAAATCATAGAAAGTGAGAGTGTCAGTCCTCTTGTACTTAAGTAGTCATTGTGCCTTTTGTGTTAAATTCGGATGCAATTTCTGTGATTCATCGTCATTAAGAAGGTCCAAGGGATACAGTAAACCTGAAGAGACGCATCGGTTACAAAAACTGGACTCACAGGAGAGGTTCAAATCATAGAAAGTCAGAGTGTCAGTCCACTTGTGCTTAAGTCGGCATTGTGGTTTTTGAATTTAAATCCGATGGAATATCTGTGTTTCATCGTCAAAAAGAAGTTCCAAGGTATACAGTAAACCTGACGTGAAGCATCGGAATCTAAAACTGGACTCACAGGAGAGGTTCAAATCATAGAAAGTGAGAGTGTCAGTCCTCTTGTACTTATGTCGGCATTGTGCCTTTTGTATTAAATTCGGATGAAATGTCTGTGTTTCATCGTCAATAAGAAGGATCAAGGGATACAGTAAACCTGAAGTGAAGCATCGGAATCTAGAACTGGACACACACGAGAGGTTCAAATCATAGAAAGTGAGAGTGGCAGTCCTCTTGTACTTAAGTCGGCACTGTGCCTTTTGTATTAAATTCGGATGCAATTTCTGTGTTTCATCGTCAATAAGAAGGTCCAAGGGATACAGTAAACCTGAAGTGAAGCATCGGAATCTAAAACTGGACTCACAGAAGAGGTTCAAATCATATAAAGTGAGAGTGTCAGACCTCTTGTACTTAGGTCGGCATTGTGCTTTCTGTATTGAATTCGGATGCAATTTCTGTGTTTCATCGTCAATAAGAAGGTCCAAGGAATACAGTAAACCTGAAGAGATGCATCGGTTTCTAAAACTGGACTCACAGGAGAGGTTGAAATCATAGAAAGTTAGGGTGTCAGTCCTCTTGTACTTAAGTCGGCAATGTGCCCTATGCATTACATTCGGATGCAATTTCTGTGGTTCATCGACAATAAGAAGCTCCAAGGGATACAGTAAACCTAAAGTGAAGCATCGGAATCTAAAACTGGACTCACAGGAGAGGTTCAAATCATAGAAATTTACAGTGTCAGTCTTCTTGTACATAAGTCGGCATTGAGCCTTTTGTATTAAATTCGGATGCAATTTCTGTTATTCATCGTCAATAGGAAGGTCTAAGGGATACAGTAAACCTGAAGTGAAGCATCGGAATCTAAAACTGGACTCACAGGAGAGGTTCAAATCATAGAAAGTTAGAGTGTCAGTTCTCTTGTACTTAGGTCGGCTTTGTGCTTTCTCTATTAAATTCGGATGTAATTTCTGTGTTTCATCGTCAATAAGAAGGTCCAAGGGATACAGTAAACCTGAAGTGAAGCATCGGAATCTAAAACTGGACTCACAGGAGATTTTAAAATCATTGAAAGTTAGAGTGTCAGTCCTCTTCTCCTTAATTCGGCATTGTGCCTTTTGTATTAAATTCGGATGCAATTTCTGTGTTTCATCATCAATAAGAAGGTCCAAGGGATACAGTAAACCTGACGTGAAGCATCGGAATCTAAAACTGGACTCACAGGAGAGGTTCAAATCATAGAAAGTGAGAGTGTCAGTCCTCTTGTACTTAAATCGGCATTGTGCCTTTTGTATTTAATTCGGAAGCAATTTCTGTGATTCATCGTCAATAAGAAGGTCCAAGGGATACAGTAAACTTGAAGTGAAGCATCGGAATCTAAAACTGGACTCACAGGAGAGGTTCAAATCATATAAAGTGAGAGTGTCAGGACTCTTGAACGTAAGTCGGGATTGTGCCTTTTGTATTAAATTCGGATGCAATTTCTGTGTTTCATCGTCAATAAGAAGGTCCAAGGGATACATTAAACCTGAAGTGAAGCATCGGAATTTAAAACTGGACTCACAGGAGAGGTTCAAATCATAGAAATTTGGAGTGTCAGACATCTTGTACTTAGGTCGGCATTGTGCTTTCTGTATTAAATTCGGAAGCAATTTCTGTGTTTCATCGTCAATAAGAAGGTCCAAGGAATACAGTAAACCTGAAGAGACGAAACGGATTCTAAAACTGGACTCACAGGAGAGGTTGAAATCATAGAAAGTTAGAGTGTCAGTCCTCTTGTACTTAAGACGGCATTGTGCCTTATGTATTACATTCGGATGCAATTTCTGTGGTTCATCGACAATAAGAAGCTCCAAGGGTACAGTAACCTGAAGTAAAGCAGCGTAATCTAAAACTGGACTCGCTGGAGAGGTTCAATTCGTTGAAAGTTAGAGTGTCAGTCCTCTTGTACTTAAGTCGGCATTGTGCCTTTTGTATTAAATTCGGATGCAATTTCTGTGTTTCATCGTCAATAAGAAGGTACAAGGGATACAGTAAACCTGAAGTGAAGCATCGGAATCTAAAACTGGACTCACAAGAGAGGTTCAAATCATAAAAAGTGAGAGTGTCAGTCCTCTTGTACATAGGTCGGCATTGTGCCTTTTGTATTAAATTCGGATGCAATGTCTATGTTTCATCGTCAATAAGAAGGTACAAGGGATACAGTAAACCTGAAGTTAATCATCGGAATCTAGAACTGGACTCACAGGAGAGGTTCAAATCATAGAAAGTGAGAGTGTCAGTCCTCTTGTACTTAAGTCGGCACTATGCCTTTTGTATAAAATTCAGATGCAATTTCTGTGTTTTATTGTCAATAAGAAAGTCCAAGGGATACAGTAAACCTGAAGTGAAGCATCGGAATCTAAAACTGGACTCACAGGAGAGGTTCAAATCATAGAAAGTGTGAGTGTCAGTCCTCTTGTACGTAAGTCGGCATTGTGCCTTTTGTATTAAATTCTGATGCAATTTCTGTGTTTCATCGTCAATAAGAAGGTCCAAGGGATACAGTAAGCCTGAAGTGAAGCATCGGAATCTAAAACTGAACTCACAGGAGAGGTTCAAATCATAGAGAGTTAGAGTGTCAGTCCTCTAGTACTTAAGTCGGCATTGTGCGTTTGGTATTAAATTCGGATGCAATTTCTGTGTTTCAACATCAATAAGAAGGTCCAAGGGATACAGTAAACCTGAAGTGAAGCATCGGAATCTAAAACTGGACTCACAGGAGAGGTTCAAATCATAGAAATTGAGAGTGTCAGTCCTCTTGTACTTATGTCGGCATTGTGCCTTTTGTATTAAATTCGGATGCAATTTCAGTGTTTCATCGTCAATAAGAAGGTCCAAGGGATACAGTAAACCTGAAGTGAAGCATCGGAATCTAAAACTGGACTCACAGGAGAGGCTCAAATCATAGAAAGTTTGAGAGTCAGTCCTCTTGTACTTAGGTCGGCATTGTGTCTTATGTATTAAGTTTGGATGCTATTTCTGTGTTTCATCGTCAATAAGAAGGTCCAAGTTATACAGTAAAACTGAAGAGAAGCATCGGAATCTAAAACTGGACTCACAGGAGAGGTTCAAATCATAGAAAGTAATAGTGTCAGTCCACTTGTACTTAAGTCGGCATTGTGCGTTTTGAATTAAATTCGGATGCATTTTCTGTGTTTCATCGTCAATAAGAAGGTCCAAGGGATACAGTAAACCTAAAGTGAAGCATCGGAATCTAAAACTGGACTCACAGGAGAGGTTCAAATCATAGAAAGTGAGAGTGTCAGTCCTCTTGTACTTAAGTCGGCATTGTGCCTTTTGTATTAAATTCGGATGAATTTTCTGTGTTTCATCGTCAATAAGAAGGTCCAAGGGATACAGTGAATCTGAAGTGAAGCATCGGAACCTAAAACTGGACTCACAGGAGAGGTTCAAGTCATAGAAAGTTTGAGAATCAGTCCACTTGTACTTAGGTCGGCATTGTGTCTTTTGTATTAAGTTTGGATGCTATTTCTGTGTTTCATCGTCAATAAGAAGGTCCACGTTATACAGTAAACCTGACGAGAAGCATCGGAATCTAAAACTGGACTCACAGGAGAGGTTCAAATCATAGAAAATTACAGTGTCAGTCCTCTTTTACTTTAGTCGGCATTGTGTTTTTTGTATTAAATTTCGGATGCAATTTCTGTGTTTCATCGTCAATAAGAAGGTCCAAGGGATACAGTAAACCTAAAGTGAGGCATCGGAATCTAAAACTGGACTCACAGGAGAGGATCATATGATAGGAAGTTAGAGTGTCAGTCCTCTTGTACTTAAGGCGGCATTGTGTCTTTTGTATTAAATTCGGATGCAATTTCTGTGTTTCATCGTCAATAAGAAGGTCCAAGGGATACAGTAAACCTGAAGTGAAGCATCGCAAACTAAAACTGGACTCACAGGAGAGGTTCATATCATAGAAACATAGAGTGTCCGTCCTCTTGTACTTAAGTCGGCCTTGTGCCTTTTGTATTAAATTCGTGTGCAATAGCTGTGTTTCATCGTCAATAAGAAGGTCCAAGGGATACAGTAAACCTGAAGTGAAGCATAGGAATCTAAAACTGGGCTCACAGGAGAGGTTCAAATCATAGAAAGTTAGAGTGTCAGTCCTCTTGTACTTAAGTCGGCATTGTGCCTTTTGTATTAAATTCGGATGCAATTTCTGTGTTTCATCGTCAATAAGAAGGTCCAAGGGATACAGTAAACCTGAACTGAAGCATCGGAATCTAAAACTGGACTCACAGGAGAGGTTCAAATCATAGACAGTTAGAGTGTCAGTCCTCTTGTACTTAAGTCAGCATTGTGCATTTTATATTAAATTCGGATGCAATTTCTGTGCTTCATCGTCAATAAGAATATCCAAGGGATATAGTAAACCTTAAGTGAATCATCGGAATCTAAACTGGACTCACAGGAGAGGTTGAAATTATAGAAAGTGAGAGTGTCAGTCCTCTTGTACTTAATCGGCATTGTTCCTTTTCTATTAAATTCGGATGCAATTTCTGTGCTTCATCGTCAATAAGAAGGTCCAAGGTATATAGTAAACCTTAAGTGAAGCATCGGAATCTAAACTGGACTCACAGGAGAGGTTCAAATCATAGAATGTGAGAGGGTCAGTCCTCTTGCACTTAGGTCGGCATTGTGTCTTTTGTATTAAGTTTGGATGCTATATCTTTGTTTCATCGTCAATAAGAAGGTCCAAGTTATACAGTAAACCTGAAGAGAAGCATCGAAATCTAAAACTGGACTCACAGGAGAGGTTCAAATCATAGAAAGATAGAGTGTCAGTCCTCTTGTACTTAAGTCGTCATTGTGCCTTTTGTATTAAATTCGGATGCAATTTCTGTGTTTCATCGTCAATAAGAAGGTCCAAGGGATACAGTAAACCTAAAGTGAAGCATCGGAATCTAAAACTGGACTCACAGGAGAGGTTCAATTCATAGAAAGTGAGAGTGTCAGTCCTCTTGTACTTAAGTCGGCATTGTGCCTTTTGTATAAAATTCGGATGAAATTTCTGTGTTTCATCGTCAATAAGAGGGTCCAAGGGATACAGTAAACATGAAGTGAAGCATCGGAACCTAAAACTGGACTCACAGGAGAGGTTCAAGTCATAGAAAGTTTGAGAGTCAGTCCACTTGTACTTAGGTCGGCATTGTGTCTTTTGTATTAAGTTTGGATGCTATTTCTGTGTTTCATCGTCAATAAGAAGGTCCACGTTATACAGTAAACCTGACGAGAAGCATCGGAATCTAAAACTGGACTCACAGGAGAGGTTCAAATCATAGAAAGTGAGAGTGTCAGTCCTCTTGTACTTAAGTCGGCATTGTGCCTTTTGTATTAAATTCGGATGAAATTTCTGTGTTTCATCGTCAATAAGAAGGTCCAAGGGATACAGTGAACCTGAAGAGAAGCATCGAAATCTAAAACTAGACTCACAGGAGAGGTTCAAATCATAGAAAGATAGAGTGTCAGTCCTCTTGTACTTAAGTCGTCATTGTGAATTTTGTATTAAATTCGGATGCAATTTCTGTGTTTCATCGTGAATAAGAAGGTCCAAGGGATACAGTAAACCTATAGTGAAGCAACGGAATCTAAAACTGGACTCACAGGAGAGGTTCAAATCATAGAAAGTGAGAGTGTCAGTCCTCTTGTACTTAAGTCGGCATTGTGCCTTTTGTACTAAATTCGGATGAAATTTCTGTGTTTCATCGTCAATAAGAAGGTCCAAGGGATACAGTGAACCTGAAGTGAAGCATCGGAACCTAAAACTGGACTCACAGGAGAGGTTCAAGTCATAGAAAGTTTGAGAGTCAGTCCACTTGTACTTAGGTCGGCATTGTGTCTTTTGTATTAAGTTTGGATGCTATTTCTGTGTTTCATCGTCAATAAGAAGGTCCACGTTATACAGTAAACCTGAAGAGAAGCATCGGAATCTAAAACTGGACTCACAGGAGAGGTTCAAATCATAGAAAATTACAGTGTCAGTCCTCTTTTACTTTAGTCGGCATTGTGTATTTTGTATTAAATTTCGGATGCAATTTCTGTGTTTCATCGTCAATAAGAAGGTCCAAGGGATACAGTAAACCTGAAGTGAAGCATCGGAATCTAAAACTGGACTCACAGGAGAGGTTCAAATCATAGAAAGTTAGAGTGTCAGTCCTCTTGTACTTAAGTCGGCATTGTGCGTTTTGAATTAATTTCGGATGCATTTTCTGTGTTTCATCGTCAATAAGAAGGTCCAAGGGATACAGTAAACCTAAAGTGAAGCATCGGAATCTAAAACTGGACTCACAGGAGAGGTTCAAATCATAGAAAGTGAGAGTGTCAGTCCTCTTGTACTTAAGTCGGCATTGTGCCTTTTGTATTAAATTCGGATGAAATTTCTGTGTTTCATCGTCAATAAGAAGGTCCAAGGGATACAGTGAACCTGAAGTGAAGCATCGGAACCTAAAACTGGACTCACAGGAGAGGTTCAAGTCATAGAAAGTTTGAGAGTCAGTCCACTTGTACTTAGGTCGGCATTGTGTCTTTTGTATTAAGTTTGGATGCTATTTCTGTGTTTCATCGTCAATAAGAAGGTCCACGTTATACAGTAAACCTGACGAGAAGCATCGGAATCTAAAACTGGACTCACAGGAGAGGTTCAAATCATAGAAAATTACAGTGTCAGTCCTCTTTTACTTTAGTCGGCATTGTGTTTTTTGTATTAAATTTCGGATGCAATTTCTGTGTTTCATCGTCAATAAGAAGGTCCAAGGGATACAGTAAACCTAAAGTGAGGCATCGGAATCTAAAACTGGACTCACAGGAGAGGATCATATGATAGGAAGTTAGAGTGTCAGTCCTCTTGTACTTAAGGCGGCATTGTGTCTTTTGTATTAAATTCGGATGCAATTTCTGTGTTTCATCGTCAATAAGAAGGTCCAAGGGATACAGTAAACCTGAAGTGAAGCATCGGAAACTAAAACTGGACTCACAGGAGAGGTTCAAATCATAGAAAGTTAGAGTGTCAGTCCTCTTGTACTTAAGTCGGCATTGTGCCTTTTGTATTAAATTCGGGTGCAATATCTGTGTTTCATCGACGATAAGAGGGTCCAAGGGTAACAGTAAACCTGAAGTGAAGCATAGGAATCTAAAACTGGGCTCACAGGAGAGGTTCAAATCATAGAACGTTAGAGTGTCAGACCTCTTGTACATAAGTCGGCATTGTGCCTTTTGTATTAAATTCGGATTCGATTTCTGTGTTTCATCATCAATAAGAAGGTCCAAGGGATACAGTAAACCTGAAGTGAAGCATCGGAATCTAAAGCTGGACTCACAGGAGAGGGTCAAATCATAGAAAGATAGAGTGTCAGTCCTCATGTACTTAAGGCGGCATTGTTCCTTTTCTATTAAATTCGGATGCAATTTCTGTGCTTCATCGTCAATAAGAAGGTCCAAGGTATATAGTAAACCATAAGTGAAGCATCGGAATCTAAACTGGACTCACAGGAGAGGTTCAAATCATAGAATGTGAGAGGGTCAGTCCTCTTGTACTTAAGTCGGCATTGTGCCTTTTGTAGTAAATTCGGATGCAATTTCTGTGTTTCATCGTCAATAAGAAGGTCCAAGGGATACAGTAAACCTGAAGAGAAGCATCGGAATCTAAAACTGGACCCACAGGAGATGCTCAAATCATAGAAAGTTTGAGAGTCAGTCCTCTTGTACTTAGGTCGGCATTGTGTCTTTTGTTTTAAGTTTGGATTATATATCTTTGTTTCATCGTCAATAAGAAGGTCCAAGTTATACAGTAAACCTGAAGAGAAGCATCGAATTCTAAAACTAGACTCACAGGAGAGGTTCAAATCATAGAAAGATAGAGTGTCAGTCCTCTTGTACTTAAGTCGTCATTGTGAATTTTGTATTAAATTCGGATGCAATTTCTGTGTTTCATCGTGAATAAGAAGGTCCAAGGGATACAGTAAACCTATAGTGAAGCAACGCAATCTAAAACTGGACTCACAGGAGAGGTTCAAGTCATAGAAAGTTTGAGAGTCAGTCCACTTGTACTTAGGTCGGCATTGTGTCTTTTGTATTAAGTTTGGATGCTATTTCTGTGTTTCATCGTCAATAAGAAGGTCCACGTTATACAGTAAACCTGAAGAGAAGCATCGGAATCTAAAACTGGACTCACAGGAGAGGTTCAAATCATAGAAAATTACAGTGTCAGTCCTCTTTTACTTTAGTCGGCATTGTGTTTTTTGTATTAAATTTCGGATGCAATTTCTGTGTTTCATCGTCAATAAGAAGGTCCAAGGGATACAGTAAACCTGAAGTGAGGCATCGGAATCTAAAACTTTACTCACAGGGAAGGATCATATGATAGAAGGTTAGAGTGTCAGTCCTCTTGTACTTAAGTCGGCATTGTGCCTTTTGTATTAAATTCGGATGCAATTTCTGTGTTTCATCGTCAATAAGAAGGTCCAAGGGAAACAGAAAAACCAGAAGTGAAGCATAGGAATCTAAAACTGGGCTCACAGGAGAGGTTCAAATCATAGAAAGTTAGAGTGTCAGACCTCTAGTACTTAAGTCGGCATTGTGCCTTTTGCATTAAATTCGGATGCAATTTCTGTGTTTCATAGTCAATTAGAAGGTCCAAGGGATACACTAAATCTAAAGTGAAGCATCGGAATCTAAAACTGGACTCACAGGAGAGGTTCAAATCATAGAAAGTGAGAGTGTCAGTCCTCTTGTACTTAAGTCGGCATTGTGCCTTTTGTATTAAATTCGGGTGCAATATCTGTGTTTCATCGTCGATAAGAAGGTCCAAGGGTAACAGTAAACCTGAAGTGTAGCATAGGAATCTAAAACTGGGCTCACAGGAGAGGTTCAAATCATAGAACGTTAGAGTGTCAGTCCTCTTGTACTTAAGTCGTCATTGTGCCTTTTGTATTAAATTCGGATTCGATTTCTGTGTTTCATCATCAATAAGAAGGTCCAAGGGATACAGTAAACCTGAAGTGAAGCATCGGAATCTAAAACTGGACTCACAGGAGAGGGTCAAATCATAGAAAGATAGAGTGTCAGTCCTCTTGTACTTAAGTCGGCATTGTTCCTTTTGTATTAAATTCGGATGCAATTTCTGTGCTTCATCGTCAATAAGAAGGTCCAAGGGATATAGTAAACCTTAAGTGAAGCATCGGAATCCAAACTGGACTCACAGAAGAGGTTCAAATCATAGAATGTGAGGGGGTCAGTCCTCTTATACTTAAGTCGGCATTGTGCCTTTTGTATTAAATTCGGATGCAGTTTCTGTGTTTCATCGTCAATAAAAAGGTCCAAGGGATACAGTAAACCTGAAGAGAAGCATCGGAATCTAAAACTGGACCCACAGGAGATGCTCAAATCATAGAAAGTTTGAGAGTCAGTCCTCTTGCACTTAGGTCGGCATTGTGTCTTTTGTATTAAGTTTGGATGCTATATCTTTGTTTCATCGTCAATAAGAAGGTCCAAGTTATACAGTAAACCTGAAGAGAAGCATCGAAATCTAAAACTGGACTCACAGGAGAGGTTCAAATCATAGAAAGATAGAGTGTCAGTCCTCTTGTACTTAAGTCGTCATTGTGCCTTTTGTATTAAATTCGGATGCAATTTCTGTGTTTCATCGTCAATAAGAAGGTCCAAGGGATACAGTAAACCTAAAGTGAAGCATCGGAATCTAAAACTGGACTCACAGGAGAGGTTCAATTCATAGAAAGTGAGAGTGTCAGTCCTCTTGTACTTAAGTCGGCATTGTGCCTTTTGTATAAAATTCGGATGAAATTTCTGTGTTTCATCGTCAATAAGAGGGTCCAAGGGATACAGTAAACATGAAGTGAAGCATCGGAACCTAAAACTGGACTCACAGGAGAGGTTCAAGTCATAGAAAGTTAGAGTGTCAGTCCTCTAGAACTTATGTCGGCATTGTGCCTTTTGTATTAAATTCGGATGCGATTTCTGTGTTTCATCGTCAATAAGAAGGTCCAAGGGATACAGTAAACCTGAAGTGAAGCATCGGAATCTAAAACTGGACTCACGGGTAAGGCTCAAATCATAGAAAGTTTGAGAGTCAGTCCACTTGTACTTAGGTCGGCATTGTGTCTTTTGTATTAAGTTTGGATGCTATTTCTGTGTTTCATCGTCAATAAGAAGGTCCACGTTATACAGTAAACCTGAAGAGAAGCATCGGAATCTAAACTGGACTCACAGGAGACGTTCAAATCATAGAAAGTTACAGTGTCAGTCCTCTTGTACTTAAGTCGGCATTGTGTTTTTTGTATTAAATTTCGGATGCAATTTCTGTGTTTCATCGTAAATAAGAAGGTCCAAGGGATACAGTAAACCTGAAGTGAGGCATCGGAATCTAAAACTTTACTCACAGGGAAGGATCATATGATAGAAAGTTAGAGTGTCAGTCCTCTTGTACTTAAGTCGGCATTGTGCCTTTTGTATTAAATTCGGATGCAATTTCTGTGTTTCATCGTCAATAAGAAGGTCCAAGGGATACAGTAAACCTGAAGTGAAGCATCGGAATCTAAAACTGGACTCACAGGAGAGGTTCAAATAATAGAAAATTAGAGTGTCAGTCCTCTTGTACTTAAGTCGGCATTGTGCCTTTTGTATTAAATTCGGATGCAATATCTGTGTTTCATCGTCAATAAGAAGGTCCAAGGGAAACAGAAAAACCAGAAGTGAAGCATAGGAATCTAAAACTGGGCTCACAGGAGAGGTTCAAATCATAGAAAGTTAGAGTGTCAGTCCTCTTGTACTTAAGTCGGCATTGTGCCTTTTGTATTAAATTCGGGTGCAATATCTGTGTTTCATCGTCGATAAGATGGTCCAAGGGTAACAGTAAACCTGAAGTGAAGCATAGGAATCTAAAACTGGGCTCACAGGAGAGGTTCAAATCATAGAACATTAGAGTGTCAGTCCTCTTGTACTTAAGTCGTCATTGTGCCTTTTGTATTAAATTCGGATTCGATTTCTGTGTTTCATCATCAATAAGAAGGTCCAAGGGATACAGTAAACCTGAAGTGAAGCATCGGAATCTAAAACTGGACTCACAGGAGAGGGTCAAATCATAGAAAGATAGAGTGTCAGTCCTCTTGTACTTAAGTCGGCATTGTTCCTTTTGTATTAAATTCGGATGCAATTTCTGTGCTTCATCGTCAATAAGAAGGTCCAAGGGATATAGTAAACCTTAAGTGAAGCATCGGAATCTAAACTGGACTCACAGGAGAGGTTCAAATCATAGAATGTGAGAGGGTCAGTCCTCTTATACTTAAGTCGGCATTGTGCCTTTTGTATTAAATTCGGATGCAATTTCTGTGTTTCATCGTCAATAAGAAGGTCCAAGGGATACAGTAAACCTGAAGAGAAGCATCGGAATCTAAAACTGGACCCACAGGAGATGCTCAAATCATAGAAAGTTTGAGAGTCAGTCCTCTTGCACTTAGGTCGGCATTGTGTCTTTTGTATTAAGTTTGGATGCTATATCTTTGTTTCATCGTCAATAAGAAGGTCCAAGTTATACAGTAAACCTGAAGAGAAGCATCGAAATTTAAAACTGGACTCACAGGAGAGGTTCAAATCATGGAAAGATAGAGTGTCAGTCCTCTTGTACTTAAGTAGTCATTGTGCCTTTTGTGTTAAATTCGGATGCAATTTCTGTGTTTCATCGTCAATAAGAAAGTCCAAGGGATACAGTAAACCTAAAGTGAAGCATCGGAATCTAAAACTGGACTCCAGGAGAGGTTCAAATCATAGAAAGTGAGAGTGTCAATCCTCTTGTACTTAAGTCGGCATTGTGCCTTTTGTATTAAATTCGGATGAAATTTCTGTGTTTCATCGTCAATAAGAGGGTCCAAGGGATACAGTAAACATGAAGTGAAGCATCGGAACCTAAAACAGGACTCACAGGAGAGGTTCAAGTCATAGAAAGTTAGAGTGTCAGTCCTCTAGAAATTATGTCGGCATTGTGCCTTTTGTATTAAATTCGGATGCGATTTCTGTGTTTCATCGTCAATAAGAAGGTCTAAGGGATACAGTAAACCTGAAGTGAAGCATCGGAATCTAAAACTGGACTCACGGGAAAGGCTCAAATCATAGAAAGTTTGAGAGTCAGTCCACTTGTACTTAGGTCGGCATTGTGTCTTTTGTATTAAGTTTGGATGCTATTTCTGTGTTTCATCGTCAATAAGAAGGTCCACGTTATACAGTAAACCTGAAGAGAAGCATCGGAATCTAAAACTGGACTCACAGGAGGGGTTCAAACCATAGAAAGTTACAGTGTCAGTCCTCTTGTACTTAAGTCGGCATTGTGT